>NC_064927.1:274943078-275246108 GCF_023897955.1 Schistocerca gregaria
ACACACGCGAGACAGATGAAATGTTTTTGTCGCCAGGTGACTGGTGCAAATGGCTCCAAGCACTATGGGACTTAACATCGGAGGTCATCAGTCCCCCTAGAACTTACAACTACTTAAACCTAACCAACCTAAGGACATCACACACATCCATGCCCGAGGCAGGATTCGAACCTGCGACCGTAGCGGGTAACGCGGTTCCAGACTGAAGCGCCTAGAACCGCACGGCCACAGAGGCCGGCGCCAGGGTGAATATGCTGAGAAAATGACATGTAAAAACGGGAAATAAAGAAGTAGAATGTTAATAAATTTTGTTTTATTTAAAAAACATTAGGAACTGTCACATAAAAAATTTCGAGGCATTACTTTTCAGCAAGCCGTGGTATTAAAATAATATTGAACCCAAGCACGGATTCAAGCTACAGAAGTGGTTAGGAACGAAACGACCACAATCACAGATATAATCGATGAGCTCGTAAACCTGACTGTCGAATCGATAATCGATGACCACGTAAATCTGACTGTCAAATTTACCCCACGAAACTAATTAAGCTCGCTGTTTCAAACAAACCAATGCGCTGCCAAGGAAAAGGACCGTCGGAAGAGAAGACCCGCATAATTTATAGATTTCTGGAAATCTGCTTAGTAAAACGGTCCCATTACGGTATGTTTGATGAAACAGGACCATTTGCGTTCCACAAAAGGAGACCTCTCTGTCGCAGGACTGCTGGATAGTCGTCACTGCAGAATGACCTATCTAAAAGCCAGGAAGAGAAAGAGAGGGGGGGGGGGGGGGGCGGGTGGAGAGAGAGAGAGAGAGAGAGAGAGAGAGAGAGAGAGAGAGACTCCTATCATCCCTTGTGTGAACAGCTGAAACTCTGCAAGAGGGTCAACACTGCCTTCCTGGTCAAGATGGTCCTCACAAGTCACTCCATATTGTGCCCACCGAGGCAGTATAACACAGACCCACACGCTGACAAACCCCATTGTGCAGCAATATCTAGTCATGGCCATCTTAGTTGCTACACGTGCTGGACTTCATTAAGTCAGACGTACAGAGTTGCCGGTACGTTTGTATATCATCAGTTGGATTCAACCATCCATTTTCATATTTAGATCGGAATTCTCTCATGAAACGATCGTACCCTATCTTTTCCATTTATTAATCTCGTCACGACTGGTAACGAAGCAACGCCATAAATATTTCCAGGGCTTCACAAGCCTGGAACATATGCAAATGCATAAGTTTACGTGTTGTTCCCGTGGAAGGAGCATCCCTACGAAATCAGCTGGCTTGACTGCATGAGCGGAGCCAATGCAGGAGTTTCTCTGAAGACAACAACCAGCTATTTTCGTGGTGGAAGAAGAGGTCACTTCTAGACGGACAGTATTATAGGCTAGACATCGAAACGGACAAAAAAATATCGATTAGGGGAAAAAATTGTGTAGTTGCAAAATTTTTGCATAGTGGTAGCAGAGGAATGTCAAAATCTTGGCCAGTGGGGTGTGAACGTTTAAAGATAATTTTTTTAAAGGTTTTCTCGATTTTTTTCCATTCCCTACTCTGAAGAAATTACGTGGTCCACTGAAAAAAAAAAAAAAAGAAAAAAGAAACGCGAGAAGCAATGTCGCGATACAATAAACGGCAATCGTGTTAGGCTACAATCCGATCTTTACAAAGTCGGAAACGTGATGATACGCATTTCTTCTCTTTACACGAGGCATCACAGCAACGTTTCACCAGACAACGCCGGTCAACTGCTGTTTGTATATGAGAAATCGGTTGGAAACTTTCCTCATGTGAGCACGTTGTAGGTGTCGCCACCGGCGCCAACCTTGTGTGAATGCTCTGAAAAGCTAAACATTTGCATATGACAACATATCACCTACAAGCAAACAAACAAAATTAATTACGTAACTTTAAAAACTATACGACTGTCCGTTTTCATCTATGCTACTTTAGTTCACGTATCGCTTCCATGTGGCGTAAGAGCTAAGCAAGTACTGGCTCTCTTTGTTTTCATTACATGCTACGCACCAGACGAATTCTGCACGTAGTACTCTCAATTAAGACGCGTGTACGCAATTAGCTTTTTCTGCTGCGTATGTATATCGGCAACTACGTCGTTTTGCGGCGAGTAACGGAATTAACCCGAAGCGGCCACAAAAGCCATCGGTGCCTAATTCGCTTCACCATTAACGCGGGAAATGGTTCGGTCAGCCGACCACGGGCTTAGCCCGTCCGCTCGTATTGTTCCCGAGTGACAAGGAGACTGATTCCTGCGACTATCAGCACGGCGGTCTCCGAACGAAGCGGCGCGGTCGGACAGTGCCCCGTTTTTACCTCCCACAGCCCGACACGAAGCGCAAGTGTCCCAGTAATGACCGCAGCAATCCCCCCGTGTCCATTACCGCGGTAAAAAAAAAAAAAAAGCCGCCGCAGTCTTATTTATGCCGCTCGCCAGTGCGGTAGGCGTCGCACGTGCCCGCGTGTCCTGTGGTCTGCTATAAGGGGAAAAGGGGAGGGGATGCCTGGCGTTAGGGGAGGCGGCGGCGGAATTATGATTGGGTCGCGGCTGAGACCCTTTCGCCGCGAAGCGCCAGATAACAAAACACAGCGCCCCGTAATGACGGACTCGATTAACTGCGGAGGCGGTTGGCAGGCCTGTCGGCAGCGCGCGTGGGAACACTTGCGGGGGAAAAACCGCCGCTTCGCGCGTCCTGGTGGACAGCGAAAACTGTGCCTTAGCAACGAAAGAAAGAAACCTTGCTACGCAGCCAGTGGCTAACTTCTGTAAGCCTACCCTGCCCCCCCCCCCTCCCCCCCCCCTCCTACCACTCCTGACACACCATTTGCGTTTTGTTTTATCATCATCGGCAATTAGCCCATTTACTCGCTTACTGAGATCAAGACGACTTTAAAATGAAATTAAAGTTACACATTTCAACACTTTTTTTTTTTTTTTTGCTATCATATAATTCGAAATCTCGAAAAGGGAAGAAAACACAGGCCAAAATCGATTTTCTTGCAACAGTAATGCGATTCCTATTCCATTGTTTTATTGGTGATCAATGCAAAACCAAACAAACATAAAATATACGCTTTAAAATTTACACTGCGTTGGCCTACTTGGCAAGGCGAGAGCGTCTGCACATAGTATCCGGAAACATCCTGTGTGTCTTATGGAACTGTTGCTCACGGGAGTCCAGTCTGAAATACCTCCCACCATATCTCGAGCACCTTCCCATTTTAGTGCTACCCAGTCCACTTCATTCTTCTTCCTTTCCTATTTTGCTCTTCCTCTCTCCTTTTCCTTTCGTCCTTATTTCTTTCGCCTGTCCATAACGCTCCCCCGCCTCCCGCTTCTGGCTGCAATGCCACAGTTACCTTTTTGTAGCACATGGATATTTTTGTAAAAATTTTAATTTCTATATTTTCCTTGTCCTCAACGCTGGAAATAATCTAATGCTTGAAGCGTTCTGGCTAAGTCAGTGAAACCCACAATATCAGTTCTCAGAAAGAGATATTTAATTTTGTACAATATTTCGTGATGATTTTATTTATCATCGGGAATAGGTTCAGAAGAACATTAGACTCTCGATGATTGGAAGTTCAAGTGCATATTGACACAGTCACTTCGACTAAATACCTAGGCGCGATCCTGCAAAGCGATACGAAATGGAATAAGCACTGCAAGTTGGCAGATTGGACTTCGTCTTATGGGGAGAATTTCGAAAAAGTGTACGAGACGGCGTATAGAAGGCTAGTGCGGCCCATTCTTGAGTAATATTCGAGTATTTGGGACTCCCGCCAGGTCGGATCACAGGAAGATATCTACATCACACTCCGCAAGTCACCTAGGCATGGCTCTAACACTGTTACACTCGCGAATAGTGCGAGGGAAGAATGATTGTCAGTAAGCCTCTGTGGGAGGAATAATTAACGGTAAGCCTCTGTACTGGCTTTAATTTCTCGAATTTTCTCCCCGTGGTCAATACGCGAGATATATGTGGGGAGAAGTAATATGTTGTCCGACTCCTCCTGAAAGTTCAGTTTCAATAGTAACTCTCTCCGCGAAGCACAACGCCTCTCTTGTAACGTCTGCCAGTGGAGTTTGTTTAGCCATCTCCGTAGCGTTTGCTCGCCAACTAAGCGATTGCTTGACGGAGCGCGTCGCTCTTCGTTGGATCTTCTCTGTCTCCTCTGTCAGTCCTATCTGACAGGGATCTCAGATAGATGAACAATACTCAAGAATCGGGCGAACTAGCGTCTTATAAGCCACTTGTTTCGTGGCTGACTTACATTTCCTTAAGATTCTTCCGATGAATCTAAGTCTGGTGTCTGCTTTTCCCACTATCTGTTTTATATGGTCATTCCACTTAAGGCCGCTCTGGATATTTACGCCTAGATATTTTACGGCAGACGCTGTCTCCAGCTGTTTGTCATTAACAGTGTAGCTGTACAGTAGTGGATTTCTTTTCCTATGTATGCGCAATATGTTACATTTATTTACGTTCAGGGTCAACTGCCAGAGTCTGCATCAATCATCAATTCTCTGCAGGTCATTCTGCAAATTCTTACTATCCTCTGGCGTTGCTACTTTGGTATAGACTACCGCATTATCAGCGAATAGCCTTAAAGAGCATCCGACGCTTTCTACTAGATCATTTATATATATTGTGAACAGCAACGTCCTATCACACTTTCCTGTGGTACTCCGGATATTACCTTTACATCTGTAAATTCTGTTCCGTTAAGAGCGACCTGTTGAGTTCTATGTGCAAGAAAGTCTTGAATCCAATCGCGAGTCTGCTCTGATACTTCGTAAGCTCGTATTTTTGTTTCATTAAACGGCAATGTGGAACGGTGTCAAATGCCTTACTGAAATCAAGGAACACGGCATCAACCTGAGCGCCGTTGTCTACTGCGCTGTGGATCTCGTGGAGGACTAGATCGAGATGAGTTTCGCAGGATCTCTGTTTGCGGATTCCATGTTGATTTCTATAGAGATGTTCTTTTTCAAAAACGTTATAATGCTTGAGCATAAAAGTAATCGAAGTAATTCAAAGGCGGGCTGTTAGATCTGTTAGCAGCAGATTCAACCAGCATGTAAGTATTACAGAAATACTTCGTGTAGTCAAATTGATATCCCTGGAGGGAAGACGATGTCCGCAAGGGACGCGTAAATTTAGAGGACCGACATTTGAAGCCGACTGTAGAACTATTCTACTGCCGCTAGCGTATATTTCGCGTAAGGACCATGAGATAGCATGCGAGAAATTACGGCTCGTACAGAGGCGTTTAGACAATCGTTTTTCTCTTGCTCTATTTACAAGACGAGTAGGAAAGGAAATGACTACTATTGGTACAAGGGACCCTCCACACATTTGTACTTCACGGATATTCTGCGTTGTCATGTTATCTCTCATGCCACAGAATCGTTGTGCCATTTTTCAACAGGACAAAGCTCGTCCGTACAAGGCGTGGTATTTTCGTGGCCAGAAAGATTCCCAGAACTGCCCCCATAGAACAAGCGTGGGACCAGATTGGATTTCAACTATGTCCCTGTGCCAATATCCAGGACATCGAGGACAGTTTACAACAGTTGTAGGCCAGCTTACCTTAGAAGAGGATACAATGGCATTATGACACCCTTCACAACTGAATCAGTGCCCCATATAGAGAGGGGGTTAAGAAGTGGATTCATACTGCTCAGTCAACCTCGACTCGATGTTGTGATCACTGAAGTAACATCCCGTACATTCTCAATCCGTCACGATTCATTTCATTTCCTTTCACCCTCATGGGTGTGTCAATTATTTGGCAGACAGTGTACATTTTTCAGTGCGATAGAAATTGGTTGTCAGTTAAAAATACAGGGTCCAGTCACTCTAACCTAACCTCCGGTTGCGTTCGACATCAAAGTGCAATAACCACTCATAGACGGCAGGCGGCACGACTAACAGCTGAGGGAATATAAATTGTTTCGGGGAGAGACAGAAAACAGTGCAGTCGCTGTCAAAATGTGAATACGGAGCTATTTATCTGATGTTGGTTGGTTGGCTGTGTGAGGAAGGAGACCAGACAGCGAGGTCATCGGTCTCATCGGATTAGGGAAGGATGGGGAAGGAAGTCGGTCGTGCCCTTTCCAAAGGAACCATCCCGGCATTTGCCTGGAGCGATTTAGGGAAATCACGGAAAACCTAAATCAGGATGGCCGCGGGATTGAACCGCCGTCCTCCCGAATGCGAGTCCAATGTCTAACCACTACGCCACCTCGTTCGGTGACGTCCAAAAGGGCACGATTACTGGCTTTTGGGTTAAGGGTGGAGCCCGAGGCAACTGAGTTGCACCATGAGCCATAGATGACGGGGATGCACTCTTGTTGACTGCTGTTCATTGGCGACGAAGGTTGGAATTTGCACGCCGGTACGGCAATTGGATTTCGACTCAGTGGCGACTCGTGACCTTTTCATATGAATCGCATTTTATGCTCCAGCGGAAAGATGGTCGTTGATGTGTAACGAACGTTGTAAGAATTCAGGCAGGAGGAGGGAGTGTTATGGTCTGAGTAATGTCTTCGAGGAACTCCTTTGGTGAACTTGTCATACTGGGAGGCACAACGGATCAACACCAGCGCGCGTATGCACTATTGGCCATTAAAGTTACTGCACCACGAAGATGACTTCTTAACTTACAGGAAGAAGATGCTGTGATATGAAAATGATTAGCTTTTCAGAGCATTCACACAAGGTTGGAATCGGTGGGTTCAGAAGGGTAATACGGAACGTCACGCTGGATTCCAACGGCCTCGTATCACTAGCAGTCGAGATGACAGGCATCTTATCCCCATGGCTGTAACGGATCGTGCAGCCACGTCTCGATCCCTGAGTCAACTAATGTGGACGTTTGCAAGACAACAACCATCTGCACGAACAGTTCGACGATGTTTGCAGCAGCACGGACTATCAGCTCGGACACCGTGGCTGCGGTTACCCCTGTTCGCATTGACGGCACTTTGAACAGTGGACGTTACATTTCAGATGTGTTACGACCCGTGGCTCTACCCTTCATTCGATCCCTGCGAAACCCTACATTTCAGCAGGATAATGCACGACCGCATGTTCCATGACCTGTACGGGCCTTTCTGGATACAGAAAATGTTCGACTGCTGCCCTGACCAGCACATTCTCCAGATCTCTCACCAAATGAAAACGTCCGGTCAATGGTGGGCGAGCAACTGGCTCATCACAATACGCCAGTCACTACTCTTGATGAACTGTGGTATCGTGTTGAAGCTGCATGGGCAGCTGTACCTGTACACGCCATCCAAGTTCCGTTTGTCTGCATGCCCAGGCGTATCAAGGCCGTTATTACGGCCAGAGGTGGTTGTTCTGTCTACTGATTTCTCAGGATCTATGCACCCAAATTGTGTGAAAATGTAATCACATGTTATTTCTAGTATAGTATATTTGTCCAATGAATACCAGTTTATCATCTGCATTTCTTCTTGGTGTAGCTATTTTAATGGCCAGTAGTGTATTATGGGGACTCTGTCCACCTCTCCACGCAGTTCGTCTTTCCCAGGCACGATATCTAGCAGCAAGAATATGCGAAGTTTTACAAAGCTCGCAAGGTATAAGCATGGTTCGAAGAGCAGCAGGATGAGATTACTGTTCTCCGCTGGACATCAAACTTCCCAGATTTAAACCCAATCGAGAATCTGTGGGACCACCTCGGCCGTAGTGTAAGCGCCATGGATGCTCAGACGAGAAAACTGACGCACGTGGCCACGGTAGAAGAGCCGACATGTGTACCTTATTGACTCTCTTACTGAATGTCTGCTTGGAAAAGATGGTTATTTGATCATACAATGTAAGTTTTCACGGCCGGTGTTGTCTTCTCTTAAAACTTCAGGGCTGATAGGCCGTGGTTGAAGTATGAAACACTCTTCTGACGTTTCGTCTCCGACTGCGGGAGACATCCTCGGAGTTAAAGCGGCGAACTGAAAAGAGAACTCGAGGAAGCGCTCATTATATAGGCAGTACAGAGGGCGCCACGGACAGTCATATTAAAAATACAGCTCATTTCATTGACTGGTTAAAGGAAACGAGCGAGGGCCCGGATGATATCCTCGTCAGTTTTGACGTTGTGTCGTTATTTACCATGATTCCGGTTTTGGCGGATATGTTTCCTACCGATATTGTGGCATTATTCCGACAGTGCCTCACCACAACCTACTTTCAATATAATAATAATTTTTATGAACAGATTGACGGGGTGGCTATAGGCAGACCTCTCAGTCCTGCTGTGGCTAACTTTTTTGTGGAGACTTTTGAACACCGGGCGTTGCAGAGTACCAGTAATAGACGAGCCAGATGGTACAGCTACGTCGATGACACGTTCGTAGTATGGACACACGGAGCAGAGGAGCTGGATGCCTTCCTGACACATTTAAACAGCGCTAATCCAAAAATCCAGTTCACTATGGAGACGGGGATTAAACGACGGGACGGAACGTTGGGCCATAAGGTGTATAGAAAGCCTACACATACTGATCGTTATCTACACAAAGATTCAAACCACCACCCTAGACAAAAAAGAGAGGTAATGAAAACTTTGGTAGACAGGTCGTACAAACTTTGTGAACCTGTTTATTTAAAAGATCTACGGTCAACTTTCGTGAAGAAGGCTTTTCTAGCAAGGATATAGATCGAGCTCTTCGCTCTAGGCAAAGTTTTCTTCCGTTCATTGGTAAGGTCACAGATCACATTGGGAAAGTTTTAGGCAAGTATGGGGTGGAAACTATTTTAAGACCCACCAAGAAAATAAAAGAATTTTTAAGGTCGGCAAAAGATGCACCATACCCTCTGGCTACAACGGGGGTATAAAAAATTCCTTGTAGTTGTGGACAGGTTTACATCGGTAACACAAAGAGAAGTGTGAGCACCCGCCTTGTTGAACATGAGAGGAATTGTCGCCTGGGTCACACGGATAAATCGGCCGTAGCGGAACATGTTTACCAGGAAGGTGATCATGAAATGGAATTCAGCGAGACGAGCGTCATATCAAAAACCTCGCATTATTATGCACGCTTGTATAGAGAAGCTATCGAGATTGATAAACATCGTAATAATTTTAACAGGAAAGACGAAGGTGTTAAACTGGATAAAATTTGGATGTCAGCTTTGCACTGCAAGCGTGACGATCGATTACTTTCAATCGAGAATGTTGGCATCACCAGAGACAATCTCATAGACGAAGCCACGTGATCGACTGTGGCGCCCTCTGTGCTGCCCGTGTAATCAGCGCTTCCTCGAGTTCCCTTCGCAGTTCGCCGCATTAACTCGCGAGGATATCTCCCGCAATCGGAGACGAAACGTCAGGAGAGAGTTTTATACTTCGACCACGGCGTATCAGACCTGAAGTTTTAAGAGAAGAAAGATGATTATTCAGGTTTTCGACAGGTGGTCACATTAGTGTTACTGGACCGTGTATTTACTCAAGCAGCTCATCCTGGTGATGCAGTGTCAATCCGCTTTCCTCCTCCTTTCTCGCACGGAAGCTGACTGTACGCCAGGGGGTGTGGGCGGTGGCGCTGTGAAGCACGGCTGCCGCTGGCCAGGGGGGGGGGGGGGGGGGGGGGGAGCCGGCGGTATCAGTGTGCTTGTAATTGCTCATGAAGCTGGCTCCAGCTGTGCGTGTCCGCGCGTGCGCGCCGCGGCCCGATGGCGGGGTGCGTGCGCTGGCGCGCCAGTAAGGGATAATGCGCGCCACCTGCGGCGCCCCGCTGGCGCCAGCGCCGGGGGCGGATCATTAGCGGCCCTGCCCCCGGGGGCGGCCAGCCAAATTCCCCAGCAACGCGCAACACAACTAGCCGGCCGTTCTCCGACGTCACACCGTACCTCCACCACTGCGGTCCTACTTAATCTCCCCGTCTCTCTCGCTACGCTAAGACGCAAGGATACAGAGCAACCGCTTGCTGAGAGAAACTTGTTCAACGTTAGTATAATCGTCGTTTTCGTCCGTGTCGGCTGTAATATTATTACACTGTCTGTTGCTATAGACGTGCATGTATGTCCGGAGGAACAGACATTACAGTGGCCGAGCGGTTGTGGCGCTTGTCTGGAACCGCGCCACTGCTACGGTCGCAGGTCCGAATCCTGCCTCGGGCATGGCTGTGTGTCATGTCAAAAAAATGGTTCACAGGGCTCTGAGCACTACGGTACTTAACAGCTGAGGTCATCAGTCCCCTAGAACTACTTAAACCGTAACTAACCTAAGGACAGCACACACATCCATGCCCGAGGCAGGATTCGAACCTGCGACCGTAGCGGTCGCGCGACTCCGGACTCCACGCCTAGAACCGCTCGGTCACCGCGGCCGGCATGTGTCATGTCCTTAGGTTAGTTAGCTTTAAGCAGTTCTAAGTTCTAGGGGACTGATAACCTCAGATGTTAAGTCCCGTAGTGCTCAGAGCCATTTGAACCATTTCTGCACACGCACCACACCATTACAGAGCCTCCAACAGCTTGAAAAGTTCTCTGCTGACATGCACGGTCCATGGATTCAAGAGGTTGTCTCCATGCCTATCCGCTCGATACACTTTGGAACGAGAGTCGTGCGACTAGTCAACATGTTTGCAGCCATCAACAGTCAAATGTAGGTGTTGATGGAACCAGGCGAGGTATAAAGCTTTGTATCTTACAGTCATCAAGGGTACATGAGTGGGCCTTCGGCTCTGAAAGCCCATATCGATGATGTTTCGTTGAATGTTTCGCACGCTGTTGATGGGCCAGCACTGAAATCTGCAGCAATTTGGGGAAGGGTTGCACTTCTGTCACGTTAAACAATTCTCTTCAGTTATCGTTGGACCCTTACTTGCATGGTCTTTTCCCGGCCGCAAATGTCGGAGATTTGATGTTTTACTGGCTTTCTGAATTTCACGGTACACTCGTTAAATGTGAGGATTTTTCCGTACTTCATCGCTATAGCGGAGATGCTTCGTCCCATCGCTCCTGCGCCGACTATAATAGCACTTTCAGACATTTAACTCTTGATAAACTGCCATTGCAGCAGCAGTGACCGAGCTAACAACTGCGCCAGACACTTGTCTTATGCAGGCGTTTGCCGACCTCAGAGCCGTATTTGAATACGCGAGCGGCTCGCGGGCGGTAGTTTGAAGACCGCTACTGTACTGCCTCCATCTACGCAGTCACTACACGACTATCTGGAGCTACAGACGGCCAGGTTTGCGCCGGTGGGTGTGTTTGTTTGTCACCGGATGCTGGCGGCGTGTGACGTAGGGCGCGCGGTGAGCAGCGGGAAGGCTGGCAGCAAGGCGCGTGTAAAAATAGTTCCCCACGCAGCGGCACACGCCCAGGACACGACAGCACAGCACAGCACGGGACGGGACGGGCCGCCCACGAGCCGCCGAACAATGCAGCCCGAAGAAAAAGGCGCGCGGCGTGGGCTGACGGCGTCGTGCTCTGCGGCACCGACAAGGTGTACACAGCGTTTCAACTTGCCTCGTAATAGCGTACTGCTCTTTATGAGGTCACCTGCTTGCAGCCGGCGCGCCTCGGTAGCTGCGCGGTGAGCGCGGCGGATTGCTAACCGAAGGGACCCGGGTTCGATTCCTGATCTGCTCAGGGATTTTCTCCGCTCGGGGACTGGATGTTGTGTTCACCTGATTGACATTACTATTGAGATGGCTGAATGAGATGGCCGTAATGGCCGTAAAGGCACTTTAAAAAACAAATTCTTAATAAGGGACTGCCCCCACCTGTCCTCATTCATGGTATGCCAGCTGACAAACTTGCCGTTGGATGGTTATTCATTTTGCAGATTTTCCATTAGAAACGTAAAAAAAAATTAACTATGTTTGCCGGCCGCGGTGGTCTAGCGGTTCTAGGCGCTCAGTCCGGAACCGCGCGACTGCTACGGTCGCAGGTTCGAATCCTGCCTCGGGCATGGATGTGTGTAATGTCCATAGGTTAGTTAGGTTTAAGTAGTTCTAAGTTCTAGAGGATTGATGAGCACAGATATTAAGTCCCATAGTGCTCAGAGCCATTTGAGCCATTAACTACTCGTATGTTTATGGCTAAATATAGAAAAAATTTCTTTTGCATGTATTCGTGAAAACTTCGCAATTATGCAACAGTCGTACAGAGAAATATAGATAATATACAAATGTGTAAGTACAGTATCCTGGACAGTTTCTGTATGCTGAGTACAGCTGCTTCGCGTGCATACAAAGCTATTTTGCAAACGTCTCTATGGCAACGCCTCTTCATAGCTCTATAAACGACTACTGTTCTCGACCTCAATCGGAATTGAAAGCTGTCAAAAGCGCTGCCCGGTTTCGGGGATTTCTTTAAAGTTGATTCGACTGTAGGAATGTCTTAGTAGTAGAGAATAAATGTACGCACATCAAAAAAAGATTTGCATCACCTCGGTTCCGAGAGTTCCGGAACCTGTACAGAAAATAGCACTACAGATCAACACAAACATCATTTCCGCCATTTTTGTTGCTCATGAAAACCACACATTGCATGTTGTACCAAAATACACCGAGACCTTCACAGGTGGTTGTCCAGATTGTTGTACATACCGGTACCTGTGATACCCAGTAGCAAGTCCTCTTTCACTGATGTATGCCTGTATTCGTCGTGGCATACTGTCCACAAGTTCATCAACGCACTGTTGGTCCAGATTGTCCCATTCCACAAGGCGATTCGTCGCAGATCCCTCAGAGTGGTTGGTGGCCCACGTCGTCCAAAAACAGCCCTTTTCAACCTATCGCAGGTATGTTCGATAGGGTTCATGTCTGTAGAACATGCTGGCCACTCTAGTAGAGCGACGTCGTTACCCTGATCCTGAACAAAGTCATTCACAAGATGTGCACGATGGGGGAGGGGGGGGGGGGGGGGGGGAGGGCGTCGAATTTTCCATCCATGAAGACAAATACCCTGCCGATATGACTGCGCTTTTAGTCGGAGGATGGCATTCACGTATCGTACAGACCTTACCGTGCCTTCCATGACCACCAGTGGCGTACCCGCCGGCCCCACAAAATGCCACCCAAAACAGCAGGGAACCTCCACTTGGTGCAATTGCTGGACAGTGTGACTAAGGCGTTCAGCCTGACCTGGTTACCTCCAAACACGTCTCCTATGATTGTCTGGTTGAAGGCATACGCGACACTCGTCGGTGAAGAGAACGTGATGCCAATCCTGAACAGTCCGTTCGGCATGTTGTTGGGCCCATCTGTACCGCGCTGCATGTGTCGTGGTTGCAAAGATGGACCTCGCCATGGACGTCGGAAGTGGAGTTGCGCATCATGCAGCCTACTGCGCGCAGTTTGAGTCGTAACACGACGCCCTGTGGCTGCACGAAAACCATTATTCAACATGGTGGCGTTGCTGTCAGAGTTCCTCCGAGCCATAATCCGTAGGTAGCGGTCATCCACTGCCTTAGTAGCCTTTGGGTGGCCTGAGCGAGACATGTCATCGACAGTTCCTGTCTCTCTGTATCTCCTCCATGTCGTGACAACATCGCTTTGGTTCACTCCGAGACGCCTGGACACTTCCGTTGTTGACAGCCCTTCCTGGCACAAAGTGACAATGCGGACGCGATCGAACCGCGGTATTGACCGTCTAGGCATGGTTGAACTACAGACAACACGAGCCTTGCACCTCCTTCGTGGTGGAATGACGAAATGATCAGCTGTCGGACACCCTCCGTCTCACAGGCGCTGCTCATGCGTGGTTGCTTACATCTTTTGGCGGGGTTTAGTAACATCACTGAACAGTCAAAGGGACTGTGTCTGTGATAAAATATCCACAAGCAACGTCTATCTTCAGGAGTTCTGGGAACCGGGGTGATGCAAAACTTTTTTTTTCTGTGTGTATTAAAACCTCATGCATGAGGCGGAATCATTTCCAACATCTCAGTGCTTGCGACATCACATCGCTTCAGCTATTTGTCGTACAATGATATCAATATTTGTTTAGATACATTCAGTGGCATACTGTTTGAAAAATATGTTGCGATAAGACTTAATAGCAAAGAAGTAATAAATCTGAACGTCATATACAATGCGGCAGTTTTGCACGCATCTTAGTGTTTTTGACGTCATGTCTCCTGAACTATGACTGGACCATAATATAATTTTGCAGGTGCGTTTAGCGGCGTAAGAGTATAGATCGAACGTTTATGGGAAGGTCAGTTCGTGCACAAAATCGTGCACCGGTAGCACTTTCGTAATTATGGACGGCCATAGAGGCAGAATGGCTCAGTATTTCTGTAGGGAACTTCCAACGACTTGTTGAGTCCATGCCACTCGAGTTGTTGCACTACGCCGACAAAAAGGAGATCCGGCACTATATTAGGAGGTATCCCATGGCTTTTTCCATCTCAGTGTAAACTGGCGTGAGGTGCGGCATCAAAAGTCTTCGCAGTAAGGAGCGAAACAACAACAACAACTACTACTACTACTACTACTACTACTACTACTACTACTATTACTACTACTACTACAAGCAACAACAAACATCAACATTATTTCACTGAAAGTATCTACTTTCATTAACTCATCCATAACTTGTACAGTGAAGCACATCTATCCAGTGTGGCAACTATTAATTCGTTAAACGTCAAGCACATCTGAACCTCAGTCTCGGCTATAAGGTCTTAACTGACTGTGAAAATTGTAATGGTGTAGGGGAAGATTCAGTGCACTGTGAATGCTGATCGCAGCTCACGATGACGACAGACTGGTTACAGCGGCAGCGTCCTCGCCACGGAGCGGTAGCGACCTCCACGTCGGTCACGAGGCAGATCAGATGAAGTGGAGCTTTAGAGAGGCTGACAAGTGGATGTTGCCTAAATTGAGCGGCATTGTGCGCCTGCGATACGGGTCGAGTTAAGGGCCGACGGCGGCTTGCGGGGCCGTGCCACGCCTGCCGAGGCGAATAAGCTGGCTTATTGTAGCGCCAGGAGTACAGCACGGTGCCCTCGTTTCGTTATAGCGTTAAACGAGCACCTCCATTGGACGGACAACACACAAGTATTCATTGATGAAGGCGAGGATACGAATTCACGTGTGTAGATTACAGTATCTCAATATCCATTCAATTCTATATCATGTATGAGAAGGAACATTACGCTCCCAGAGCAGCACACCTTTCCTCCATTTTAACGTCAGCGAGGATAGAACATAAAGAAATTTTACTCATAATTGGTAAATTTGCTGATTTTTAGGTCTCCTTACCTCCATCAGTAAATAGGGAACACTTATACGAGCAGTTGTTGATAATTCTTCCGGGTTATATGGCCGTGGTCCATGGAATTCTTCTATTCCTAACGTTTCGTCCAATACTACGTTGGACATCTTCAGAGGTATGGCTGGTCCTGCTGAGTCCTGCCGACTGACGAGTCGGGCGTCGCAGACCGTCCTAAACACCGAGGAAGTGGGCTTGCACATAGTAGCAGAGAGAAAACTAGTCATAGATAAAATGTAACTATCGATAATAGTCCGTCATAGATAAATATCACTTATCGATTCTGTAACGCCACTGTCCATATCTCGCTTAATTTCAAGGCCTCTTCTTTTCTATTAAAACTATCTTCATGTTTATAAATTTCAATAGCCTCCCTATACAGTCGTGGATAACAGTTCGTGGTAGCACTTAATACTGTAGTTTCAGAAAACTTAACTACATGGTCACCGGACTGAAGTGCATGTTCCGCAACGGGCGATTTATCTACTTTTCCCAGTCGGCAAAGACTTTTATGCTCCTTTACTCTCGTACTCACACTTCTTTTCGTAGTACCAATATAGACCTTGCCACAAGTACATGGAATTTTATACACACCGCTAGATGACAATGGTAGCCTTCTATCTTCAACAGAACGAAGTACTTGTCCTATTTTTCTGGTAGGTTTGAATACCGGTTTCACTTTATGTTTCAGCAAAATTTTGCCGATTCGATCTGTAACCTTAATAATGAAAGGTAAGGTACTGTGTTTTTTCATTGCTGTGTACCATCCTTGCCCCTTTGCCTGCTGTAATTAGGTCTTAAAACTCTATTAATTTCTTTGTTTGAGTACCCATTCTTTTCGAAGGCCTGTTTCAGATGATTCAGTTCCTTCTCCAGATGTTCCGGCGTGCAAATCCGTTTTTTCCTGTCCACTAAATTTTTGATTACACATCTTTTTTGTGGGTCATGATTGGAGTTCTTATGTAAGTATCTATCAGTATGTGTGCTCATCCGAAACACTTTATGTTTTAGACTGCCATCGGTCTGTCTCATGACTAACACTTCGAGAAACGAAATAGCCTGGTCTTTCTCCACTTCAATGGTAAACTGAATTTTAGGGTTTATGCTATTGAGATAATCAAAAAATTCGCCTAAGGCTTTTTTACCGTGTGTCCAAACCACGAATATGTCGTCTAAATAACGATACCAACAACATGGTTTCTTATTTGCTTTATTCAACGCTAATTGTTTAAATTTCTCCATGTAAAAACAGGCACTCGCAGGGCTCAACGGGTTACCCATGGCAACGTCAGTCGGCAGGATTCAGCAGAACCAGCCATACCTCTGAGGATGTCCAAAGTAGTATTGGACGAAACCTTTGGAATAGAAGAATTCCATGGACCACAGCCATATAACACGGAAGAATGATCAAAAACAGTACCATCCGGTCGTGAAAGCCTTCATTGTACGACTTACACGAGCACTTTGTTTTTCGTCTGTCTGTCTGTCCTTGCTGTCTGTCTGTCCTTCCATCCAACTGTTAAAAACTCTTTTTCCCAGAAACGGGTAGAAGTATCAAGTTGAAACTCATGTCGCAGAAAAAGGTCTATGGTCACTTAGCGGTGTAAGACTTTGAAACTTCTACATGAGTGCAATGAAATATTGTCATACTCGCAAACTCACTCATCAAAATGTGTAGGGTACTTACCGTTGGACTAGAATAATGAAATTTGGGAAGAAGCAAGGTTTCGCAGTACAATGAAAGGAAAAATTTCGATAACTGTAAATGTGCAATTATATCACACGAAACAAAAATGGTCATTTGTTGTCAGACGTCAAACTTGAAACGGAAACAATAGCTCTGAAATCAAAACAATCAGTAGTTATACTCTGCAAATGTTTGTTTCACATATAAGTGGAAACACCGCATCTATGTGCAGTAATCTGCTTGGGTATCTACTGATGAATAAGTTACGAAATGCTGCATGTGAGCAGTGAAGTCATTCCTTACCTGTAGTTTGACTTTTACCACTGCTGCCCAGTCAGCCCTAATGGAGAACTACCGACTACTGCGATAATGATTGCTTGTCTCTTGCACATCACATTTGTATTACTCAAAATAGTCTCAAAAATCTTGGAATTTCTAGAACCGATCTCTTGCCAGTATCAACGCCGATAACAGGCAAAAATAATCTCGCTTCCTGTAATGGATACACAGGTAAGTTTATACGAAATCTTCACTGCGCGGTGCCACTAGCACCTGGCCAATTTTTGTTGTACACACATAAAAAAAAGTTTTGCATCATCTCGGTTCCGAAAGTTCCGGAATCTGTACAGAAAATTGGAATAGAGATCAACATAATAATAATTTCCCCTAGTTTTATTGCTCATGAAATTAGGAGTGCTTGTTTTGTGACAGGGTGCTTCACCATGCTGATCCAATCATCATATGCGAATTGTTTCTCTACTGCCCAAATCCACCCGCGTCCAGCGTTTCCTTAATCGCAATAAGATCACTGAGTAACTGCGAGAAACACCCTTATGCCGTACCACTAAGTCCTTCGTACCCCACTGCTGGCACTACATCTAATAATAGATAATGTTCTCCAAGCGTTCGACAAACGTGAACCCTTGCGTCGTATTGCCACACAGTATAGTGTGATTCATCAGTTTTCTAGTATCCAGCTTCATCCCGCTTTCCAGCACCTCAAATCTACGCATATGTGCGACTTACGAGGAGCTGCTAGATTCCTGTAACACATTCTGCATCTCATGGATACTCTGCAAATCACACTTCCGTGCCTGGGAGAGGATTAATCGAACCACCTTCACAATAATTCTATATTATTCCAATCTCGAACATTCTTGTTTAACTCCATGCATACAGTCATTGTGCTAGATGGACAGCTGGTAACTGAAGCTCGCTAGAGATTTCTTCCACATATTTTTTTGCTACTTTTTACAACCACCCTCTGCTGGATGACCCCTGTCCGTCATTACATGAAGACTGCCTGTTCTTGTTTTGGCTGTGGTGGTTCTTCCGCATTTCCACATCACAATTACACAAGTAACACTGGCTTGGGAAAGAGTGTTAGAACGGTTGAAATGTCCCTGATGGATTTGTTACTCAGGTGAAATCCAATTACACTAGTTCACGATGTAAGCCACTGAGGTCAACTGTTCCACCTATTCCACTATTGCAGCTTCTCTGCTGTCCGCACAATACTCCCCGCCTCCTTTTATACTGCCGGATCTGCCACTCTTGACACCTAAAGATAAATTCCGTATTGCGTAGGGGTGTCCGGATACTTTTGATCAAACGGTGTATCTGAAACCAACTACGACCAACGCACATAGAGGTATGTTCCACACGAATCGTCGGCTTTGAGCACTGATGTAGGAAACAAGCGATAAAAGCCCTGAACAATATGGTGACTACAGCGTGATGTTATTAGCGATTTTTTTAATCGGGTAAGCCACCACAAACAAGTTTTTTTTTAGTGCCTTATTCGTTGGATTCGCCAACTCACAACCAAACTGTTACATTCCAGTCAGACATATCTCAGGCTAAGCTTCTGATCAATGGTTCTCTACAGCCAGTTTTTCTTTTTTTTCCATCAACATTCATACTCTTGCACCATTAACATCATTTCACTGGCCAAAGCCGACAGCATATATCGAACATTCCTCTTGACCCCAACCAACCAAGGTAAAAGCATGTTTATTACCTAAGTATTGCCGGCCGCAGTGGCCGAGTGGTTCTAGGCGCTTCAGTCTGGAAGCGCGCGACCCCTACGGTAGCAGGTTCGAAGCCTGCCTCTGGCATGGGTGTGTGATGTCCTTAGGTTGGTTTGGTTTGAACGGTTCTTCGTTCTAGGGGACTGATGACCTCATATGTTAAGTGCTCAGAGACATTTGAATCACTTTTACCTAAGTAATACGAACAAAGGTAACATCTCAGCTAGACACTCGCTCGTTTCAATGGCACGGAAATTACACCAAGACTGCCACCGTATTTTGAGTCTCCCTACATTTACGCCCGTTCGCGTCAGGCTCGTAAACGATATGCCAGAAAATGAACTGAATCACGCGTGGTGAGGTATTTGACGACCAAGTTAAGCGACATAAAATGAGGAGTGAGCTTATATTTTGCAGCGTTCTGCCCGAAGCGGTTTCCTTTTTTCCCCCCTTTTTGGTCTTGGCTAGTAAGATTCGTACCAATAATGTGGTTTAAGATAAACCGAAGCGCGAGCACGAGCGTTTATGAGAAAGAAGATAACGGGCGTGCAACCAGAAATGAAAAACAAGTTGCCAAACTGTAAAACAGACCACAATAGTGGGGGGTGGGGGGTTGGGAAGGGAGGTGAACTCAGTAAAGAGATATGGGGGGGGGGGGGGGGGAGGGGGAGTGGAGGAGACATTGCAGCATCCAGAAATAACTGACAAACCGAAATGGGACGGCTGCACAGTGGAGGTGTTTGGGGAAGTGGGTAGTAGGAGGCAGTGGGGGGGGGGGGGGGGGGGGGGGGGGAGGGGAGCCGTGCAACATTTTCAATCACCGCCCGCAGTCCGTATTTATTCGCGTAAACGGGAAGAAGAGTGAGGGGGTGGGAGAAGGAGGTGGGACCGCGGGGGAGGAAAAAAGCGAGAGCGCT
Organism: Schistocerca gregaria; assembly: GCF_023897955.1. Classification (NCBI taxonomy): domain Eukaryota; kingdom Metazoa; phylum Arthropoda; class Insecta; order Orthoptera; family Acrididae; genus Schistocerca; species Schistocerca gregaria. The sequence goes on from NC_064927.1 coordinate 274,962,995, forward strand.
CCGAATCGCTCCCGACTTTATAACCGGTGTGCACGAGGGGAGGGACGATCTGATAGCGCTTATCGGGGGGCCCGGCGTTTATGTTCAGGAAATCGACCTTGTAAAATCGACAAATGTAGCCGCGCGAGGTGCGAGACAATAGATACGCAACCAGATTAGCGGACACACCCCGGCAGCAGCCCCTGCCGCCGCCGAAAAGCGTTCGATGCGTCCACACGCGCGCCGGGCTATTCGGAGAGCGCGGGCGATAGCCGCGGCAACTGGAAAATCCTGAGAAGGCCTGTGGGCTGTACCGACCGCGTGAGGCGAAAACGGCCTCGAGTTCGGGGAATCAGAGAGCGCTAGCAGCGTTGTGCCGCGTTAGGATCAGCGCAGCGGGCGAAACGTGCGAACCATAGAAATAAATACTACGAAACTCCCAAGTTTCCAGGCTTGCAGCCAGGTTCATATTGACATTTATTTCGAAAAATTCCGTAGCAACATTCGTCAGTTGTCGACAACAGTATCCGTTGTTTGCTGTATTCACTACAAGCTAATAACTGTGCACGGGACACGCAACTCAGCGCTGCCAAAGAATGAAACTAATTAATATTTTTCACGACACCATCCTTCTGTAAAACATTCTCGGTTTACTCGACGCATCAAATCTGGGTAACATTTTGAGTTTTCCACGCAGTCCCTCATCGTCTTCATGAGGAAAACGTGACTGTCTTGGTTCCTGTCGTCGTGACGATTTGTAGCCAGCCCTTAGGGGGTTCAAATGGCTTTGAGCACTATGGGATTTAACATCTGAGGTCATCAGTCCCCTAGAACTTAGAACGACATAAACCTAACTAACCTAAGGACATCACACACATCCAAGCCCGAGGCAGGATTCGAACCTGCGACCGTAGAGGTGGCGCGGTTCCAGACCGTAGCGCCTAGAACCGCTCGGCCACTCCGGCCGGCACCCTTGGGGGGCTTTTGACTGATCGGCGTACGTCATCTCTGTCATGACGACGACGACAACCTCTAAGAGGCCTCGTGCTTCGTTTAGTTCCAGTTTAAGCTGTTGCTGCTGTTCCCCATTCCGCATAATACTTAATTTTTAAAATAACACGATTCTGGATTGATGCTCCACGTTTTTGTGAGGTTTCCACGCCTGGTTTAATCAGTAGAGAGGCCACTATTCTATGTCATTTTTAACAGCTTTGTAACGTCATTAACAACTACTAACAACTACACTGAAGAGCCAAAGGAACTGACACACCTGCATCGTGTAAGTCCGCCGCGAGCAAATAGGAATGCTCCAACACGACGTGGCATGGACTGGACTAATGGCTGAAGTAGTGCCGGAACGAAATGATACCATGAATCATGCAGGGCTGTCCATAAATCCATAACAGCACTTTGCAAGGCATTCCAGATATGCTCAATAATGTTGATGTCTGGGGAGCTTGGCGGCCAGCGGAAGTGTTTTAAACTCGGTAGTGTGTTCCTGAGCTGGTCCGTCGCAATTCTGGAGGTGTAGGGTGTGGTATAATTCTGCTGGAATTGCCCAATACACAATGGACATGAATGCATGCAGGTGATAAAACAGGATGCTTACGTATGTGTCACTATTAGAGTCGTATCTAGGCGTATCAGGGGTCCAAAATCACTCCAATTGCACACGCCCCATATCATTACTGAGCCTGCACCAGCTTGAACACTACCCTGCTGACATACCGGGTCTGACTACATACCCGTACAGTTCCATACGATCGATACGATTTCAAACGAGACTCGTCCGACCAGGCATCAAGTTTTCAGCCATCAACAGTCCAATGACGGTGCTGACGTGCACCTTTTTGTGGTGCATTCATCAAGGGTACATGAGTGGGCCTTCGGATCCGAAAGCCCATATCGACCGTGTTTCGCTGAATGGTGCGCACGCTGACACATGCTGATGGCCCAGCATTGGAATCTGTAACAGTTTGCGAATGGTTGCACTTCTGTCGCGCTGAACGATTCTCTTCAGTTGTCGTTGGTTCCGTTCTTGTAGGATCTTTTTCCGGCCGCAGCGATGTCGGAGATTTGATGTTTTACCGGATTCCTAATATTTACGGTACACTCGTGAAATGTACGCAGAAATCCTCATTTCATCGCTACCTCGGAGATGCTGTGTCCCGCCGGTCGTTGTGGCCGAGCGGTTCTAGGCCCTTCAGTCCGAAATCGCGCTGCTGCTACGGTCGTAGGTTCGAATCCTGCCTTGGGCATGGATGTGTGTGATGTCCTTAGGTCAGTCAGGTTTAAGTAGTTCTAAGTCTAGGGCACTGATGGTCTCAGATGTTAAGTCCCAGAGTGCTTAGAGCAATTTGAACCATTTTGCTGTGTCCGATCGCTCGTGCGCCGACTATAACACAGCGTTCAAACTCAGATACATCTTGCTAACCTGCCATTGTAGCAGCAGTAACAGATCTAACATTGCGTCAGACACTTGTCTTATATAGGCGTTGCCGACTGCAGCGCCGTATTCTGTATTTAAATCACTTGCCTGTACCAGTTTCTTTGGCGTTTCAGTGTATGATTATATCCTAAACAACATTGTAAACTGTAATTTCAGATATCAACAAACGAGATAACAATACCCTACAAAGAATGAAAGACGGGAGACTGGTCTACCACGTCTTAGTTATTGACGGTCAACACCGAGGGCAGCCAGAAGATACCAAACTTGCGACTGCTCACGATGGCTAAGAGACCAGCAAACATAGACTGGCCATGCTACAACGCAAACAGCTGCCGTAAAAGGACGAGCAGTCATATCACCAAACGCGGCTGGTATAACGATAAAAAATGATCCTGCTTCTTCCTGCGATTTGGATTTACTTAGTGGTTTTTCACTCAGGTCGCGCTCAAGGATATGTACCCTTATGAGTTTGCCTATGATTGCTTGCAGATTTCATGTTTCAAATTACTGCGTTGCATAACCGGACGAACTGAGCTTCCCAGAGATGCATTAGTGCTTCTCTACGGTATGATTCCTCGGAATTTTGAAGAGACTTTAAAAAATCCATACTATTTAAGCCAGCAGTTTTGATTGTGGAAAGAAATACGACCATTGGACATCACCTAGTTCGTCCACATACTGAGGAAGGAGAGCAAATCTGATCCAAGTTGTCATCTCCATATTTAGCGCTGTTGTAATTATTTATCTTGCCTGGTTTTCCATTTTCTTTCCTTTCTTCTTCATGTGGTGCATTGTAGCTAATAACACAGCTGCTTGATTCTTTTCAGGAACGTATGACGAATGTGTCACGTAATTATTATGACCAAAAATTACTGTACCAACTTCACATTTCCGACTGGGGTTAAATTATGGGGGCAACTGAAGGTTATTCATTCTTAAGAGTACGTAACAAAGTCAGCTAATTTTGTGTCAGCTTTTCACGTATATCCACGGAAACAAACTAGTTATAAACTACAACATTCCAATTTGAGCCTTGGATGGGAGCAAGAAGATTCAGTACATCGCTGGTGGCAACACATAATGTATCATTTCGTCGTCTTATTAACAAAACAACGCAGTATATGTATATCTCAAGCTGATTCAGCTGGCTGCTTGAACTCTTCACACCTTTGATCAGCATTTCTTATAGACCATCCAATATACGACATACCACCATTCGCACGGTATGCTGTACACACCCGTTTTTCACAGACCTGAGCAAAACTGGAAGAACAAACCGCACGGGCGTTGTAACGAAAGTATGCAGAAGTGGACACAACGTCTCATTAATTGCTCAACATCATCCACACAGTACACGTTGTAGCAATGGCTCATATTCTATAGAAGTGTCCCACAATATGATTTTTTGCATTGTTAGTGATTAATGGAATCCAACCAGTAGCAATATGCAACCTTTAATTGCTGGCAAAGGAAGCTAATGCCGGTAAATTCGGTGTGCATAGCTTGCGCTCGAACTTCCAACTGCATCGTTCGATAACCGATCCCAAGCATCGGGCTTTGATGGGCAGCGCCTTCATCTCTGAGATATTGGAGCACTGCTCGCAGCAAAGAACGTACTCCGCTTCCCCCCCCCCCCCCCCCCCCCAGCCCGCCCCTTTCTCCGTCCCTCATCTCGTCTCTTTCATTTCAGACCCGTCAGTGCGTATCTTCGCTGTTGAAGTGCCTCGGATGAGCGCATGGAAGGCTTTGAACGGCTGCAACGAGTGTCTCGCACCCCCAGGGAAAGTTTGCGAGAGCTTTCGCATATCAGACTTTTCTTTAACCGGAAAGAATAATTGCACAGAAACTGTACTGTAAGATGATAACGCAATTTGTGACGTAACTTCGATATTTGCGGTTAAAAATCAAAGTGAATTTTCTTCTACAAATATTTCTATATTCCCAACCGTTTTTCGGCTAATTACTCTTCATCAGGAAACAACTGACTAGCACCCACAAAAGATGCTAGTGTCTAGGAAACCTTTGGAGGTTAACCATATGAAAACCAGACTTCAGAAACAATGATTGTGTTGTTGTTGATGTTGTTGTGGATGCAGCTGCCCACGCTACTCTATCCTGTGCAAGCCTCTTCATCCCCGAATAACTACTACACCCATATCCTTCAGAATCTCCTTACTGTATTCATCTCTTGCTCTCCCTGTACAGCTATTACCCACCATCACTTCCCTATAATACTAAATTGGTGATCCCATGATGTTTCATAATGAGTTCTATTACCGGTACCTTCTTTTAGTCGTACCAAAAATTTCTTTTCTTTCTTTTCTCTTCAGTTCCTCTTCATTAGTTACGTGTCTTCAGCATTTTTGTGTAACACCACATTTCAAAAGCTTCTATTCTCTTCTTGTGTGCCGGCCGGTGTGGCCGTGCGGTTCTAGGCACTCTAGTCTGGAACTGCGTGACCGCTACGGTCGCAGGTTCTAATCCTGCCTCGGGAATGGATGTGTGTATTGTCCTTAGGTTAGTTAGGTTTAAGTAGTTCTAAGTTCTAGGGGACTGATGACAGCTTTTAAGTCCCATGGTGCTCAGAGCCGTTTGAACCATTTTCTTCTTGCGTAAACTGTTTTTCATCCACGTCTCACTTCCATGCATGGCTACACTCTAGACAGATATCTTCAGAAAACACTTCCTAGCACTTAAAGCTACATTCGATGGTAAAAAAATTCTATTCTTCAGCAAAGCTTTTTTTGTCACTATCTGTTTACATTTTATATAGTCTCTGCTTCGGCCATCATCAGTAATATTTCTGCCTACACAGCAAAAATAATCTACTACTTTTAGTGTCTCGTTTCCAAATCGATTCCTTCAGCATCATCTGATTTAAATCAACTAGAGTTCATTATCCTTATTTTGCTTTTGTCGATGTTCATCTTATATACTCCATTCCATTCAACTGTTCTTCCAAGCCCTTTGCTGACTCTGAAAGAATTACAATATCATCGGCAAAGCCTCTTTTCTCTGAACCGTAATTCCTTCTCCAAATTTTTCTTTGATTTCCTTTACTGCTTGCTCAATGTACAGACTGAATAACGTCGGGGATAGACTACAACCCTGTCTCACTCCCTTTTCAACCACTGCTTCCCTTTCATGCCCCTCAACTCATTTTGCCCCTGTTATCTTCAGGATTTAGAAGAGAATATCCAGCCAACATAGCCAAATCTTCCTCTATGTCTATAAATGCTATAAACGTAGGTTTTTTTGTGGGAAATCGTAGGTTCAGTATTGCCTCGCGTGTTCATACATTTCTCCGAAAAGCTGTTCTTCCCCGACGTCAGATTCCACCAGTTTTACCATTCTTATGCAAAGAATTCGTATTAGTATTTTGCAACCATGACTTATTAAAGTGATAGTTCGGTGATATTCATTCTTCTTGAAGGGAGACGGTATTTCGCCTGTCTCATGAATCTCGCTCACCTGTTGGAATTGTTTTGTCATGGCTGGATCTCTTAAGGCTATCAGTAGCTTTGACGGAATGTCGTCTACTCCTGAGGCCTTGCTTCGATTAAGGTCTTGTGAATTTTTTTCGCACTATAATATCTCCCATCCCATCTTCGTCCTCTTGCCTTTCTGTAACATTGCCTTCATCTCCCTTGTATAGCCCTTCTACATACTCTTTCCATCTTTCAGATTTTCTGTTCCTTGCTTAGTACCAGTTTTCCATCTGAGATCTTGGTTTTCATACAGTTACTTCTATTTCGTCCAAAGACCTCTTTAATTTTCCTGCAAGCAGTATCTATCTTTCCCCTTGTAAGACATGCTTCTATATCCTTACATTGTGTATCTCCATTGTAGATGATTTATATTGGCGGTTTACGTAAATACGACGTGGAATCACACGGGTATTGAACTTAATAAGTTGTGTAGAACCATTAACTAATTTTCGAGCCACTGCAGGTTCATCGTCATGTGGAAGTGTTACAGGAATATTATTTTCTAGACTATGTGTTGCTAGGCATTAAGGTCTTGACGCAAGCGGAAATAACGGAAATTTATTGGTAAGTTAACGAAATGTTTACGAAACTAAAAGATCGTTTTGTTTTAGGATACTTACACTGCATTGCCTCGCGCTGTCCACGACAGATCCATTCTGATAATGTGCACTTCAGTTGCACGCCTCTCCGGCTTATTCTCGTTATATTATCAAATGAGCTTCCGCCATTTTATTGGGAAGAATGGAGGCTTCAACCTCCACACTATCATCCTGGTTTAGATATCTCGTCTTTTCTCTAAATCACTTCAGGCAAATGCTGGGATGGTTCCAACTATAAGGCCGTAGCCGCCTACTCGTCCCACTCCAGCTATTCTCACCGATATGCCTGAATTACGTGTTTTGTTATTATTAAACTGTAATATAATAACATGTTCCAGTACCCATGTAAAATGATCCACGGATGAATAAAATTACTACCGTTACTACTACTACTACTACTACTACTACTACTACTAATACTGCGTGATGGAAATTTAGGTCACTCTAACCTAGACACTGTTGCATCAGAGCACCCATGATTTCACGGAGATATTGTATACAACTCTTTCTTCCACAGACTGAACTGGTCAATAAAGATTTCATCTTACTATTTTGTGACTTACGACGTTAAATTCTCCCATGTAAGACTTGAAAGTTCGTGTAATATTTTTTTCAAAATGATTTCCAGGACGTCTGATGTCTTTATAAATGGACTGTAAGTTTAGAACGCAGCCATAAGAGCTGATATATTTAACTTGCGGACAGCGTGTACAGGCATTTGTTATAAGCGCTGCGGCTACTTCTTACAACGCCATTGCTCAACTCGGGTCACCTCAGCAGAACCGGTTTTCCAGACAAGACAGGCGCAGTGCTAGAACCGGCTGTGTTTCTAGGTCACCCGGCAGTCGTTGCTTTGTGCGAGGGCACTTGCACGGAGAAAGTCAGCTGCGCCGGTGACGTCGCCACGAAAAATAAACTCATGTCCACCTGGCTCTACGTTGACGAACAAACACGAACCCGCAGCTGGAGGTCCTACATGAAAACCACGCCTGTTAAACACACAGCAAATACTTTTTCCTCGATGTAGATGTCCACAACCCCAATATATCGTCTACATAATGGACCCATTTTAACCAACGTGGGCTGTATTAATCCTTTAATGCACCATGCATATAAATTGCAATACTGGTCGGTGTCGGAGTTAGATCATTATCAAATCAATGATATTGATGATGTGTGTGCCACATTTAAAAATTTTGTTCGATGTTGTGTGCGGACAGACACGTTCCCACACATGTACATGTAAAATGTCACAGATGTCTTGCACGTACCAATCAGCTTACAACACTTCATACACTACTGGCCATTAAACTTGCTACACAAGAAGAAATGCAGCTGATAAACGGGTATTCATTGGACAAATATACTATACTAGAAATAACATGTGATTACATTTTCACGCAATTTGGGTGCATAGATCCTGAGAAATCAGTAGACAGAACAACCACCTCTGGCCGTAATAAAGGCCTTGATACGCCGGGGCATTGAGTCAAATAGAGCTGCATGGGCAGCTGTACCTGTACACTACCCTTGACGCAGCATCACAGACAGGAGCGCCTGCGATGGTGTACTCAACGACGAACCTGGGTGCACGAATGGCAAAACGTCATTTTTTGTGGATGAATCCAGGTACTGTTTACAGCATCATGATGGTTGCATCCGTGTTTGGCGACATCGCGGTGAACGCACATTGGAAATCAGATGCTATATCGCCTTACTCATACATTCTACACACCGACGTGAACAGTCGTTTAATTGCCACTCCTCCAATGATTATAGAAATTCTGATGTAATCCTAACTAGCTCTCAAAGCTTCAACACGATACCACACTTTATCAAGAGTAGTGACTGGCGTATTGTGACGAGCCAGTTCCTCAGCCACCATTGACCAGACGTTTTCGATTGGTGAGAGATCTGGAGAATGTGCCAGGCCACCAGTCGAACATTTTCTGTATTCAGAAAGGCCCTTGCAGGACCTGCAACATGCGGTCGTGCATTATCCTGCTGAAATGTAGGGTTTCGCAGGGATTGAATGAAGGGTAGAGCCATGGGCCGTAACACATCTGAAATGTAACGTCCAAAGTGCAGTCAACGCGAACAAGAGGTGACCGAGACGTGCAACCAATGACACTCCATACCATCACGCCGGACGCCAGTATGGCGATGACGGATACACACTTCCAATGTGCGTTCACCGCGATGTCGCCAAACACGGATGCGACCATCATGATGCTGTAAACAGTACCTGGATTCATCCGAAAAAAATGACGTTTTGCCATTCGTGCACCCAGGTTCGTCGTTGAGTACACCATCGCAGGCGCTCCTGTCTGTGATGCGGCGTCAAGGGTAACCGCAGCCATGGTCTCCGAATTGATAGTCCACGCTGCTGCAAACGTCGTCGAACTGTTCGTACAGATGGTTGTCGTGTTACAAACGTCCCCATCTGTTGACTCGGGGATCGAGACGTGGCTGCACGATCCATTACAGCCATGCGGATAAGATGCCTGTCATCTCGACTGGTAGTGATACGAGGCCGTTGGGATCCAGCACGACGTTCCGTATTACCCTCCTGAACCCACCGATTCCATATTGCCGGTCGCGGTGGTCTCGCGGTTCTAGGCGCGCAGTCCGGAACCGTGCGACTGCTACGGTCGCAGGTTCGAATGCTGCCTCGGGCATGGATGTGTGTGATGTCCTTAGGTTAGTTAGGTTTAAGTAGTTCTAAGTTCTAGGGGACTGATGACCACAGCAGTTGAGTCCCATAGTGCTCAGAGCCATTTTTGATTCCATATTCTGCTAACAGTCATTGGATCTCGACCAACGCGAGCAGCAATGTCGAGATATGATAAACCGCAATTGCGATAGGCTAAAATCCGACCTTTATCAAAGTCGGAAACGTGATGGTACGCATTTCTCCTCCTTACAGGAGGCATCACAAGAACTTTTCTCCAGGCAACGCCGGTCAACTGCTGTTTGTGTATGAGAAATCGGCTGGAAACTTCCCTTATGTCAGCACGTTGCAGGTGTCGCCACCGGCGCCAATCTAGTATGAATGCTCTGAAAAGCTAATCATTTTCATATCACAGCATCTTTTACCTGTCTGTTAAATTTCGCGTCTGTAGCATGTAATCTTCGTGGTGTAGCAATTTTAATGGCCAGTAGTGTATAGGCAAAGGTCTTACTAAGAGGTAGCGTTTTGAGTTATGTGTATTAGTGCGGTAAAGTACACGGTACACTGCTAAACGAATGTGCAAGGGCTACTAAGCTACCTGTTCGTTAGTTTTTGCTTATATCAGGGGCAGATTCTGATGGCCCGGGAAGCTCGGCATAGCATTTCGGAAACTGCACGACTTGTTGGTGTTCGAGACGTGCAGTGGTGAGTGTCTTCAACAAGTGGCGAAACCGACGTGTGCAACCACGTCCAGGCTTAGTAGGGCTCGACGGCCACCTCTCGTTAAAGATGTCGGTTGTCGTAGGCTGGGTAGACTGGTAAAACAGTACAGGAGGCGAATTGTGGCGGAACTATCTTCAGACTGAAATGCTGGGCAGTGTACAAGTGTGTCTGAACAGACATTGCACCGAATACTCCTAACGATGGGTCTCCGCAGCTGACAATCCAAGCACGTGTCCATGTTAACACCACGACATCGGTAACTACAATTCAAATGGGTACGTGGCCGTCGGCACAGTGGCACAGTAGCACAGCATTTCATGGTCTGATGAATCGCGACATCTTCTTCGTCATGCCGATGGGACGGCGCGAATCTGTCTCTTCCAGGAGAACAACTCCTTGACACATCTACTGCGGACGGAAACAAGCTACGGCGGATCCATTATGCTCTGGGGAACTTTCACATGGGCGTCCATGGGTCCAATGGAGCTCGTGCAAGGCACCATGATGGCCAAGGAGTATCGTACATTGGTTGAAAACCACATACAACCCTCCATGGCGATCACGTTTCGCGACGGCATTTTTCAACAAGACAACACGTCGTGTCACAAGGCCAGGAGTTTGGTGGACTGGTTCGAGGAAAACAGTTACGAGTTCCAGTTCATGTACTGCCCCCCCCCCCCCCCTACTTGCCAGATCTGAACCCAACAGAACACATCTGGGATGTGATTGAATGTGGCGTCAGAGCTCATCGCCGCCTCCCCGGAACTCACGGGAATTTGGTGAAGTATGTGGAGATGGGTTGCCGTCTTCTCCAGCAACCTACCAAAGCCTCACTGCTTGCATGCCAAGACGCGTCGCTGCTACTATCCGTGTCAAAGGTAGAAATACAGGCTATTGCGTAGATGGTCATAATGTTCTGGCTGATCACAGTAAGAGTTAGCAGATATGCACCTCGTTTATGGGTGCACCTGATCTAACGCTGTGGAAAGGAGGCACAACGGCGCTATGATCAAGCTGTTACCGCAACGACGGCAAAGCACATCACAGTACTTTTCCATCTGCAACTTTCGCATCTCTTCAACACTAAACCTTTCCACGCTGTTGTGTATCACTGTTGAAGTACAGATAACACTGTCGGAGAAACAAGCGCATACAGAGCCGATAGTACTGAATGTAAGCTGCAGGATGAAGGCTAAAGCGGTCATTGTCAATGTCAACAGCAAGCACCGAGAGTGAACGTAACAAGTTGTTTATTTTTTCTTTTCGGACAAGACACTGTACTGTCGACATTTTCGCTGATGGGCAAAAATATTTAGTTCAAATGTGGGTAAAATTAAACGAAATGCATATAAAAACTTTGACAGAATAAAAGTATGTGCCGGGCCGAGACTCGAGCCTGGGACATTGAAATCAGCGCATACTTCGCTACATGGAGAAAATTGATTCTGGTAACCGTCACATAACCTGGGGCTAAGCCTTTTCTCTGCAGTATTCTTTCTTCGAGGGGGTCCACAAGAACTCCTTTGAAGTTTGGAAGGTAGGAAAAGACGTACTGCCGGAAGCAAAACATTCATCTTGAGGCTGAAGCTTACTCTTGTGTCCGTGTTTGCTTGCAGATAAATTTGTTTTCGGATAGGTTCCGCCTTTAGCAAGCACAATTTTTCTTCCTTTCTACCCAGACATACTTCGCTGACGTTACAGAATATTCAACAGGTTTTTCACTTGCTTTCTATGAAATAAGACAAAATTGCTTTTTTACTTTCGCATATATATATATATATATATATATATATATATATATATATATATATATATATATATATATATATCCTTCCCCACACCAACTTACAAGTTTCAAAAAGGCGCACACACTGCTGCACAGCGAAAATTCATATTGGAAATGAAATTGCCGGCCCATGAGGCCAAGCGGTTCTAGGCGCTTCAGTCTGGTAGCGCACGACCGCTACGGTCGCAGGTTCGAATCCTGCCTCGGGCATGGATGTGTGTGATGTCCTGAGGTTAGTTAGGTTTAAGTAGTTCTAAGTGCTAGGGGACTGATGACCTAAGATTTTAAGTCCGATAGTGCTCAGAGCCATTTGAAGCATTTTTTGGAAATGAATTTAGTTTGTAACGATTCCCTTATACTAAAATACTCACAAGGGAATAGCGCAATCTACAGGACAACGTGTCCGGATACTTTTGATCACATAGTGTATGTACCAGTGCGTTGGGAGCTCTGCATTCGACATGGCTGCGTTCAGCCTCCGTAACCGTTAGATCGCTGTAGCGAGTTCTGCTCATGTTCGTTAAATGTGTATGTTTTTCAACATTGATCATATATTTTCAAAAACATGACATTTAAAAGATAATGTAATAAAAAACCATACATACTTGCATGAGCATTTATTGAATTTGCAATGTTATTTGGCTCTTCACCAACTGTGATTATTCCAACAAATATTATATTTATAAGTGTCGACAAGTAAACGACAAAACGCGTAAATTTTGCTGAAAATTATTGCCTGTCGTGATTTGCGAATAACGACTGTTTTTTCAAGAAGGCTATAGCAGTATATGGACGCATGTTTTGATGTTTGCTTTGTGGGGCCTCAACTGCGCGGTCATCAGAACCCGTACGAAGTTCCAATTTTTCCACAGCCCAACTTTAAAACAGTCCAATCTAGCCACTGTCACGGACGATGATGACGATGACGAATTGATACCGACAACACGAACACTCAGTCCCCAGTCAGAAAAAAGGACGCATCTTCTAATCGTCGTTTTGCAACTGCATTATGCTTTGAATCTTAATGACATTCATCATCCGCAGAAGTCGAAGAACAGGAAGTCACCTCCACTTTTGCAGTAAATAATGTACATTCTGTGATTTTCAAAAAATTCGGACGCACACCATTTTTTTCTCGAAAGCACATCCGACGATTATTTGTTAATTAACTTTATATTCTGGCATTCTGTAACTCACCGTATTACTGAATATAGTTACCTACACCTTTATTTATCGTCTCTGACTTGGGCTTTCCAACCCGATCCCTCATCCCTGAAACCTGTGTCAGGAGGTCGAAGCGTCCAGGTGCAAAACATTTCCGGGTACCTCAAGCGATTGTAACATCTGGCTCTGTAGTTGCGCAGTCAGCACGACGGACTACTGAGCGAAGGGGATCGAGTTCGATTCCCGTCCGGATAGGAAATTTGCTCCGCTTGAGGCCTGGATGTTGTCTTTACGTTCGTAGCGTCATAATTGACATTACACTATTGGGACGGGCACGTCCTGAAAGCCAATAAATTAAAAAATGGCTCTGAGCACTATGGGACTTAACATCTATGGTCATCAGTCCCCTAGAACTTAGAACTACTTAAACCTAACTAACCTAAGGACACTACACAACACCCAGTCATCACGAGCCAGAGAAAATCCCGACCCCGCCGGGAATCGAACCCGGGAACCCGGGCTTGGGAAGCGAGAACGCTACCGCACGACCACGAGCTGCGGACGCCAATAAATTGGAAAGACATACGTAATCAGGAAAAACTTCGTTTCGTCATTTACTTGTTAATAACTACAAATAATTTTTTTGTAATAGATAAAATTAATAAACATCCCTCGAAATTAAAAAAAATCATTTAAATACAAATGTTTTTTCATCGCATTGAATAATATCACCAGTGGTGAAAAAATTGACATTAAAAAATTAATTTGAGCTGAACTTGGTCTAGCGATTACGGGACTTGAACGCTATTCACTTTTTTGATTTATTTTGTTCAACATTATTTCTGCCCGTCATTCACTGAAGAGCCAGAGAAACTCGTACACCTGCCTAATATAGTGTAGAGCCATCGCGAGCAAGCAGAAGTGCCGCAACACGACGTGGCACACACTCGACTAATGTCTGCAGTAGTGCTGGAGGGAACTGACACCATGAATCCTGCAGGGCTGTCCACAATTCCGTAAGAGTACGAGGGGGTGAAGATCTCTTCTGAATGGCACGTTGCAAGGCATCCCAGAAATGATCGGTAACGTTCATGTCTGGGGAGGCCGGTGCCCAGAGGAAGTGTTTAAAACTCAGAAGAGTGTTCCCGGAGCCACTGTGTAGCAATTCTGGACGTGTGGGGTGTCGCATTGTCCTACTGGAATTGCCCAAGTCCGTCAGAATTCAATATGGACATGAATGAATGCAGGTGATCAGACAGGATGCTTACGTACGTGTCACCTGGCATAGTCGTAACAAGACGTATCAGGTGTACCGTAACACTCCAACTGCACACGCCCCACACCATTACAGAGCCTCCACCAGACTGAAGAGTCCCCTGCTGACATGCAGAGTCCATGGATTCATGAGGTTGTCTCCATACCCGTATACATCCATCGCTCGATACAATTTGAAACGAGACTCGTCCGACCAATCAATATATTTCCAGTCATCAACAGTCCAATGTCGGTGTTAATAGGCACAGGCGAGGCGTAAAGATTTGTGTCATGGAGTCATCAAGGGTACACGAGTGGGCCTTCGGGTCCGAAAGCCCATACGAATGATGTTTCGTTGACTGGTTCGCACGCTGACACTTGTTGTTGGCCCAGCAGTGAAATCTGCAGCAATTCGCGGAAGAGTTACACTTCTGTCACGTTGAACTATTGGTCCCATTGTTGCAAGATCTGTTCCCGGCCGCAGCGATGTCGGAGATTTGATGTTTTACCGGCTTTCTGATATTCACGGTACACTCGTAAAATGGTCGTACAGGAAAATCCCTATTTCATCGCTACCTCGGAGATGCTCTGTCCCATCGCTCGGGTGCCGACTACAACACCACGTTTAAGCTTACTTAAATCGTGGTAAGTTCCATTGTAGCAGCAGTAACCGATGTAACCACTGCGACGGACACTCGTTGTCTTCTATAGGCGTTACCGACTGTAGCGTCATATGTTGCCCGTTTACATATCTCTTTATTTGAATGTGAATGCATAAACCTGTTTCTTTGGCGCTTCAGTGTATGAAACAGACCCATGATCATTGTTGAATACTTCACTCAATCTTTATATTACAGAGGGTAGCCAAATCTCTGGGCAATCACGCTGATTCCCCTGTTGGCTTGACCGCCGCCAACTCGTGCTTTGAGTCGGCAACTCAATGGTACGTATTGCTACTTTCTCGAAACTGCCAAATAGTACGCCTTACTACTTGCACAATATTTTTTCCTAATGGACAACTAAAAAAGAGTACAGAGTTTGAAAGTAATCCGTGATCTGAACGCCGTTACATCCCCTTGCCAAGAAACATCCATGAATAATTTCCGAAATTTTGACGGCGAAGCACGGTTTCACCACGAATATTGCAGAACCAGCTACTGATGCTGCTCTTAACAAATGCCAATAGTGCTGGCGTTTAGAAACGATTATTTGACACGCAGAAACGACAACTGATTACTGCAGGGGCTTCAGACAGGACGCGAGAAACAACTGACTGAAGATGAGGCATTAATTCCTCGGCGCAGCATGGAGGCGCCGTCTATCTCAGCTGGCCGCGTGTCTGCCAGCATGCATTACGCGGCACTTTCGCGATGGCTGACGCGATATGCAGCGCATTATGCCGGGATGGCTTCGGGATCGATGGGCCGATTTACACGGCATTATCGGAAAGCTGTGACTCACGGGCTATCTGCCGCGCCGGCTAACTCACCCTGCGCGACGCAACAACAATTAACTGGCCCGGGCATATGGGTGGCGAAAGATGAAGAGGGCCGAAAATAAGTATGACGGCGCAACGGGCACCATAGCATGCAAGCGGATAAACACACAGCACTACAGAAAATATATTTATTTCTTTGGCGTATGCCTTACAGAATTATACATTATTGGCCGTTAAAATTGCTACACAACGAACATGATGTGCTACAGATGCGAACGCCGTGCTGGATCCCAACGGCCTCGTATCACTAGCAGTCGAGATGACAGGCATCTTATTCGCATGGCTGTAACGGATCGTGCAGATACGTCTCGTACCCTTAGTCAACACATAGGATTGTGTGCAAGACAACAACTATCTGCAAGAACAGTTCGACGACGATTGCAGCAGCATGGACTATCAGCTCGGAGACCATGGCTGCGGTTACCCTCGACGCTGCATCACAGACAGGAGCGCCTGCGATGGTGTACTCAACGACGAACCTAGGTGCACGAATGGCAAAACGTCATTTTTTCAGATTAATCCTGGTTCTGTTTACAGCATCATGATGGTCCGTGTTTGGCGACATTGCGGTGAAAGCACATTCGAAGCGCGTATTCGTCATCGCCATACTGGTATATCAATCACCTGGCGTGATGGTATGGGGTGCCATTGGTAACACGGTTACACGTCTCGGACACCTCTTGTTCGCATTGACGGCACTTTGAACAGTGGACGTTACATTTCAGATGTGTTACGACCTGTGGCTCTACCATTCATTCGATCCCTGCGACACCCTACGTTTCAGCAGGATAATGCACAACCGCATGTTGCAGGTCCTGCAAGGGCCTTTCTGGATACAGAAAATGTTCGACTGCTGCCCTGGCCAGCACATTCTCCAGATCTCTCACCAATTGAAACCGTCTGATCAATGGAGGGCGAGCAACTGGCTCTTCACAATACGCCAATCACTACTCTTCATGAAATGTGGTATCATGTTGAAGCTGCATGGGCAGCTGTACCTGTACACACCATCCAGGCTCTGTTTGACTCAATGCCCAGGCGTATCTAGGCCGTTATTACGGCCAGAGGTGGCTGTTCTGGGACTGATGTCTCACGATCTATGAACCGAAATTGCGTGAAAATTTAATCACATGACAGTTCTAGTATAATATATTTCTCCAATGAATACCAGTTTATCATCTGCATTTCTTGTTGGTGTAGCAATTTTAATGGCCAGTAGTGTATTTTAAAGTGCACTCACGGTCAGAAAAAAACGGAACACCTTGAACGACTAAGAATTTGACGTCTATAGTCACAGGACTTATACATTAGTACGTTCTGCGGAAATGATTAGGATTTCAGCGCATAGTAGGCACAGGATCCGTCATGGCCCCTTATAACTTGTTCCAATCGTGATGGAACTGATGCGTGTGAAGCGCGAATGGTGTCCATGCTGCATTCACCTGATTCGAAAGTTCATCTGTGGTGGCAGGCGTTGGGTCATAGTGCTGCACCCGTCGTTTCACCACATATCACACATTTTCGATTGGTGACAAGTCTGGTGATATGGCGGGCCAGGGCAAAAGGCTGACATCCTGTGACACCAAGAACGTATGTGTTCGTGCAGCAACATGTGGTCGTGCATTGTCTTGCTGAAAAATGGCGTCAGGGGAGTTGTGCAAAAAGGGTACAGCTTTGGGTCGCATTATGTCATTCACGTAGCTCACACTGGTGACAGCGCCCTGGACACACACCAGCTGTGATCTGTGGCTGAACCAAATAGCACCCCAAGCCATAAGGCCTTGAGTTGGCGCTGTATGTCTTGAGCGAATACAGTCACTGTGATGCCGCTACCCCTGTCTGTGGTGAACCAAAAGGCGGCCATCACTCTCAAACAAACAGTACTTGTATGCGTCCGAAAACACTATCTGATGCCATTTCTGTCCCCCAATGATGTCTTTAAATACACCATTGCGTCCAGCATGTTTCTGCACATTGATCAAAGTTTGGCGGAGAAGTGGACGACGAGCTTGTAACCCATGCCGTAATAAATGGGGACGGACTGTCACCCCTAACCGTGTACGATGCGTCAAACCGTTCCACTGTTGCGCCAGAGCCGAGGAGGACGCAGATCTGTCCAGAAATACCATTCGGATGAGGTTCCGATCTTCTCTCGTCGTGTCTTATGGCCTTCCGTGAACCATTCTGCAAATCCGTTGCAATGCAAAAACACTTCGTCCCACAGGAGCAACAATTTCCCCGACGACATTCTCTCATACCAATATTTCTCCCTCTTTCAAACTCACTGATTTAAAAATGCAAATGGCTCTAAGCACTATTGAACTTAACATCTGAGGTCATCAGCCCCCTAGACTTAGAACTACCAAAAACTAACCAACCTAAGGACGTCACAAACATCCATGTCCGAGGCAGGAGTCGAACCTGCGACCGTAGCAGCAGCGCGGTTCCGGACTGAAGCGCCTAGAATATGGCGCTGCGGTTGGCAACACCTGCATAAGACAACAAGCGTCTGGCGCAGTTGTTAGAGCGGTTACTGCTGCTAAAATGGCAGGTTATCAAGATTTAAGTGAGTTTGAACGTGGTGTTGTAATCGAGCGATGGGACACAGTATCTCCGAGGTAGGTATGAAGTGGGGCTTTTCCCGTACGACCATTTGACGAGTGTACTGTGAATATCAGGAATCCTGTAAAACATCGCTCCGGCCGGAAAAATATCTTGTAAGAACGGGACCAACGATGACTGAAGAGAATCGTTCAAAGTGACAGAAGTGCAACCTTTCCGCAAATTGTTGCAGGTTAAATGCTGGGCCATCAACAGGTGTCAGCGTGCGAACCATTCAACGAAACATCATCGACGTCGGCTTTCGGAACCGTAGGCCCATTCGTGTACTCTTGATGACTGCACGACACAAAGCTTTACGCCCCGCCTGGGCCAGTCAACACTGATAATGGAGACTACTGATAAGTGGAAATACGTTGCCTGATCGGACGACTCTCGTTTCAAATTGTATGGAGCGGATGGACGTGTACGGGTATGGAAACAACCCCATGAATCCATGGACCCTGCATGTGAGCAGGGGTCTGTTCAAGCTCGTGGAGGCTCTATAATGGTGTGTGGAGTTGGAGTTATATGAGACTCCTGGTACGTCTAGAAACGACTCTGACAGGTTTGAAAAATTTTTTGAAAAATATGTATAAATCTGCCAAGCGGTTGCATAGGTTTTCTATATACCTTGACCAGGTTTCGTCACCTCTAAGGGTGACTTCATTAGAAGGTAAGGTAATTACATGAAGAACAGCTTACCTTCTGATGAAGCCACCTTTAGAGGTGACGAAACCTGGTCAAGGTATATAGAAAACCTATGCAACCGGTTGGCAGATTTTAACATATTTTTCAAATTTGTGTACACGGTTGCTGCAAACGTCAGCCATGTTCAAAGTTGTACTCTGATAGGGACATGTACGTAAGCATTCTGTCTGATCACCTGCATCCATTATACCCATTGTGCATTCCGACGGTGTTGGGAAATTCCAGCAGGACAATACGACACCCCAAACGTCCAGAATTGCTACAGAGTGACTCCAGAAACAGTCTGCTGGCCACCAAACTCCCCAGACAAGAACACATACTCTCACAGACTTATAGGCAGCTCTGCAAGATTCGTGGTGTCACCTCCCTGCAACACTACTTCAGACCTTACTCGAGTTCATGATACGTCGTGTTGCGGCACTTCTGCGTGCTCGCGGGGCTCTGCAAGATATTAGGCAGGTGTACCAGTTTCTTTGGCTCTTCGATGTAAGAAGAAGTGCAACATTCACTGGATGATTTATACCTGGTGATCAATTTCGCATTGCATAGGTGTTTCGTGATACTTTTTATGAGAGAATGTATGAGGCCTGTTTTCAGATGCTGTGGAAAGTAAGCGACACTGCCGAGTTGGTACGTTTGCACTGCACGCTGGAAGAATCGGTTTTCCGAGTCTGCGACTGTGTGTCGCTGTCTGTCTGTCCAGCGGCTCCCTTTAATGACAGACAGACGTAGTGTAGCAAGTGCAGCAGTCCGGGAGGGGGAGGGGGTGGGGGTGGACCACAATGGCGCAGCAGTAATCCCAGACCGCGGCGCCGTAATCTGCAGCTGCGAGCGGTGCGTGCGCGGGTGCGTATGTCCGGATGATGCGATCTGCGGAGACACGCCCGGCCGCCGGGCGAGCAGACGCTCATTGTTTCCCCCGGGGCCGCGGGGGCGGGATCAGCGGAAAATTGTGGAAACGCCGGCGAGGGGCGGCCGCCACAAAGAGCGCCGGGATTCTGTCCCGACGATGCCTCGTGGCACTGCGGCGAAACGTAGCGCCTGCTCTTCTTTCAGGAGGGGAAGGGGAAGGCGCCACGCCCTGCAACCGATGGGACGCAGCACGTGAGTCGGATTTGTGGACGGCTAACAGTGGTATCTCCAGCCGGCGATGACAGCGCACTCAAACGAGAGCTGTCGACACCTGCCCTTCGAGCAACAGAGCCTCAGGATCACGACTCGACCGCCTTTAGTCCACCCTTCTCTCTCTCTCTCTCTCTCTCTCTCTCTCTACCTCACCTCACACAACACACACACACACACACACACACACACACACTCAGTATGTGTCCGAGCTTGCGTGCGTGCGTGTGTGTGGGGGGGGGGGGGGGAAGGGGGGGGTGCAAGAAGGGATGGACCTCTCAACAATGGTTAGATCACTGGATGAAGCACTGTCTTCTGTAATCCTATTTACCAGTCACAGCTGCACAGCTGGAGCCCAGAACGGTTGTGATGATGGTAGACCGAAAGACCTTGTTCAAATGTGTCTGAAATCGTATGGGACTTAACGGCTAAGGTCATCAGTCCCTAAGCTTACACACCACTTAAGCTAAATTATCCTAAGGACGAACACACACACCCATGCCCGAGGGAGGACTCGAACCTCCGCCGGGACCAGCCGCACTGTCCATGACTGCAGCGCCTGAGACCGCTCGGCTAATCCCGCGCGGCCCGAAAGAACTGTTAAGCTGCTTTAGCGCGTTTAATATCTCTTTCTGGAAGCTTGGGACCAGGCCTGATATTACACATTACAACTGGCTGGATCACGGTTTATATGACGATTGAGAGAGGATCTTGAGTACTGGTTCAGATGGTTCTGAGCACTGTGGGACTTAACGAACCTGGGTGACGAATGGCAAAACGTCATTTTTTACGATCAGTCCAAGTTCTGTTTACAGCATCATGATGGTCGCATTGGTGTTTGGCGACATAGCGGTGAACGCACATTGGAAGCGTGTATTCGTCATCGCCATACTGGCGTATCACCCGGCGTGATGGTAGGAGGTGCCATTGGTTACACGTTTCGGTCACATTTGTTCGCATTGACGGCACTTTGAATAGTGAACGTTACATTTCAGCTGTGTTACGACCCGTGGCTCTACCCTTCAAAAATGGCTCTGAGCACTATGGGACTTAATATCTGAGGTCATCAGACCCCTAGAACTTAGAACTACTTAAACCTGACTAACCTAAGGACATCACACACACATATGCCCGAGGTAGGATTCGAACCTGCGACCGTAGCGACCGCTCGGTTCCAGACTATAGCGCCTAGAACAGCTCGGCCACCCACGCCGGCTCTTGAGTATTACTCTCATATATAGAGTAAGGTCGGGAAAGAGTACCCGACTGGTAAGAGTTCACAGTGACATTTTCTCTACTCTAGCAACACTGACCGACGACGAAAAACCACGTTCAGGTTGTAAGTGGACTGCTTCTGTGTTGGCAGCGCTGTGTAGCGCTTTGCATTGGATCTCTGACTGCGCTTTCTTTGTAAGAGACTCTGTGGCTGGTTGGACTCGTTGTTCGAAGTTAATCATCAGTAGTGTTGGGCAGCTGGAAGCTAGTCGCCAGCAGTGATGGGTGTACTGTTAGGCAGCTGGAGGTGGACAGCCAGCAGTGATGGACGTTAGATACGAGAAGTTAGCATTGATGGAGGGTAGAGGTCTGAAGTGTTAACGTAGGCTAACGATCTGTATATGTTCGACTTGGAGATTGAATATTATTCATGATTATATACCTTTGTACTAGATGTCAACGACGATTTATTTTTGTCTGAAATGAATATCACATTATTAAGGTAAAAAAATACATTATTTGGTTTGCAACAAATCTTTCCTTTGTTAACCATATGCATATTAGTAGTTAGTGACTTTAGTAGTCAGAATATTTCATTTAGCTGGCGATATTGGCGCATGCTGTATTGCAGTAGTTCTCGTAATGAAGATTTTTGTGAGACAAGTGATTAATGAAATTTATACGTTATTGTTAGGATTTCTTTTTAGTCAGGGCCATTCTTTTGAATTAATTATTTGAAGTCAGGCTATCTGTTTTTGAGCAGTCAGATTGCGTTGCGCTAGGATATTGTGGGGTCTCAGTCATTCAGCAATTTAGTACAGACACAATCATTTAAATAAAGAAGTTTCAAGGTGTTGCTTCTATAGCGACGCCTTTACATGCAGTCTTGAAGAGCCACATTTACTGGTTGTAGCAGGTACATATAAGCTCCCTTTTCAAATTAAGTAAAATTTAAGCTGTACGTCGTCAGCAGTAAGCGCTATCTAGGTATGCAGCAGAAAATAAAATTATTTGCCAGAAGAATCATCGTCCTTTAAGGAACAAACTGCGGCACTACAAACAGCGGAACGTAGTAGTGACTAACATTTGCGATATTTTTTGAACTTTTTCGTGCATCGGTTAAAAGCACGCTGTAAGACAGCAGTAAAGACGTCGCACGCACTCTTAACCCTCCCCCACCCTCCCGACCTCTTCCTTTCTAACAGTTACTAATCCAGGTTCAAAATGATTCTAATGGCTCTAAGCACTATGGAACATGACATCTGAGGTCATCAGTCCCGTAGACTTAGAACTACATAAACGTAACTAACCTAAGGACATCACACACAGCCATTTGCGAGGCAGGATTCGAACCTGCGAACGTAGCAGCAGCGCGGTTCCGGACTGAAGCGCCTAGAACCACTCGGCCACAGCGGCCGGCACTCCAGGAAGACCCATTAGGCACACAGATGTGTTTTGTTTCGAGCTGCGTATTCAAGACCAGCCGCGATCCAAACATCTGAGAAATATTTCGAGTCGACGGTAATATTCCCGTCCAATACTCAGAGCAGAAGAAGGTTGAATCTCCAATTACTGAAGAAAGCAAAATAGTTCAACAGGAGCCCATGGAGAAATGCTGCTCCTTAGTAACGCATTATTTGTCTATGTAGTCACCAGCAAAACGTATTACTTGATACAAATGAAAGTTCAGAGTGCTGATGTACGAACAGTGGAGGCCTATCCAGAATTATTCCACTACCAAAATTGTGATCAACCCACAACAAAGAAGAAAACGGCAAAGAAATCTAAGATTTTTTCTGGGTATCCATACAAAACTGATTGTTAGAAAAACAAGCTAAGCCAGAAAAAACTAAGTAGAGACAAAATACCACTAGCCAACAACGCAAAAATTTCTAGAGCGCGCCATCATCTTCAGGAACAACCAGGTCCAAATCAGGAGGAACTGATGCTATGAATTGCCCAGGGTGTGGTGAAGTCTACAAAGAGCCTATCACGGAAAAAGTTTGATAATTGCTCCCAAAGGTGGCATGGAGAATGCACGGCCTATGAAAGGCCTGGTGAATTTTTTCGTGATTCATGTTAGTGCGTACTCTTCGATTACATGTCACGTACTCTTATCAGACAGTGTGGCTAAAAGTGCGAAGGAGCAGTGTCTTACAAAAGTTTATATTTATGGTTTGTGTTAAGAGTTACGCAGGTATAACTGATAAAAGTTGTTCCTCAATAAACGAGCAATAGTTTGTTATAATAAAAGTTTGCTTTCTACAGCTACGTCTCATCTACTAGATGTGAGAAGTTAAATACTAAGTGCGTACTCTTTCGCGACTTTCCTCTGTATATACCGGGTGATCAAAAAGTCAGTATAAATTTGAAAACTGAAGAAATCACGGAATAATGTAGATAGAGAGGTACAAATTGACACACATGCTTGGAATGACATGGGGTTTTGTTAGAACAAAAAAAAAAAAGTCCAGAAAATGTCCGGCAGATGGGGCTTCATTGATCAGAACAGCAATAATTAGCATAACAAAGTAAGACAAAACAAAGATGATGGTCTTTACAGGAAATGCTCAATATGTCCACCATCATTCCTCAACAGTAGCTGTAGTCGAGGAAATGTTGTGAACAGCACCGTAAAGCATGTCCGGAGTTATGGTGAGGCATTGGCGTCGGATGTTGTCTTCAGTAGCCCTTGAGATGTCGGTTGATCACGATACACTTGCGACTTCCGGTAACCCCAAAGCTAATAATCGCACGGACTGAGGTTTGGGGCCTGGGAGGCGAAGCATGACGAAATTGGCGGCTGAGCACACGATCATCACCAAACGACGGGCGTAACAGATCTTCCTGAACTGTCTCAGCAGCATTACGCCTTGTGCTCGGTCGGCCACTACGGGGTCTATCGTCTAAACAACCCGCGGCTTCGAAACTTCGAAATCATTCCTGCCACAGCTGCATTTGTCAACGGACCTTTACCCGTTCGAATCCCCTTTCTATGGCAATAGGATCGTAACGCTGAACTAGCACATTCCCCATTCTGATAGTACAGCTCCACTAAAGGCGCCTTTTCAGGTGACGTCAACATGCTGCGACTGCTGGCGCAACTGATTCTCTCTCTCTTTAGAGCTTCTTTTATACACGATTATCATGCGCAGTCACTGACGTTTTGCTGTTCAGCGCCACCTGTCGGACATTTTAAAACCCCATGTCATTCCAAGCTTATGTGTCAATTTTTACCTCTCTATCTACATTATTCCGTGGTTTATTCAGTTTTCAAATTTATACTGACTTTTTTATCATCCGGTACGTATGGTGATTCAGCTGCGCCTACCGATGTATTTTATAGAACCCACAACGCCTTCAAAAACCAGGTGCAAAATTCCATATTCTCGCTACGCACGAAGTAATGACTGCTATCGACAGGGGATCTCAAGTTGATTCCGTATTTCTAGATTTCCGGAAAGCTTTTGACACCGTTCCTCACAAGCGACTTCTAATCAAGCTGTGGGCCTATGGGGTATCGTCTCAGTTGTGCGACTGGATTCGTGATTTCCTGTCAGGAAGGTCGCAGTTCGTAGTAATAGACGGCAAATCATCGAGTAAAACTGAAGTGATATCAGGTGTTTCCCAGGGAAGCGTCCTGGGACCTCTGCTGTTCCTGATATATATAAACGACCTGGGTGACAACCTGAACAGTTTTCTTAGGTTGTTCGCAGATGATGCTGTAATTTACCGTCTAGTAAGGTCATCCGAAGAGCAGTATCAGTTGCAAAAAGAGTTAGAAAAGATTGATGTATGCTGTGGCAGGCGGTAGTTGATGCTGAATAACGTAAAGTGTGAGGTGATCCACATGAGTTCCAAAAGAAATCCGTTGGAATTCGATTACTCGTTAAATAGTACAATTCTCAAGGCTGTGAATTCAACTAAGTACCTGGGTGTTAAAATTACGAACAACTTCAGTTGGAAAGACCACATAGATAATACTGTAGGGATGGCGCGCCCAAGGTTGTGTTTCATTGGCAGGACACTAAGAAGATGCAACAAGTCCACTAAAGAGACAGCTTACACTACACTCGTTCGTCCTGTGTTAGAATATTGTTGCGCGGTGTGGGATGCTTACCAGGTGGGATTGACGGGAGACATCGAAAGGATGCAAAAAAGGGCAGCTCGTTTTGTATTATCACGTAATAGGGGAGAGAGTGTGGCAGGTATGATACGCGAATTGGGATGGAAGTCATTAAAGCAAAGTCGTTATTCGTCGCGGCGAGATCTATTTACGAAATTTCAGTCGGCAACTTTCTCTTCCGAATGCGAAAATATTTTGTTCAGCCCAACCGACATAGGTAGGAATGACCATCAAAATAAAATAAGAGAAAGCAGAGCTCGAACAGAAAGGTTTAGGTGTTCGCTTTTCCCGCGCGCTGTTCGGGAGTGGAATGGTAGAGAGATAGTATAATTGTGGTTCGATGAACCCTCTGCCAAGCACTTAAATGTGAATTGCAGAGTAATCATGTAGATGTAGACGCCCTCTAGCGAAAATATATAATAGTACAAAATTTAACTATCTTAAATTTCTTGTAAGGAAAGTCCTTTTACTTTTTTTGTAGGACTCATAAACGCTCTTCAGTGTACGACGACCGCCGGCTGGCATACGACACACTCGCTCTCGCAGCCTCTTCGCTACTTGAAACTACGCAGACGATCCTTATTGACACTGAGAGATGGGCTTTATTTCTTGCTACATTATTTGTAACGGGTCATCTTACGCTTGGAGAAATACAAGGACATCTTCTGTTTGCTGTGTTAACTTCTTCGCCAATCTTTTCTGCTCCTGTCCAGCTTACCTACGACGACAGTTACCGCACCGTTCCTGATCGTCGTGTACAAAAATGACGTCGTACACAACTCTCGCAACTTAGCCAAGAGTGGACTGCGCCACGTAGCAGTCGGAGATCTCGGAAACACGGACGGGGAGTTTTTGCTGCGGACTTGTTTGTAGCTGCATCTGGGAAGTGGGGGATGCCGATCACGAATTCGGTTAGTGGCGTCTCCTCTCCCTCGCTAATATTTCAGGGGATCTGCGGCCGCGTGTGGGGACATCTCGGGCAGGCAGGCGCGCGCCGCGCTGCCGACGCGCTCTCCCGTGGGAGCGTCGGGATAGGGAGGGAAGGGGAGCGAAGCCCAGAGGAGGACATTAGGGCCGGACGGAGCCCTTCCGTCTCTCAGACGCGCACACACACGCACTCACTGGTCGCTCCCTGCCGCAACCTTGTTTATCCAGTAACGCGAGTCGCGCCCGCGAAAGAAAACAAAGATAACACCCCGACCCGGCCACAACAGCGGGCGCGGCAGTAAATGTGCAGACGTAAAGGAACCAATGAGACCGCCGAAGAGGTCTGGGGGGCAATATATCTGGTGCGTGGCTCAGTCATCCCCCGGGCCGTCTCGGGAATTTTTACAGCGGCGCCCCACCCCATTACTCCGCCCCCGGCGTCTCCAGTTCCCGTCTCCCGCCCCCACCCCCCACCCCTCCGAGCTCCCTCCTTCAGGATCCGAACGACGTCGCGGGCTCAGGAATCCACCCTTAGCGGCTTCGCGTCGCTACAACCCCTGACTCATTGAATGTCGTCCGGAGTACGTATGTAAAAAATAAAATAAAACAAAGCAGCCCGTCTCGCATCCCGGTGCCTCGGCTACCCTCCCGCACTCAATCAACCCTCCTTTTCTCGTCTCGGCCGAGGGCGAGCGCCGGTACCGGGTTCGCTTGTCTTATTTTTAATGCGCGCCTTGAAGAGGCTCCCTAGTCTCGTGCACTGGAAATGGGTGACATATTTCGCGGCGGCTTCAAATAGGGGGAAGGGGTGGGGATCGGGGAGGCAGCAGCAACTCCTGCAACCCCTGTTGGAGGTCGCGAAATAAAATAAAGCAACAGTCGCCTCCACTACAGCAGTGGCTGGGGCGTCACGCAGAGCCCACGAGAAAGTGAAGCATCAGTGTAAAGGCTGCAAAACAGGTAGTGAAGCAAAATGCCAGTTTTTTGCCTTACAGACTCAACTGTATTGATGGCACGGATAGTTTGAGTTGGCGCACTTCTTTGTACTTCTAAATCTACAAGGGGTGTTAAATAAGTTCGACAAGTGAAATTTCCTCCGGCAATGTCGTTGAAAAAAAAAATGGGGAATTTGTTACGGGACATCGTGGAATATTCCCGCTCCAGCCCCAATAGTTTTACTAATTTCCAATAGGTGGCGGCGCGATAGGTAGTCTTCAAAATGGCGCCTATAACGGAGGTGTGACGAATAAAAAACTGGTAGAAGCCGACCTCGGGGAGCCGGCCGCTGTGGCCGTGCTGTTCTAGCCGCTTCAGTCTGGAACTGCGTGAGCGCTACGGTCACAGGTTCGAATCCTGCCTCGCACATGGATGTGTGTGATGTCCTTAGGTTAGTTAGCTTTAAGTGGTTCTAAGTTCAAAAATGTGTGTGAAATCTTATGGGACTTAACTCCTCATGACCACAGATTTTAAGTCCTGTAGTGCTCAGAGGCATTTGAACCGTTTTTTCTTCTTTTTTTCGACCACGGGGAATTAGATTAGGATATGAGACACTTAAAGTACTAAAAGAGTTTTGTTATTTGGGGAGCAAATTAACTCATGATGGTCGAAGTAGAGAGGATATAAAATGTAGACTGTCAATGGCAAGGAAAGCATTTCTGAAGTAGAGAAATTTGTTAACAAATGGCTCTGAACACTATGGGACTTAACTTCTGAGGTCATCAGTACCCTAGAACTTAGAACTACTTAAACCTAACTAACCTAAGGACATCACACACATCCATACCTGAGGCAGGATTCGAACCTGTGACCGAGAAATTTGTTAACATCGAGTATAGATTTAAGTGTCAGAAAGTCATCTCTGAAAGTATTTGTACGGAGTGTAGCCATTTATGGAAGTGAAACATGGACGATAAATAGTTTCGACAAGAAGAGAATAGAAGCTTTCGTAATGTGGTGCTACAGAAGAATGCTGAAGATTAGATGGGTAGATCACATAACTAATGAGGAGGTATTGAATAGAACTGATGAGAAGAAGAGTTTGTGGCACAACTTGATTAGAAGAAGGGATCGGTTGGTAGGACATGTTCTGAGGCATCAAGGGATCACCAACTTATAGTATTGGAGGACAGCGTGGAGAGTAAAAATCGTAGAGGGGGAGCAAGAGATGAATACACTAAGCAGATTCAGAAGGATGTAGGTTGCAGTAGGTACTGGGAGATGAAGAAGCTTGCACAGGATGGAGTAGCATATTAAGCCGGTCTTAGGACTGAAGACCACAACAACAACGGAGGTGTATTCCAAGAAGAGAGCTGTCATAAAGTTTCTTTTGGGGGAAAACCAGGCAATCGTAGGTATTCATAGGCGCTTGCAGAATGTCTACGGAGAACTGGCAGTGAACAAAAGCACGTTGAATCGGTGGGCTGTCATCATCGCAACGAGGTCGCGCAAAACTGTTCGATTTCCCGCGTACCGGTGTGCCGCCCACAGCTGTGACTCCTGCAATGTTGGAACGTGCGAACACTCTCATCCGAGAAGACGGAATAATTGCAGAACTACTAAAATCAGCTGGCCGAACATTATAAAAGAGATCGCTCAACTAATAGGACATATCTTGCAAACTGAGAAAATCCATTGCACAAAAAAAAAAAAACAGGATAGAACCGATGTTAATAATTACCGAATAATCTCTCTTCTCCCGGTCATATACAAAATTCTCTCGCAATATTTACTTGATGAAGCCCAAGGACAGTTAGAACCTGAAATAGGCCAATACGAAGCAGGCTTTAGAACAAACAAATCCCGTCCACAACAAATTTATAATTTAAAACTAATCCTTTGCCACCAATGGGTTTGCCGCGCTTGATTAGCCGAGCGGTCTAAGGCGCTCCAATCATGAACTGTGCGGCTGATCCCGACGGAGGTTCGAGTCGTCCTTCGGGCATGGGTATGTGTGTTTGTCCTTAGGATAATTTAGGTTAAGTAGTGCGTAACCTTAGGACTGATGACCTTAGCAGTTAAGTCCCAGAAGATTTCACACAAATTTGAACATTTTTGAACCAAAGGGTTTCTAGTAAAAATTTTGTATGTACATTTGTGGATTTTAAAAAAGCCTACGACTCAGTTGATCGTGAACTTCTTTCACAAATTTTAAATGAACGAGGGCTAGATAGTGCAACTGTAACATTATTAAGGAAACATTAACCGACACTAGCTCTAACTTAAATTCACGGGAGAGATTTTTGAACCATTTGATATAAAGACTGATGTTAGACAGGGAGATGGACTCTAGCCATTACTTTTCAGATGTGTTTTGGAAAAAGTAATTAACAGAATGGCGATAGCAAAAGTCGAGTCTTAATATTGTCCAATCAATCAAGTGAGGTAGAAGTAATATTACAGTAGACTGGCTAGACTTTCATCTACATGACTACTCTGCCATTCACATTTAAGTGCTTGGCAGAGGGTTCATCGAACCACAATCATACTATCTCTCTACTATTCCACTCCCGAACAGCGAGCGGGAAAAACGAACACCTAAACCTTTCTGTTCGAGCTCTGATTTCTCTTATTTTATTTTGATGATCATTCCTACCTATGTAGGTTGGGCTCAACAAAATATTTTCGCATTCGGAAGAGAAAGTTGGTGACTGAAATTTCGTAAGAAGGTCTCGCCGCGACGAAAAATGTCTATGCTGTAATGACTTCCATCCCAACTCGTGTATCATATCCGCCACACTCTCTCCCCTACAACGCGATAATACAAAACGAGCTGCCCTTTTTTGCACCCTTTCGATGTCCTCCGTCAATCCCACCTGGTAAGGATCCCACACCGCGCAGCAATATTCTAACAGAGGACGAACGAGTGTAGTGTAAGCTGTCTCTTTAGCGGACTTGTTGCATCTTCTAAGTGTCCTGCCAATGAAACGCAACCTTTGGCTCGCCTTCCCGACAATATTATCTATGTGGTCCTTCCAACTGAAGTTGTTCGTAATTTTAACACCCAGGTACTTAGTTGAATTGACAGCCTTGAGAATTGTACTATTTATCGAGTAATCGAATTCCAACGGATTTCTTTTGGAACTCATGTGGATCATCTCACACTTTTCGTTATTTAGCGTCAACTGCCACCTGATACACCATACAGCAATCTTTTCTAAATCGCTTTGCAGCTGATACTGGTCTTCGGATGACCTTACTAGACGGTAAATTACAGCATCATCTGCGAGCAACCTAAGCGAACTGCTCAGATTGTCACCCAGGTCATTTATATAGATCAGGAACAGTAGAGGTCCCAGGACGCTTCCCTGGGGAACACCTGATATCACTTCAGTTTTACTCGATGATTTGCCGTCTATTACTACGAACTGCGACCTTCCTGACAGGAAATCACGAATCCAGTCGCACAACTGAGACGATACCCCATAGCTCCGCAGCTTGATTAGAAGTCGCTTGTGAGGAACGGTGTCAAAAGCTTTCCGGAAATCTAGAAATACGGAATCAACTTGAGATCCCCTGTCGATAGCGGCCATTACTTCGTGCGATAAAGAGCTAGCTGCGTTGCACAAGAGCGATGTTTTCTGAAGCCATGCTGATTACGTGTCAATAGATCGTTCCCTTCGAGGTGATTCATAATGTTTGAATACAGTATATGCTCCAAAACCCTACTGCAAACCGACGTCAATATATAGGTCTGTAGTTAAATGGATTACTCCTACTACCCTTCTTGAGCACTGGTGCGACCTGCGCAATTTTCCAATCTGTGGGTACAGATCTATCGGTGAGCGAGCGGTTGTATATGAGTGCTAAGTAGGGAGCTATAGTATCAGTGTAATCTGAAAGGAACCTAATCGGTATACAATCTGGACCTGAAGACTTGCCCGTATCAAGCGATTTGAGTTGCTTCACAACCCCTAAGGTATCTACTTCTAAGAAACTCATGCTAGCAAATTCTGCAATATTCCATTCGTCTTCCCTGGTGAAGGAATTTCGGAAAACTGCGTTCAATAACTCCGCTTTAGCGGCACAGTCGTCGATAACAGTACCATCGGCACTGCGCAGCGAAGGTATTGACTGCGTCTTGCCGCTTGTGTACTTTACATACGACCAGAATTTCTTCGGATTTTCTACCAAATTTCGAGACAATGTTTCGTTGTGGAACCTATTAAAGGCATCTCGCATCGAAGTACGTGCCAAATTTCGCGCGTCTGTAAATTTTAGCCCATCTTCGGGATTTCGCGTTCTTCTGAACTTCGCATGCTTTTTCCGTTGCCTCTGCAACAGCGTTCGGACCTTTTTTGTGTACCACGGGGGATCCGTTCCATCTCTTACCAATTTATGAGGTATGAATATCTCAATTGCTGTTGCTACTATATCTTTGAATTTGAGCCACATCTCGTCTACATTCGCATAGTCAGTTCGGAAGGAACTTTGCAGCTGATTTGGCAATTTTAACTAGGAATATTACCAAAGCTCAAAAGCAAATTCAAATTCTTAAAGAGGTTGCCAAAAACGTAGGACTACAAATATCACTAAAAATGAAACAAACAACAAACACCAAAATTTTTGAACACGAAATGCAGAAAAATGAAAAGGGTCTCTCAATTTAAATAGCTGGGAGAAATCTTGAAAGAAAACTGTCTGCACAAAGCTGCACACGAAGTTCGCTGTCAAATAATGGCAGCCGCATTTGGATTAACAAAACACATTTATAATAAAAAATCACTTTCTAAATTCAGTAAACTTAGGCATTACGGCACTGTAATCAAACCTGAACGTCTTTATGGAGGAGAAATTTTAATTTTAAATAGAAAAAAAGGAAGATTATTAGGAAAATATTAGCCCCAAAATTACTGATGGAGGAAGGAATAAGCTGACAAGTAATAAGGAAAGAGAAGAATACACAGACATACATGGTGACACGGGAAAACGAAGACTTCAGTTTTATTGACGCATTAAAAGGATGACACCCCCTAGGCTGACTAAAAAAATTTAAAATTCTACAAAACAGAAGTAAGACCAAAACTGAGCCAATTAAATGGATCGCTGCGATTAAGGAGGATCTTAAAGCAGCCGGTGTAACTAAGGCAGACGTTACAGATAGAAAAAAAAGTTCAAGCAAAAGATATGTGATTGGAAAGTTGGTTAGTGGGAAATGGGAAAACGGACTGGAACAGCGTGGGAAAGAAAGAGACTTCCTCCTGAAAGGATGAAACACATTTGGATACAAACGATAGCTAGCCATCAAAAGCGACATTGACTGACTGTAGTCGGATGGTTCTATTGGGCCTATACATGAATAATAATAATAGTAATAATAAATAAAACATTTTAGTATATTCATAAAAATTTGTTTACGTTGGTGGTCAGCACAGTGATATGGCACTTTTTGAGGCGGAGCGGGGGAGGGGGGGCGGAGTCATGAACACATGAAACGCTACCCCCCACTCTCTCCGTTGTCTCCCATGGATTTGCACCTGGGTTGAAACGTGATCGGGATCAGGACCTTTGCTCGGCCACAATTGTTCCGCAGTGCAGCTGAGAACACAAGTAGACCGTATTCGCTGGTAAGTTAGAAAAAGTGCGGCATGTCGACACGTTGATATCTTGAAGCTTCATCTGTGAATACAGTTATCAAGCTTCATCTCACCCGCCACTTTCTGGCTGCTCCTGTGCGCTAGGTCGCCCATTGCACTCTCGACTCCTATTCACGAACGGGCCGCGATATCAGCGGTAGCAGACCGCTAGAGATGCAGGGAGAAAAGTAATTCGCTATTCCGCGGAAAGAAATACCGCGCGCAGAGTGGGGCAAACTGTGTGTGGGCTGGGCGGCGCTCCCAGGCGGTATCAAAAGAAGAGCCACCCCAAGACAAACGCAGCGAGCAGCTCCGGTAGCAAAAGCAGCGGCGCCGGCGGAGCGAGTGGGAGAAGAAAATCTGATGCGGTATAAAGGGAAACTGCCGAGTCGAGACCTCCGGAAATAACCACTACACACACACACACACACACACACACACACACACACACACACACCTCATTTACGATACGAGGGCGAGGCAGGCCTCGTTCGCGGGGAGCCAGAGATACGGCGGGGGCAGCGCCGGGCGAGTGAAATATCTGTGCGTAATGTGCCGAGAACGCCGAGAGGGTGTGGCACCCAGGACGTGATGCGCCCGCAACAATACTACCTAGGCACGCTCTGCTGGCGCGACAGGTAGTGAACAAAATACATTACCGCGAGTAACACTCCAGATTTGTGCTGGTATTCACGTTTTTTTTTACGCACAGAACTATCGCAACACAGTCGAAAGATGTGAAGGTAATTTCAGGAATTGGGGGGAGGGGGGGGGGGGGAGGAGTTGTATCTGACGTCCTGCCGACAACGAGGGAAATCAGCTATGCGCTTTCAAAAGAACCATCCTGGAATTTGCCGGGAGCGAGTTAGGGAAATCACGGGTCAGGGTGGCCGGACGCGGGTTTGAACCACTGCCTTTCCGACTGCGAGCCCACTGTGATAACCAATTTCAGGACTACGCCACGGGAGTGATACAGGACCGTTACTGCTTATTTGTTGGCACTGGCCGAAAAAGTGAAGCATTCAAAAGAGAAGGAGGAAACGAAATGAAAGCTCCCTTGCTCAGACGGCATGTTACATTATTACATTGATAGCAATTAGGCCTAGCTCAGTAGGCAGTACAGTCGAAGAGGATTAGACATCTCTAAAAAGGTCAATCACAGAAGTTGGAAAGAAAAACACAGGTACAAAGAAGGTAAGTGCGAAGAAACCAGTGGTAACAGAAGAAAGAAGGAAGTACAAAAATGGCTTGGTTCAAATGGCTCTGAGCACTATGCGACTTAACTTCTCAGGTCATCAGTCGCCTAGAACTTAGAACTAGTTAAACCCAACTAACCTAAGGACATCACACACATCCATGCCGGAGGCAGGATTCGAACCTGCGACCGTAGCGGTCGCTCGGTTCCAGACTGTAGCGCCCAGAACCGCACGGCCACTCCGGCCGGCGGAAGTACAAAAATGTTCAGGGAAAATCAGGAATGCAGAAGAACAAGTCTCTGAGGAATGAAATAAATAAGAAGTGTAGGGAAGCTAAGAAGAAATGACTGCATGAAAAATGTGAAGATATCGAAGAAGAAATCATTGTCGGAAGGACTGATTCAGCATATAGGAAGGTCAAAATAACCTTCGATGAAATTAAAAGCAAGAGCGGTAACATAAAGAATGCAACGGGAGTTCCACTGTTAAATGCAGAGGAGAGAGCGGATAGGTGGAAAGAGTACACTGTAGACCTCTAAGACGGGAAGATTTGTCTGGTGTGATAGAAGAAGAAACAGGAGTCAATTTAGAAGAGATGGGGGATCCAGAATCAGAATCAGAATTTAAGAGAACTTTGGAGGACGTAACGTCAAATAAGCGCGAGGGGATCGACAAGATTCCATCAGAATTTTTTAAAAAAATTGTCTGTAGAATGTGTGCATCTGGCGATATATCATCTGACCTTCGGAAAAATAACATCCACACAATTCCGAAGACTGCAAGAGCTGACGAGTGCGAAAGTTGCCGCACAATCAGCTCATGCTGACAAGCGAAAGTTGCCGCACAATCAGCTTAACAGCTCATGCTGACAAGAGTAGCACACCGACGAATGAGAAAGAAACGTGATGTATTAGAAAAGGTAAAGGCATCAGCAACTCTAACGTTTCGGTTGATGATGGAAGCACATCTAAAGCAAAATCAAGACACATTCATACGATTTTTCGACCTAGAAAAAGCCCTCGACGATGTAAAATGGTGCAAGATGTTCGAAATTCTGAGAAAAATAGGAGCAAGCTGTAGGGAGAGACGGGGTAATATACAACAACGCGCGACCCGGCACAGGCGCGTGTCGCGTTCCAGTCGGGTCGCGTCCCAGTCGCGTCGCGTCCCAACTTGCGCGGTCCCATTTGAACCTTTGAAGTTACAAAAACGCGCGCTGCGCTGCGTCGCGCTATACGCGCCTAGCCTGACGGATGGGTATCCTGACGAGCGTGATTTGTTGTTTCCGCGTTTGCAGCTGCTTCGCCACGAATATCTGGTGGCGTTATGTTTGTAAGCTGGAAGAATTTCGCAAGTGGGCGTTGGTTTCGAGCCACCTGTAAAAAAATGTAAATGTCGTGTGACTAGGGCCTGCCGTCGGTAGACCGTTCGCCTGGTGCAAGTCTTTCGAGTTGACGCCACTTCGGCGACTTGCGCTTCGATGGGGATAAAATGATGATGATTAGGACAGCACAACACCCAATCCCTGAGCGGAGAAAATCTCCGACCCCACCGGGAATCGAACCCGGGCCCTTAGGACCGACATTCTGTCGCGCTGACCACTCAGGAGCGGACTGAAGCCACCTGCAATAAGCCTATTCGTATCATTTAGCGCCTTGTCCACTATATTTGCGAGGATAGATTTGTGCCAGACTGGGCACACATTCTCCACAGCAAACACGTTGCTAATGCCGTCATTTTCACTGTTTATGTTCAAGAGAGACACGTGCTGAAAGTGGTCTTGCGAACGGCAGTTTTTCTGCCTTCCGCAATTATTCTCATATTCTTCCAATGTTGCTTGCACGTCAGAATTCGATTCATAGTGACTCTCAAACATTTAGTGTGGAGCTTATTTACTAACTGTATCCCTTGCATGGGATGTTAAATTGGCAGTGTGCCTGACAGTGCTTACGATAAAACACACACAACTCACTTTTAGCCGTATTTAGACGAAGGTGATTATTAGAGTAATAGACATTTAATGCTCTCACTCCACCTGTGATGTGGGGTTCAACATTTTCAAAAGCTTCCCCTTGAATTGCTAAATCAGATCGTCGACATAAAGGGAACTCCTTGTGTTCGTCAGAAGTGGATGGGCATTGGTACAGATGTTAAGTAACATCAGTGAAATAGCGCTTTCTTATGATCAGCCATTTCTTTGATATCTTCAGCGACTACGCTGACACTGGAAGTGCACATAAAATCTCCTGGTTTGAAGTCAAATTTTGGTGGAACAATAATTTTTTTAGGTCCTGTAGATTTTCTGAGACAACGCAGGGTGATTCACAGTGTCATAAGTAGCCATCAGCTCGATAAATGCTACTACCGGTATTTTCCAGGTTTCAAAGCATTCTTCCATAAATTACATGAGACTGAGCACCCGAGATGTACAGCTTTTTCCTGGTCTCAAACCTCGTTGCTCTTGTATAAGTGGCTCTCCTAGATTAACGATACAGCAACATTCGCTCAAAATCGCACACGAGATTTTGACCAGGTTTTAAACTGTTATTGAAAGCGCTCCTTTAATAGGTACAAGTATATACAAGTGTTACAAGTAACGTGATGAAATCGTATTGCATTTCTTGATAAGGTGAGGCACGGGTGCAACTTGAGCCCAATCACACGGGGACTTAACAAAAACTGTACATTTAAAATGCATTTAATCGATTTAGGAAAACCTGGAGAGATGGAACGTCCCTCTTCGG
Organism: Schistocerca gregaria; assembly: GCF_023897955.1. Classification (NCBI taxonomy): domain Eukaryota; kingdom Metazoa; phylum Arthropoda; class Insecta; order Orthoptera; family Acrididae; genus Schistocerca; species Schistocerca gregaria. The sequence continues at coordinate 274,999,820 of NC_064927.1, forward strand.
ATAAGTCCGATGTCGCAACGTCTGCTCCACGTCATTCTGTAGCACGAATGAGGGCAATATCTCTGCATTCAGAGCAGAATGGTAACTCCGCATACCTAGGGCATGACGATCTGACACACCTGCAAAGCGCTGCTTCCTACGTAATACCAGAGAGCTCCACATCAATGCCTGGCAGGGCACTAAACAGTGACGGCATCCCGGTATTAAGGCTGGCGGTCGCACACAGACTTAACGACAATGCCTCGCCCATAAAGGAGCGTGAGGGCAACAGCACGAAATAAAAGCCCGTATGAGCACGGCGCCAGGAAACGTGGAGTATCACGCCTCGCTGCCAATATCTGCTACAAACTGCGACTCTGGAATCTCCATTATTACTACGCGAGGAGCGCATAGGAGAGGCGCCCCTTCAGCGGAGAATTTGGAGCCCCGACGACTTCACCGACCATGATCTGCTCTGAATCATCTCAGAGTGAATCCGTGTGCAACACATGGAATCTAAGGTTACCACCTTCACCATTACGACGTGTTATTCACGGAAGTCACCACCCCTGGCTTCACCGATTTCGCCTCTTTCTACTCGCCCAATAACCTACCTTGGAGTTCTGCTAACAGTTGCCACAAAGACGCCTCATTTTCAGATTCCTTCTTCGTTGAGGAATTCCATTACGTATTCGCTTTGGCAATCTGTCGATATTCCGCCCCATCCTAAACGAACGATTCACAACTACTTTGTTTCTATTATGTCAATGATCGCCTCCCTGGCTCCTGTAATTTTCCTTGTTATCGTTCTTCTCGCTATTGGTTTGTCATCTGCAGATCAAAGACTGGTTTGATGCAGTTTCTACGCTGCTGTGTCCTGTGAAAACGTCTTCACCTCTAAATAACTGCAACGACTACCATCCATTTGAACCAGCTTACTGTACTGATCCGTTGGTATCCCTCTTTAATATACGCCACCCACACTTGCCACCACTACCAAATTAACTGTTACATCATGCCTCAAAATGCCTTCTATCAAGCGAACCCTTCTTTTAATCACGTTCTTCAATAATTTCTTTTTTCTCTAATTACACTCAGTACTTCCTCATTTTTTATTCAAATCTGCCCATCTAATCTTCAGCATTCTTCAGCAGCACCAATTTTTAAAAGCTCCTATTCTGTTCTTGTCTATAGCGCTTATCGAATCGTTTCACTTCCGTAGAAGGCTTCTTTTCAAGACCCATCCATTCCATTCAACTGTTATTCAAGTCCTCTACCATCTCCGACAGAACCACAATCTAGCTGCAGACCTCAAAGTTGTTATTCCTTCTCCCTGAGCTATAATTCCCCTCCCAAATTTCCACATGGTTTCCTTTACTGCTTGCTCAATGAATATACAGATTGAATAACGTCGGGGACACCCTACGAAGGAGGTTTGAAAAGTTCTCGGAATCACCACGAGAGGTCAGTGCTAGCGCAACTAGTTGCTCACGTGATATTCATTGGACTGTTGCCTGTAAACACGGGCCACGATAGTGCTCTTGGAAGAGAGCTGTGGCGGTAACTTGGCTCTATTGCTGTTTCCGCGTAGTGACTTGCTGCAAGATGAAAAAACTCGAGAGTCGAGTAGTGATTAAGTTCTTCGTAATGAAAGGTACGAAAGCAAAAGATATTCACGCCGATTTCCAGAATAAACTGGGGGACTCTGCTCCTTCATATTCACCTGTTGCCCAGTGGACAAATGAATTTAAATTTGGTAGGGAGAGCTTAGATAATGATCCGCGCAGTGGTCGACCAAGATGTGTCACTACTCCAGAAATCATTGCAAAAGTGCACAAAATGGTCATGGAGGATCGTCGATTGAAAGTCCGTGAAATTGCTCACGCTTGCCAGATGTCATCTGAAGGATTAGCAATGAAAAAATTATATGCTAGATGGGTGCCGCGACTCTTGAAGCTGGATCAAAAACGCATGAGAATGGACACATCGGAACATTATTAGGAGAAATGAACAAATTTTTTTGGGCTCGTTTGTGACCACAGATGAAACTTGGGTGCACTGCTATATCCCAGAGACAAAACAACAATCAAAGCAGTGGAAACATGCTGATTCTCCGCCACCAAAGAAAGCAAAGACAATTCCTTCGGCGGGAAAGGTCATGGCATCAGTGTTCTGGGATGCGAAGGCAATTCCGTTTGTAGATTATCTCCCCACTGGGCAAACAATTACTGGAAAATATTATGCTAACCTTCTGGACAAATTGCAAGAAAAGATACACGAAAAAGGGCAGGTTTAGCAAGGAAGAAAGTCATCTTCCATCAAGACAATGCGCGTCCGCAGGCATGTGTCGTCGCCATGGCAAAATTACACGAAGTAAGGCATGAATTGATGCGACACTCGCCTTGTTCACCTGATATGGCTCCGTCAGACTTCCATCTCTTCCCAAAACTGAAATTTTTCTTGGTGGACAAAGATTCACTTCAAACGAAGAACTAATATGCGGAATTGATAACTATTTTGCAGGCCTGGAGGAAACTCATTACCGAGATGAGTTCAAGGCACTGGAACATGGTTGCACCAAGTGCATTAACCTACAAGGAGACTAAACCGATAAATAAAAAAAGTTTCAGTGATGTAAGTACTTTTTTTCTATTCCGTTCCGAGAACTTCTAAAACCACCCTCGTACAACCTGTCTCACTCGCTTCTCTTCCATGTCCTTTGATTGTTATAACTGTAGTTTGGTTAGTACGTAAGTTGTAAATGACCTGTCGCCATCTGTATTTCATCCCTTTATCTTCAGAATTTCAAAGAGCGTATTCCGATCAACAATGACAAAAGTTTTATCTAAATCTACAAACGCTTTGCCGTCTCCAGTCCATGTTTTCACACTTGTCAGTACCCGCCTTCTTTGAAATTGGAAATTTCACAGTCTTGAAGTATAAGGGTATTTCGCCTCTCTTATTTATCCTGCACACAACGAATAATTTAGTCATGGCTGGCTCCTCCAATGATGTCAATAATTCTAAGGGAATGGCATGAGCTGCGTAACATTCATCCAACTGCGTTGTATTTCCCAAATGATCCCCAAGTAGTTCGTCTTCCCCTCCCCCCCCCCCCCCCTACAATATTGCATTCAAATTCATTGCTATGTATACCACTTCTATATATTCCTTTAACCTTCGAGCTTCCCTCCTTTACTTAGTGTGGGCTTGCCATCTGAAGTCTTCATACAATCGTCTCTCTCTTCCCCAAAAGTCTCTCATTTTCCTATAGGCAGCCTCTATTTTTCTCCTAGTTATGCATGCTTTTACTTCCTTGCATTCCCCGTCAAACCATTCAAGCTTTGCCACTTTGCACCGCCTGTCAATCTCATTATTTAGATGTTCACGTACTCCATGTATTCGAAACGCGCTTTGCTTAACATCCCTGTCCACAACACTAAGCATAATGGCTTCTTCTGTTCTATGGTTCACAGTCTCGAAGAGCTAAGATAGTGTAAAAATCAGGTGCGTTGTATCTCAATCTAAAGTTAATTTTCCCTTTTTCTTCTTCGAAATATCGCATTTAGTGCACAGAATCATGCATACTGTTACCGTCAAATAGCATCGTAACCATTGAAAGACATCAAAAAACGTTTCTGACAACAGCGTATTACAGGAGTAGTTTTCTTTAGATCAATACCCCAGCCTTATTATCTGCAAAGACACTGAAATAGCTGTATTTTGTTCTTCATATTAAACAACGTTCCCTATTATTACAAAGCAAATAATCCTCGAACTACGGAGAGGCAGGAAGTATGCGATAACGCTCTCAGTTAAAGCGAAAGTTTTCGCAAACAAAGAAGCAAAAAATGAAACAAGTGTGTTGGGGAAGTGTGCTAGCACAGCGCAGCTTCAGCTCATGAGCTGCGTAGAGACAGGGTAAAGAGGAGAAATTTTTGCTGTGGCAGTTCCTCCTCCTCCTAAGTTATCGTATTTGAGTCTCTTTTGTGAAATGTGTCACTGCAAACTTTAACAAACATAATATTTCTACGCTTCGCTTTCCAAGGACTTTCGGACTGCTGTAAGATGTGGACTCAGAAAAACCACGCTTTAACATCCCTACAGGAAAGTTACGAGTAATGAACATAGTCACTACTTTGCGTATATCACTTCTTGTTTCGGTATTTTCAATGTGTTATAACGCAGATCAACTGAACGGGATGGTTCGTTACTTCATCTCGCACAGTTAATACTTATATCATAAGATATCAGAATTAACCATAATTAAAAAAACATCAAAGCAAAAGTTTCACGAGTGATGGAGATTGTTATTACTAGTTATTTTTTGCTTGTTACATTCATTATTTTAATTTTAGATCATCTTTCTTTTTGTATTTCCATATTATTTCAGACTACGCAGATAGCATTATTACGTGTTTGGACGTCACATATGAAATTCACGGAAGGAAGATTTTGCCTGAGTACGCTACGGTGTTAGACTTTTATACAGGGTGTCCCAAGGGGTGAGGAATGTCCAACTGAAGACTTACTAGAAAGAAGCCTACAGTTTATGCGACGATCACATTTTCACGTTTGATGTAAAAATTTTGTTTAATCGTCTTGTGTTGGCGGGACGTCCCTACTTCGATTAGGTATTCCCCAACTGGTCTGTCATCTCCCACCACTTTTCCCATCCGTTTCCACCAGCGGATGATCTAAAATTGTTAACGCCCACGGCGTGTCTCTTAATCAAGCGAAGAAGATCAGATCGCTGCAGAATTTCTTGTGTTCCGAAAAGCTGTTAACTTGGTGCTTCACCAATATTTATTAACAAAAATTCAGTCATATGTGGGTATCAAACAAGATATGTGACTGCATCGAGGATTTCATGGTAGGAAGGATGCTGCACGTAATTCTGGACAGACTGTCGTCGATAGAAGTAAAGCCAAAGTCAGGTGTTTCCCAGAAATACGTGTTGGGATCCTTGAAGTTCATACTGATGTTAGTGGCCTGGCAGAGAACATTAATAGTAATACACAATTGTAAAGGCTTTCGCGGCCACTTGACAAAATGCCTGTTGGCTTCCGTTTGGGGTTCTTCCGTCAACGTTCGTTTGATGATTTTCCTGACGTTTCGCCAGTACGAGTGGCTCGTATTGTCGAAGATTCACTCTGCACTCGTAAACCTCAGAAAAATCATTTAACAAACGCCCGCCGAAGAACACCAGACAAAAGCCAACAGGCAGTTTGTCATTAATAGTAAACTCTTGAAACCGAACTACAATAAAGTTCTATCCGCAAAAGTCTCCACAAATATCCGTTCATTTTTGGAAATTTGTGGTTAAGTGTTATGGGACCAAACTGTGGAGGTCATCGGCCCCTATGCTTACGCACTACTTAAACTAACTTAAACTAACTTACCCTAAGGACAACACACACACACCCATACCCGAGGGAGGACTCGAACCTCCAAGGGGTGGAGCCACACGGACCGTGGCAAGGCAGACCGCCCGGCTACCCCGCGCGGGTATCCATTCATATCTTGATAAGATTTCAAAGTGAGGCACAGACTGGCAACTTGCTTTCGACCTTCAGAAATGTAAGACTGTGCGCCCCACAAAATCTAAAAAAGAAGTATCCTGTGATTACAATAGTAGTGAGTCGCAACTGGAAATACAAACACCTGGGTGCATCAGTTTGTATGGAAATGGAATGATCAACTAGGCTCAGTCGTAGGCTGCTGTTCAGAGGTAAGACCCTGGGACAATGCAGGGGACTGCGAAGGAGACAGCTTGCAAAACACTTGTGCGTCCCATCTTAGCTCTAGTGGGGGACACTAAAAGCAAATAAACAAAGGCGATACTAATGATCACAGGTTTATTTAACTCAGGGTAGGGAGCGTGAGCGTTGGGGAGTGGAGCATGCTGGTGCTTTTTCTGGACAAATAATAACATCATTTATTAATAACAACGGAATCTGAAAATTACATTTCACTGTCAGACCATTTCACCAGAGCTGATCATAACACAGTTTAATATAAAAACAGAACAAAACCAAACGAAACATTCAGTCATATACACTACGCAAAACAATTAAAGGATCACTTTTCTGGAAACCCAGTAATTGCCACTCGTAGCTACACGGAAGTTTGAAATTTTGGCGCGAAGGTTCCTACAAACTTTCTCTGTAATGGCACAGTGATATGGTGCCCTGCTTCAAACAGGAAAATGCCAACACGTACGAAAAAAAGAGGCCAAAGCTCAGAATTTACTGTGAGGTTCTGACCAACGGCATCGTACACGTGACATATGATGGCACGGTCGTTACCCCCCCCCCCCCCTCCCCTCCGTCCTCTTATCTTCTTTTCACCCCTTCTTTTTATGTCTCTGTGGTGGAGGTCAGAACGTGACGGCCAGCTTTGAAAGCAGGTGGTTCTTATTGGTGGCTGAGGGAGACATTTCAGACATACTGCCGCTCTGAACCGACAGGAAAAGGCCTCAGGGGTGGCATAATGGGCGAAGGGCGTCAACAGAACCACCCCTTCTCTTGGGGTGTTCATTAACACACTTTTCGCTATCGAAAACGACGGTTTGCAGTTCAGTATGCAACAGAACGATGTCGTTAACAATCTGACAATGCTGAACCCGCGCACGATTCAACATCGTGGGGTTTCAACTAGATTGAATGTTAGTTGACCCCTTTGGAATATTGCTTCGGACTGAAGGCGGCGACGACCACTACCACCAACAACAACAGCAACAATTATTTGATGTACATTCATTGCCTTCTATATATCAATCAATTGTAAAGCGTCATTGGTCAAGAAATCGCTTAAAGTTCCACAGGTAATGCCCCACCAAACGACTGCCAACACTGTGAATGCCTTCAACAGTGTGCAGAGAGTGAAAACACTTCGTGGTTTGACAAAATTTCTAAAAAGTCTATGAAACAAGATAGCTTTGTAATGTGCTTTTATAAAACAGAAAGAGACGAAGTTTTAAATATGAGGGACTTATTTCCGATGTACAAAACCAGTGGTTCTTTTAAAACTATTAAGCTAATGTTTATATATTTATTTTATTTTTACTTATTTATTAGTATACTTTTGTTTTATTCTCACATCAGTTCGACATGTTTGTACGTTACGTTCGCTGCGCACTGTGTTCGACGTAGGTAAGTGACGTATCCGAGCATCCGCGAGGAGGAGGGATAAGCTATAACGAACAGGTATACCACTACCACCCACACAAAATGCACGACAATAAGTAGGCGCAGTTAATGCAGGCGCAGCGCTCTTATAGCTTCCGTAATAAGACAGACGGCGTGGAAACGAGACAGCTAGTGGCCATCACATAAATTGAGAGCCAGCACGAGAGAGAAAGAGCGAAGATGGCAGAGGCGCCGTGGAACGATAAAGGCGAAATACCGGGCCTAACTGCCAATATCCGGCTACAAAATGTGCCGCTGAAATTTGCATTATCCCGGCGGTGTACACAGAGGAAAGGCTACGATTCGTGCCGCGGAGTATTCCACCGGCCGTATAAAAACTTTAAGCTGGCACTTCCGCGGGCCTAATGTCTTTCATTTGGCCGCAGTAGCCGGGCGGTACGCGCCCACAGCTCTGGAAAACCCAAGAAACCGCAGCTAAAAGAAAAGCGAGAAGGGGTAGGAGAAAAAAAAAATGGACCGGGAGGAATTTTTCATACCGCGGAAGTGCGTCATGTCTGGGCGAAAATTCCGACGTTACAAACGGAGGTTACGACGGGGGAGTGTCGTTCATTTGAGGCGGCAGCGGGTGGGCGAAGAGGAAGCGCGCTACGGCCAGCAATTACGGGGTCGTGGCAGTATTACCGCGTAAAGAGATATGGCCCGCAATTACTGCTTCATCCTGTACGTCCCGAGAGGTGGAACAAGTGCTCCTACGTCTGGCCCTGTACTGGACGACACCGAGCGAGGTGGGGCAGTGGTTAGCACACTGGACTCGCATTCGGGAGGACGACGGTTCAATCCCGTCTCCGGCCATCCTGATGTAGGTTTTCCGTGATTTCCCTAAATCGTTTCAGGCAAATGCCGGGACGGTTCCTTTGAAAGGGCACGGCCGATTTCCTTCCCAATCCTTCCCTAACCTGAGCTTGCGCTCCGTCTCTAATGACCTCGTTGTCAACGGGACGTTAAACACTAACCACCACTGAACTGGACAGGTCCGGGTTCGAGTCCTGTCACATACTTCTTTCTGGTTAGTATTTATTTTTTTTTTTTTTTGTTTCTGAACGGTTACGCATCAAATTGTGAAACTGTTCAGTACTTTATATGTTATTTCCGCAGTGGTAACACCGGTTCCCGTCAGACCACTAAAGTTAAGCGTTGTTGGTCTGGGTCAACACTTGGATGGGTGACCATCCGGTCTGCCGACCGTTGTTGGCAAGCGGGGTGCACTCAGCCCTTTTGAGAGGTAAACTGAGGAGCTACTTGGTTGAGTAAGCTGACATACGGCCGAGAGAGCCGTGTGGTGACCACAAGCCTCTCCGTATCCGCATCCAGTGACGCCTGTGTGCAGACAAGGGAACCTCCCCATCGCACCCCCCCCCCCTCAGATTTAGTTATAAGTTGGCACAGTGGATAAGCCTTGAAAAACTGAATACAGATCAATCGAGAAAACAGGAAGAAGTTGTGTCGAACTATGAAAAAAATAAGCAAAATATACAAACTAAGTAGTCCATGCGCAAGATAGGCAACATCAAGAAGAGTGAGAGCTCAGGAGCGCCGTGGTCCCGTGGTAAGCGTGAGCAGCTGCGGAATGAGAGGTTCTTGGTTCAAGTCTACCCTCGAGGCAAAAGTTTACTTTCATTATTTTAGCAAAGTTATGATCTGTCCGTTCTTTCATTGAGGCGGGAGCGGTTCATTGACGTCCCTGTTCACTGTAATATGTTTAGTGTCTGTGTTTTGCGACCGCACCGCAAAAACGTGCGATTAGTAGACGAAAGGACGTGCCTCTCCAATGGGAACCGAAAACATTTGATCGCAAGGTCATAGGTCAACCGATTCCTCCACAGGAAAACACGTCTGATATATTCTATACGACACTGGTGACGGTATGTGCGTCACATGACAGGAATATGTTTGTTGACCCACCTAACTTGTACACTTGGCGAATGGGTAAAAACATTCTTCTACCTTGCCCGATTTAGGTTTTCTTGTGGATGTGATAATCACTCCCAAAAAAAGTGATCGCGACGGACGGACAGATAATAATTGTCTGAAAATAAAAAAATTACACTTTTCGCACGAGGGAAGACTTGAACCAAGGATCTCTCGCTCCACAGCTGCTCACGCTAACCACGGGACCACGGTGCTCCTGAGCTCCCAAGCTCCTTGATGTTGCATATCTCGCGCATGGACTACTGAGTCTGTATATTTTGCTTATTTTTCTCATAGTTCCACACAACTTCTTCCTGTTTTCTCGATTGCCTGTGTTCAGTTTTTCAAGTTCTATCCACTGTGCCAACTTATAACTAAATCTGAGAGGTGTGCGATTTGAGGGGGGGGGGGGGGGTTCCTTGTGAGGATGACACGGCGGACGGTCGGTACCGTTGAGTCTTCATGGCCTGTTCGGCCGGAGTTTAGTTTCCTTTGTTTATATGCCCTACAAAGACTTACGACGATAGTGAAAGGAAGATTATTGGTACAAGGTGTACTGAGAAATCCCAATAGTGCAAAGGGACAGACTGAATTATTCATCTACAATAAATACCGAAATGTGCTGTTGTTATGGTTTGATGCGGCCCGCCACGAATTCCCCTCCTGTCCCAGCCTTTTCTCCTCAGGGCAGCAACTGCAGCCTACGACTTCAATTATTTGCTGGATGTATTCCAATGTCTTTCCCCATAGTTTTTACCCTCTGCACCGTCTTCTTGTCAGTGAACCTTACCTCGCCGATTCCGCATAGAACCTCCTCTTTCCTCATCTGAACAGTTCATCTAATTTTCAACTGTCTCCTGTGGCACCACATCTCAAATGCTTCGAATCTCTTCTGTTCCGGTTTTCCCATTGTCCATGTTTCACTATCACAGAAATCTATGCTCCAGATGTACATTCTCAGAAATTTCGTTCTCGGATTAAGGCGTATGTTTGATACTAGTAGACTTCTCTTGGCCAGCAATGCAGAATAACTGACGCAAATGGTGCAGCATCTACTTCCCACCGACATACCTTTACTTCGCGGTGGTTTTCATATTTCACTCACCGATCAAGCACAAATGAATTGGAAAATATTAGTGAACAAGCACCGCTGGTCTCTCGATATGAGAAAGTATTAATAACACGACATATTTGTTAAAATTACCACCCTCTACGAACTGTGACTTCCACATCACTGAGGACATCACTGAGGAAGAAATTTTATACACAGGGTGAATATTAATAAAACCGACAAAGAGTAGGGACGGATTCCTGACTGGAAATGGCAAGGAACTTCAGTCCGGAACCGCGCGACTGCTACGGTCGCAGGTTCGAAGAGAAGACGGGTACAGACTTCCAGCGTCTTGGCTGCCAGCAGTGACAGCTTTGCGGAAGGACAGCTCTCGCAGAGCAACAGGCGCGCGGTATGTATAGGCCATAGCGGCTCAGGGTACACAGAGCGCTGACGCTCCCTAGTCGATACTAGGCAGTTAGTAAACAACGCTACGCTGCAGTCGCCGCTCAGTTTCCCATTCGCCGATTTCCACCAGTGGCAGGCAATAAAGGAAAGTCCCACGGAAAACGCCTATTTCTGTCAATGACAATACGCAATGCAAAGACCAATAAAATAACACCTGATACTCTTCCTCCTCACCCTCATATCCAATGGCAGCACTCCTCCATAGTATATAAGCAACCAAACAAGTGCTCACTTAGCAGTTAGCAGTGCACTCTGAGGAAGGCGTCTTGCAACGTCGGAATTTTATAGTTGATAATGCGGCTTTAAATCCAGAAGAATTTTATTGACGGAACTGATTATTACTCTCCATTACTAATACACAGTGCACAAACCCGGGGTATTGTAAGTCGTCCACTTGCTGGAGTTAACAGTAGAAAAGTGGGATCACAACGAAAATGTAAACTTAAATTCACACAGATGCGTAGCAGCATTTTTTTCCTTCGTTGGAGTACAATGTACCTACACAAGCCTTCAATTAAAGACTGAAAGGCTGGTGTGAACTTTCCATATATAGACAAAAATTACCTGTATACGTATATTGTGCCGACAAAAGTCATGGAATACCTCCTAATGTTGTGTAGGACCTTCTTTCGCCTTTAATGCAGCAACTCGACGTGGCATGTACTCAAGAAGCCGTTGAAAATCTCCTGCAGATATAGTGAGCCATCCTGCCTCTATAGCCGTCCGTAAGTGCAGAAGTGTTGCCGGTGCAAGATTTTCTGGACGAATTGACGTCTCGATTATGTTCCATAGATGTTCGATCTATAGGCAAATCATTCGCTCGAACTGTCCAGAATGTTCCTCAAAACAATCGCGAACAATTGTGGCCAGATGACTTGGCCCAATATCGTCCACAAAAATTCCATCCTTGTTTGGGAACATTAAGTCCATGAACCACTGCAAATCGTCTCCAAGTAGCTGACCATAACCATTCACAGTCAATGATCGGTTCAGCTGAACCACAGAATCCAGTCCATTCCATGTAAACACGCCCACGCGATTACAGAGCCACCACCATTTTGCAAATGGTTAAAATGGCTCTGAGCACTATGGGACTTAACTGCTGTGGTCATCAGTCCCCTAGAACTTCGAACTACTTAAACCTAACTAACCTAAGGACATCAAACACAACCATGCCCGAGGCTGGATTCGAACCTGCGATCGTAGCGGTCGTGCAGTTCCAGACTGTAGCGCGTAGAACCGCTCGGTCACTCCGGCCGGCCAACAGCTTGCACAGTGGCTTGTTGACAGCCTGGGTCCAATGGCAACTTGGGATCTACGCCACACTTGAACCCTACCATCAGCTCTTACCAAATGAAATCTCATCTGATCTGGCCTCAGTTTTCTAGTCGCCTAGAGTCCAACAGATACGGTCTCGAGCCTAGCAGACGTGCTGCAGGTGATGTGCTGTTAGCAAAGGCACTCGTGTCGGTCGTCTGCTGTCATAGACAATCAACGCAAAATTTCGCCCCACTGTCCTGACGGGTACGTTCGTCGTACGTCCCTCATTGATTTCTGCGCTTATTTCACGCAGTGTTGCTTGTCTCTTAGCACCGACAACACTACGCAAATGCCGCTGCTCTCGGTCGTTCCGTGAGGGCGGCGGCCACTGCGTTGTCCTTGGTTAGAGGTAATGCCTGAAATGTGGTATTCTCGGCACACTCTTGACACTGTGAATCTCGGAATATTGAATACCTCAACGATTTCCGAAACGCAATGTCGCATGGACCTATTTCCAACTACCATTCCGCGTTCAAGGTCTGTTAATTCCCGTCTTGTGGCCATAATCATGCCAGAAACTTATTCACGTGGATCACCTGAGGGCAAATGACAGCTCCGCCAATGCGCTACCCTTTTATATCTAGTGCACGCGAAATTATCGCCATATGTATATGTGCATATCGGTATCCCGTAACTTTTGCCACCTCGAATTTCGGCGGCCGCTGTGGCCGAGCGGTTCTAGTTCGGAACCGCTCTTCTGCTACGGCTGCAGTTTCTAATCCTGCCTCGGACATGGATGTGTGATGTCGTTAAACTAGTTAGATTTAAGTAGTTCTAAGTCTAGGGGACTGATGACCTCAGATGTTAACTCCCACAGTGCTTAGAGCCATTTGAACCAACTCGAATTTCATTTTGCCGTCCGCCTGGCGGAAGACTGCGAGCAGCCACGGCAGGCTGCATAACATGATCTTCATTTCAGTGTTTCGTCTTTACCTTTACAAACTACAACCAGACACTTTATATCACAATTTCAGTACAACTCAGCATCCTGAAGGTATGAAGATTGTAACTTCTCGAAAGAACAGATACCAGTGATAATCGTGCAGCTTCTCTAGAATAAATGGTAATTAATTGAAATCCTCAGCTGCCGACAGGTGTTATTCACATACCTCGATGGGACAGATGACAATGTGTGCCCCGACCGGGACTCGAATCCGCGATCTCCTGCTTACATGGCAGACCCTCTACCCATCTGAGCCAGCGAGGAACAAAATTGAATAGCGCGACTGCAGGGACGTATCCCTTGCACGCTTCCTGTGAGATCCACGTTCCCAACTGTCCACAATCTACATACCTAATGTTCCTAATACATACGCTGCCTATCCACTCATTACTCGCGACCACTAAGGTGACGATTCCCATGAGTTCCACAGGGCCGGCCGGAGTGGCTGTGCGGTTCTAGGCGCTACAGTCTGGAACCGAGCGACCGCTACGGTCGCAGGTTCGAATCCTCCCTCGGGCATGGATGTGTGTGATGTCCTTAGGTTAGTTAGGTTTAATTAGTTCTAAGTTCTAGGGGACTGATGACCACAGTAGTTAAGTCCCATACTGCTCAGAGCCATTTGAACCATTTTGAACCCATACTGTCTTCATATATATACTCCTGGAAATAGAAATAAGAACACCGTGAATTCATTGTCCCAGGAAGGGGAAACTTTATTGACACATTCCTGGGGTCAGATACATCACATGATCACACTGACAGAACCACAGGCACATAGACACAGGCAACAGAGCATGCACAATGTCGGCACTAGTACAGTGTATATCCACCTTTCGCAGCAATGCAGGCTGCTATTCTCCCATGGAGACGATCGTAGAGATGCTGGATGTAGTCCTGTGGAACGGCTTGCCATGCCATTTCCACCTGGCGCCTCAGTAGGACCAGCGTTCGTGCTGGACGTGCAGACCGCGTGAGACGACGCTTCATCCTGTCCCAAACATGCTCAATGGGAGACAGATCCGGAGATCTTGCTGACCAGGGTAGTTGACTTACACTTTCTAGAGCACGTTGGGTGGCACGGGATACATGCGGACGTGCATTGTCCTGTTGGAACAACAAGTTCCCTTGCCAGTCTAGGAATGGTAGAACGATGGGTTCGATGACGGTTTGGATGTACCGTGCACTATTCAGTGTCCCCTCGACGATCACCAGAGGTGTACGGCCAGTGTTGGAGATCGCTCCCCACACCATGATGCCGGGTGTTGGCCCTATGTGCCTCGGTCGTATGCAGTCCTGATTGTGGCGCTCACCTGCACGGCGCCAAACACGCATACGACCATCATTGGCACCAAGGCAGAAGCGACTCTCATCGCTGAAGACGACACGTCTCCATTCGTCCCTCCATTCACGCCTGTCGCGACACCACTGGAGGCGGGCTGCACGATGTTGGGGCGTGAGCGGAAGACGGCCTAACGGTATGCGGGATCGTAGCCCAGCTTCATGGAGACGGTTGCGAATGGTCCTCGCCGATACCCCAGGAGCAACAGTGTCCCTAATTTGCTGGGAAGTGGCGGTGTGGTCCCCTACGGCACTGCGTAGGATCCTACGGTCTTGGCGTGCATCCGTGCGTCGCTGCGGTCCGGTCCCAGGTCGACGGGCACGTGCACCTTCCGCCGACCACTGGCGACGACATCGATGTACTGTGGAAACCTCACGCCCCACGTGTTGAGCAATTCGGCGGTACGTCCACCCGGCCTCCCGCATGCCCACTATACGCCCTCGCTCAAAGTCCGTCAACTGCACATATGGTTCACGTCCACGCTGTCGCGGCATGCTACCAGTGTTAAAGACTGCGATGGAGCTCCGTATGCCACGGGATACTGGCTGACACTGACGGCGGCGGTGCACAAATGCTGCGCAGATAGCGCCATTCGACGGCCAACACCGCGGTTCCTGGTATGTCCGCTGTGCCGTGCGTGTGATCATTGCTTGTACAGCCCTCTCGCAGTGTCCGGAGCAAGTATGGTGGGTCTGACACACTGGTGTCAATGTGTTCTTTTTTCCATTTCCAGGAGTGTAGTTAAATGGCTACCCGGTCATTGACCTTCGTCTGTGCGAATGCGCACAGGCTGCCCGAACTCTTGCGGGAATCGTCATCTTAGTAGCCGCTAGTAGTCAGTGGATGGGCGAAGTATCTATTTGGAACATTACGTATGCAGTTGCCAGCACGGTAGCTCAGTGCGTTCGGTCAGCTGGTTAGCTGCCCTCTGTAATAAAAAAACTAAGTTAATGGATCAACGACGAACTGAAACGGCTGTCTTGCGACGCCCGCCACGAGCGGATGCAACGAACGAAAGAAAAAAAAAAAAAAAAAAAGATGGGTAGAGCGTCTGCCATGTAAGCAGGAGATCCCGGATTCGAGTCCCGGTCGGGGCACACATTGTCATCTGTCCCATCGAGGTATGTGAACAACACCTGTCGGCAGCTGAGGATTTCAATTAATTGTCATTTATCCTGAAGGTATTTTAAGAACTATATGTGTCGTAGATGAGGTGTTTTTCATTAATCATTAAAATTTGTAGTCTGTGGTGCTCAACATGGTCAAGAATAATTAAATCGTTTGACTGTTGCGCATACAGACGATGACATAAGTTTTGTTTCCTGTTCACTTATCATAAATTAATATACAGGCGTAACTTCGGACTGTTGTACAGAAATTACAGCAGAAAAAAAGAGACCCAGTATATTCGAGGGTTACCTCCTAAAGTAAAGTCCTTTTCTTTGGAAGACGTTCTACATCACGACAAGCTAGAAACTACACTCCAGGAAATGGAAAAAAGAACACATTGACACCGGTGTGTCAGACCCACCATACTTGCTCCGGACACTGCAAGAGGGCTGTACAAGCAATGATCACACGCACGGCACAGCGGACACACCAGGAACCGCGGTGTTGGCCGTCGATTGGCGCTAGCTGCGCAGCATTTGTGCGCCGCCGCCGTCAGTGTCAGCCAGTTTGCCGTGGCATACGGAGCTCCATCGCAGTCTTTAACACTGGTAGCATGCCGCGACAGCGTGGACGTGAACCGTATGTGCAGTTGACGGACTTTGAGCGAGGGCGTATAGTGGGCATGCGGGAGGCCGGGTGGACGTACCGCCGAATTGCTCAACACGTGGGGCGTGAGGTCTCCACAGTACATCGATGTTGTCGCCAGTGGTCGGCGGAAGGTGCACGTGCCCGTCGACCTGGGACCGGACCGCAGCGACGCACGGATGCACGCCAAGACCGTAGGATCCTACGCAGTGCCGTAGGGGACCGCACCGCCACTTCCCAGCAAATTAGGGACACTGTTGCTCCTGGGGTATCGGCGAGGACCATTCGCAACCGTTTCCATGAACCTGGGCTACGGTCCCGCACACCGTTAGGCCGTCTTCCGCTCACGCCCCAACATCGTGCAGCCCGCCTTCAGTGGTGTCGCGACAGGCGTGAATGGAGGGACGAATGGAGACGTGTCGTCTTCAGCGATGAGAGTCGCTTCTGCCTTGGTGCCAATGATGGTCGTATGCGTGTTTGGCGCCGTGCAGGTGAGCGCCACAATCAGGACTGCATACGACCGAGGCACACAGGGCCAACACCCGGCATCATGGTGTGGGGAGCGATCTCCAACACTGGCCGTACACCTCTGGTGATCGTCGAGGGGACACTGAATAGTGCACGGTACATCCAAACCGTCATCGAACCCATCGTTCTACCATTCCTAGACGGCAAGGGAACTTGCTGTTCCAACAGGACAATGCACGTCCGCATGCATCGCGTGCCACCCAACGTGCTCTAGAATGTGTGAGTCAACTACCCTGGCCAGCAAGATCTCCGGACCTGTCCCCCATTGAGCATGTTTGGGAGTGGATGAAGCGTCGTCTCACGCAGTCTGCACGTCCAGCACGAACGCTGGTCCAACTGAGGCGCCAGGTGGAAATGGCATGGCAAGCCGTTCCACAGGACTACATCCAGCATCTCTACGATCGTCTCCATGGGAGAATAGCAGCCTGCATTGCTGCGAAAGGTGGATATACACTGTACTAGTGCCGACATTGTGCATGCTCTGTTGCCTGTGTCTATGTGCCTGTGGTTCTGTCAGTGTGATCATGTGATGTATCTGACCCCAGGAATGTGTCAATAAAGTTTCCCCTTCCTGGGACAATGAATTCACGGTGTTCTTATTTCAATTTCCAGGAGTGTATATCCACTGTGCCAGCTCTAGAAGCCGAGCATTTGGCATTAAAGAGTGACAACCTGTCGGCAGCTCGTAGTCGTGCGGTAGCGTTCTCGCTTCCCGCGCCCGGGTTCACGGGTTCGATTCCCGGCGGGGTCAGGGATTTTCTCTGCCTCGTGATGACTGGGTGTTGTGTGCTGTCCTTAGGTTAGTTAGGTTTAAGTAGTTCCAAGTTCTAGGGGACTGATGACCATAGATGTTCAGTCCCATAGCGCTGAGAGCCAAGCAACAACTTCTGCTTATTCCACTGACCCAGTTTTGTAGGACAGTGTACTTGTTCCTTTCGTTACTGACGCTGTGACATCCAGACCTGAATGCAGTAGAACTGATCTGTAATGTTGCGCGGCCGGCCTGGGTGGCCGAGCGGTTCTAGGTGCTACAGTCTCGAACCGAGCGACCGCTACTGTCGCAAGTTCGAATCTTACCTCGGGAATGGATGTGCGTGATGTCCTTAGGTTAGTTAGGTTTAACTAGTTCTAAGTTCTAGGGGACTGATTACCTCAGAAGTTAAGTCCCATAGTGCTCAGATCCATTTGAACCATTTTTGTTATGTTGCGGAGAGTAGTCATAACACGTCAAGCTCTTCGTTTCAGAACTGGCAAAATAGTGCCCGATGCTTTCACTGCTGTGGCGTGGAAGGCTAGAAAAAAACTGTATGTCAGTTTGAAAAGGTGGGTGCCGAATACTGGAGCAAAGACGTTTGATTAACGAGGAAAGGGAAAAAATTATTTTATTTTATCCTTTACGAAATGGCTGTTTCAGCGTAAAATCAGTTAGCGTGGATTTCTACAGGGAGCAGTTATTATCGTCAGCGACCTGGAACTGGAGACGATAAACAGACTGACACAACAGAGGGAGACAATATCACAGTGAAATTAGTGTTGTGGATACTGCCAGCGAAGTGTGGACAGCAGAAAAGATAAGGTGCATTGTACATGTTTATGTTCTTGTTGTACAAGCACAATTTATTTAGTGAAACGTGTAGTATGTGACAAGGCTTCACTTGTAACAATACTGGAGTCTACCTGCTACTCGAGAAAACACAACAGTGATGTTGCAATGGAAATGTCTTCAATTCGGTTAGTTGGTAACAAAAACAGAACTGCACTAGCGTTTCTTAGAGATCTCGAGCATGATGAGAGATAATACGCGTCAAGCGAGACTTCGACATTACTCACTCGGTAGTTCACAAGTACGTACGCATACATGTATCGTCGTCGTAAGTTTATTCGTCCTCCGGTTGGGTGCACTGTTGTCTGCTCTCAATCGTAGATAAAATCTTTCCGTAATTGTCTCCCAGCAAGTGTACCTGTAAACAGGGCGAGTCAGTGTCTTCCTGCACCACAAGAACAGAGTATGCTCAGGCTTGTGGCGTATCATAACGCCTGAAAGACGTGGACAACTGGCAGTGCACTAATGAAACACTGCTTTTCTGAAAGAAATAAAATTCCAACATGTTACTTTGCAAGAAGAGTCACATGATATTCAACTTATTCCCTTACACAGGGTGACTTAGCTACCCCTACCGATAGATTTTATACAACCTGCAACGGCTTCAACAACCACATACAAGATTTTCATATTCTCTCCCTCGCAAAGTGCATACTATTATGCCTACAGAAAAAGTGAACAGGAACATTTTGTGGGAAACTTAATGTAGTTAAATTTTGTACTCGTATACATTTTCGCTGCAGGCCATGGGTTTCGTGTTATTCAAGAGAGAAACATTTGAAGGTCACTTTTGTACGTTTTTCCTGAATAATTCGGAAACAATGGCCTCCAGGGAAAAAGTTTCCCAGCATAAAATTTAAAATTAAACTCCGCCCGAACAGGCCATGAAATGCTCGAACAGGCCACGAAGACCCAACGGTACCGACCGGCCGCCGTGTCGTCCTCAGCCCACAGGCGTCACTGGATGCAGATCGGAGGGGCATGGGGTCAGCACACGGCTCTTCCGGCCGTACGTTAGTTTACGAGACCAGAGCCGCTACTTCTAAACCAAATACTTCCTCAGTTTGCCTCACCAGGGCTGAGTGAATCCCGCTTCCCAACAGCGTTCGGAAGACCGGTTGGTCACACACCAGCGCTTAACTTGGGTGATCTGACAGGAAAAAGTGGTACCACTGCGGCAAGCTGGCATGAAACTTAACTACGTTAGATTTTCTGCAAAAAGGTCTTGTCCATGTCTTCTATAGGACTAATAGTTTTCGCACAGCGAGCGAGAGAGTATGAAAATCTGGTGTGTGGTATTTCAAGCGTTTGTGAGTTGCATAAAAGCCTTCGGCAGTGGCACCTGAGTCACCCTGTATATATCGCGAAATGACATTGACGGTGGCATCAGAGGAACTGGAGAGCATGCAGAGGCTTGTCAACAATCAATATTCCCATCAGCATTCGCCAACCGAGCAGGAAACAGGACAACTGATAGCGCTACACGCAATGCCCTACGCGAAACACCCTGGGATTGCTCGTATTCCAGCGAAAAATATGAAATGGTTATGATGGTTGGTTTGTTGTTTTGGGGAAGGAGACCAGACAGCGAGGTCACCAGTCTCATCGGATTAGGGAAGGACGGGGAAGGAAGTCGGCCGTGCCCTTTGAAAGGAACCATCCCGGCATTTGCCTGGAGTGATTTAGGGAAATCATGGAAAACCTAAATCAGGATGGCCGGACGCGGGAGAAATGGTTATGACACAACATCGTAGACACAAACAGATTGCTTGTCATTAAAACTGAAACATGGAGGAGGAGGATAGTAAACGACGAAATTTTACTTATTGTGCTTATACATTATACACTGCCTGGCAAAACAAGCACCCGGAAGCAATGGAGGAAAGGAAATGTAACTCCACGTGTTGAGACGGTATGTGATGTTCGTGCAGTGATTATTGCAGTGAACTGAAAGGAAACGGAACGTTTCCAGACATGAATTCCTACTGAAAATAATATGTCCTCATTCCCTTCTACAAGTCCGATAAATTCGTAACAGACGTTTCTGAACATCCCGTACACTCTACGACGCCTGGTAACAATACTAAAAACGAACAACAGCAATGCATTCTGATCGTCGTCCTAATTCTCTCAGATAATTGCAACTCCAATCGTTAACGCATTCGCCCATGTTTAGAACGTTAAACTGATAGTAAAAAATGTTCAAATGTGTGTTAATTCCTAAGGGACCAAACTGCTAAGACCATCGATCCGTTGACTTACACTCTACTTAAACTGACTTATGCTAAGAACAACACACACACGCCCATGCCAGAGGGACGACTCGATCCTACGTCGGGAGGGGCCAAGCAATCCGTGGCACGAAGTCTCAAACCACGAGGCGACTCCGCGAGACAAATTGATAGTCGGCCATGTCTTCTGAGTGCTTCACTTCTTTCGTCAGGTAGTGTAGAAGATAGAAAACATTTTTAACTTTGTTGCCGACATGGGAGTAATTGGTCTAACCCGGTTGTAAATCGACATGAACTGAGCTTGTAAAAGGTACACTATGTGATCAAAAGTATGCGGACACCTGGCTGAAAAGTTCGTGGCGCCCTCCATCGGTAATTCTGGAATTAAATATGGTACTGGCCCATCCTTTGTCTTGATGACAGTTTCCACTCTAGCAGGCATACGTTCATCAATCAGGTGCTGGAAGGTTTCTTTGGGAATGGCAAACCATTCTTCACGGAGTGCTGCACTGAGGAGAGGTATCGATGTCGGCCGGTGAGGCCTGGCACGATGTCAGCTTTGTAAAACATCCCAAAGGTGTTCTACAGGATTCAGGTCAGGACCCTGTGCAGGCCAGGCGAGTCCATTACACGGATGTTACTGTCGTGTAAGCACTCCGCCACAAGTCGTGCATTATGAACAGGTGTTCGATCGTGCTGAAACATGCAATCGCCATCCCCGAATTTCTCTTCAACAGTGGGAAGCAAGAAGGTGCTTAAAACATCAATGTAGGCCTGTTCTGTGATACTGCCACGCACAACAACAAGCGTTGCAAGCTCCCTCCGTGAAAAACACGACCGCAACATAACACCACCGCCTCCGAATTTTAACATAACACCACCGCCTCCGAATTTTAACATAACAACACCGCCGCCGAATTTTACTGCTGGCACTACACACGTAGACAGATGACGTTCACCGCGCATTCGTCATACCCACACCCCGGCATCGGATCGCCACATTGTGTACCGTGATTCGTCACTCCACACAACGTTTTTCCTCTGTTCAATCGTCCAATGTTTCCGCTCCTTACACCAAGCGAGGCGTCGTTCAGCATTTATGGGCCTGATGTGTGGCTTATGAACAGCCTTTCGACCATGGAAATCCAAGATTTCTCACCTCCCGCCTGTCATAGTACTTGCAGTGTTTCCTGACGCAGTTTGGAATTTCTGTGTGATGGTCTTCATAGGTGTCTGCCTATTACACATTTCGACCCTCTTCAACTGGCGGCGGTCTCCTGTCAGTCAACAGACGAAGTCGGCCTGTATGGTTTTGTACTATACGTGGCAGACGTATGAAACAAGTGACACCTAATCACCTGACCACGTTCGAAGTCCTTGAGTTCCGCTGAGCGCCCCATTCTGCTCTCTCACGATATCTAATGACTACTGAGGTCGCTGATATGGATGGAGTACCTGGCAGCACAATGCACATAATATGAAAAACGTATGTTTTGTGCGTGTTCGGATACTTTTGATCACATACTATATGTAAACTTCTTGAAAACTGTAGTGACTGGCAAATGGTGGCCTGCCGGTCTCTCGGCATACCATGACCTGATGTTTTCGATGACAGAGAGATCCGGAGAAATTACTGACCAAGGTAACCGTCAAACACCTTACGGTCCGAAGTAAGCCAGGAAAGCACGGGCAATATACTGTCTTACGTTGTCTTGCCCCAAGGCAGACGTCACGCAGGCCCCAAAGATACGACACAGCCATCAGCCTCGACACATCGGAGATGAAATGACTGCTGTGGAAATTACGGTCTCCGCGAAGCAAAAATGGCTGTGTTGTGAATGCAATGGCGCACCACACCATCACGCCACGTGCTGTCTCTGTGTGACGAAGACGAACGCAATGTGACAACGTTGGTTTCTCTAGTATAGTTTTCTTGCATTACGGCGCGGTACCACATACAAAAAACTTTTGTGTATATTGACTCTACCCGCGGGTGCCTATGCAATTTATCTTTCATTGTATACACAGTGTAGCTACTGCTCCCTTCTTTGTGCGGCTGTACTGAAATGTTAATCAATGCAATGTCGTACACATGATGCCAGTTCCATGTTTGTTCCACGACCTCCTCTACGGTGCTGCAATTTTTATAGTCAGCTATGTACTGACGACGTAGAGGCGCTACACACCCTACGCCAAATACTCTACTGGTCATTAAAATTGCTACACCAAGAAGACGACATGCTACAGACGTGAAATTTAACCGACAGGAAGAAGATGCTGTGATGTGCAAATGATTAGCTTTTCAGAGCATTCACATAAGGTTGGCGCCGGTGACGAGACCTACAACGTACTGACATGGGGGGCGTTCCAACCGATTTCTGATATACAAACAGCAGTTGACCGGCGTTGCCTGGTGAAACGTTGTTGTGATGCCTCGTGTAAGGAAGAGAAATGCGTGCCATCACGTTTCCGACTTTGATAAAGGTCGAATTGTAGCCTATCGCGCTTGCCGTTTATCGTATCGCGACACTGCTGCTCGCGTTGGTCGCGATCCAATGACTGTTAGCAGAATATGGAATCGGTGGCTTCAGGAGGGTAATACGGAACGCCGTGCTGGATCTCAATGGCTTCGTATCACTAGCAGTCGAGATGACAGGCATTTTATCCGCATGGCTGTAACGGATCGTGCAGCAACGTCTCGATCCCTGAGTCAACAGATGGGGGCGTTTGCAAGACATCTGCACGAACAGTTCGACGACGTTTGCAGCAGCGTGGACTATCAGCTCGGAGACCACGGCTACGGTTACCCTTGACGCTGCATCACAGACAGGAGCGCCTGCTATGGTGTAGTGAACGACGAACACGGGTGCACGAACGGCAAAACGTCATTTTTTCTGATGAATCCAGGTTCTGTTTACAGCATCATGATGGTCGCATTCGTTTTTTGCGACATCGTTGTGAGCGCACATTGGAAGCGTGTATTCGTCATCGCCACACTGGCGTATCACCCGGCGTGTTGGTACGAGGTGCCATTGGTTACACGTCTCGGTCACCTCTTGTTCGCATTGATGGCACTTTGAACAGCGGACGTTACATTTCAGTTGTGTTACGATTGGTGGCTCTACCCTTCATTCAATCCCTGCGAAACCCTACATTTCAGTAGGATAATGCACGACCGCATGTTGCAGGTCCTGTACGGGCCTTTCTGGAAAGAGAAAATGTTCGACTGCTGCCCTGGCCAGCACATTCTCCAGATCTCTCACCAACTGAAAACGTCTGGACAGTGGTGGCCGAGCAACTGGCTCGTGACAATACTCCAGTCACTACTCCTGTTGAACTGTGGTATCGTGTTGAAGCTGCACGGGCAGCTGTACATGTACACGCCATCCAAGCTCTGTTTGACTCAATGCCCAGGCGTATCAAGGCCGTTATTACGGCCAGAGGTGGTTGTTCTCGGCACTGATTTCTCAGGATCTATGCACCCAAATTGCGTGAAAATCTAATCACATGTCAGTTCTAGTATAATATATTTGTGCAATGATTACCCGTTTATCATCTGCATTTCTTCTTGGTGTAGCAATTTTAATGGCCAGTGGTGTTCCTCTTCCGAACGAGACGGCAGCACCTGCCCGGGTCGCAGCTACCAGCCTGACGCGACAGTAGACGCTCTCCTGCGAGAAGATGCGCGGCGCCGTATTTGCGTGCCGCCGGCCGCGCGCCTCGAATGTTTTCCTTCCATTACGCGCGGACGGACGCGGATATTGCGTAAATATCGGTCTGGCCCGGCCGCCCGCCTCGTCCCGCCTGCTTACCTCTTACCCCTCGCGCCTCACCCCCTACTCTACTTCTTTCTCGTCGGCCACTCTGCTTTGTCTTCCCGACCCGTGGCTGCTACAGGATCCGCATCCTTCTCTTTTTCTTCCCGCAGCCGCACCTGCAGCTTGCTGATCTGGTAGAATCGTCCGTCGGAAACACGAAGCTTCCTCCTGGCTGTCGGTACGGGACATGGAAACCGAGGGCCGATCAAAGCGTGCTAAAGACAGTTTCCCTCTACGGGACTATCGATACACGTAACGTCTTGGCTACGTGCGCATTATTGTGAATAAGAACTCAAAAACGTAAGGGATAAATTACAGGGTACGTTCCGAAAGTAATGCAATTGAATTTCCCACGCCGCTCCTAGTAGTCGGAGTGGGAGCGGGCCACATGGAGTAGGTGGGGGGGGGGGGGGGGGGGGACGCTAAGCTTTGCCGCGAAACCGGTTTCAGTGCTCTCCGAGCTGTGGAAGCGGCAGGACGTCTGTTATTGTAAACCTCTGCGCGCCGACCGTGTCACGGAAAAAATGGAATCGACGATCGAGTAACGTTACGCGATTAAGTTTTGTGCTAAACTGAACAAATCTTTTGAGGAGACTAACAAAATGATTCGTCAGGCTTACGGGGACTCTGCTCTGTCCTACTCACAAGTTTCGAGGTGGTTAAAGGCCTTTAAGGAAGGCCGGGAAGAGGTTCACGACGAACAACGCTCTGGGCGGCCGTCAACCAGCAAAACCGACAACAATGTGGCTCGTGTGCGACAACTGTTGGACTCTGACCGTCGATTGAGTATCAGGATGGTTGCCAATGAACTGAACTTGTCGTCTACTGTTGTTTTTCGCATTGTTACTGAAGATTTAGCGATGAGGAAAGTGTGCGCCAAGCTCGTGCCCAAGGTGTTGTCAGACGACGAAAAGACCAACCGAGCGGAAATTTCAAGTGAACTTTTGCAACGTGTTGAAATTGAACCTGATTATTTGGACAACGTCATCACTGGTGATGAAACCTGGGTTTTTGAATACGACCCAGAAACAAAACGCCAAAGCTCTGAGTGGCACACTGATCAGTCCCCCAAGCCCAAAAAGGCAAGAATGAGCAAATCAAAAGTGAAAACAATGCTCATTGTCTTTTTCGACAGCAAAGGAGTGGTCCATAAGGAGTTTGTTCCTCAAGGACAGACAGTTAACGCTGCCTACTACGTGGATGTGCTGGAAAGACTCCGCAAAAGGGTCGTCAGGACGAGAAAGGACATCTCCGTTACCTGGCAACTCCATCACGACAACGCGCCTTGCCACAAAGCGCTACGAGTCCGCGAGTTCCTGGCCAAACACCAGGTGCCAACGCTGCCCCCCCCCCCCCCCCCTATAGTCCTGACCTCGCCCCAGCTGACTTCTTTTTGTTTCCTAGGATTAAGTCAGCCCTGAAAGGAACCCGTTTTTCGTCCATAGACGAGATCCAATCCGCCGTGACGAAGACCTTGCGAGAGGTCCCAGAAGACGCCTTCCAGGGCGCGTACCGGTCATGGCAGAGTCGCTGGAAAAAATGTGTAGAGGCCCAAGGACAGTACTTTGAATAATTTTAAGTGTTTGTGCAAATCTGTTCAATAAATTACTTTAAAAAAAATAATTGCATTACTTTCGGAACGCACCCTGTATGATGTGATTCTTCAATTTACGACGAAATAAATCTCGGGTGAACAGCCTGATGTGAGTGTGAAAGCAAAACCAAGAGCCTTCTTGCTAGTGTCAAGGGCAACCTTGTTCTACGTAAATCAGAGGTTTATAAGATGCCCTTGCCAATGCGGTAGTGGATTCATAGGGCAGACCATTCGTACCATTAAGGAATGATGCCGAGAACATCAACGGCGCACTAGACTGCAACAGCCCAGTAAGTCGGCAATCGCTGAGCAATGCTTGTCGGAACTCCACAGCATGGATTATGACAAACCATAGAGATCAGAGTAAGGGAGCCACAACTAAATGTGACAGCGGTTACATCCTTAGCAAGGGGTGGGAACCCGCGATTACCCGGATTAAGAAGTGTACCGACTTAAGAGGAGGAGAGAAGAATAACGAGAGCAGTGCCGGCACACCCTCCTGAACGAGAAGACCTAAGACGCAGCGCCCAGACGGCGGGAGAACGGACGCTGCACCTGGACAGCGTGCGGGGCGCGGACCGCACCGACTCAAAGGAAGCACCTGAGGGAGGAGCGGGAGGGGGATTGTCCTATAAATACAGGGCGCCGGCCCACCGCCGGTCAGTACATCAGCGCACCTGATAATGGCTACGTGGTCGACTGCCGAAATATTGCGTCCTATGCTCACTCGTACCAGGCTGTTCACCCGAGATCTATTTCGTGAAAAATTATGGCCGTCGTTCCGAATAGTAACTGTTTTAATAACAAAAAGTGGAAAATACTTTCACCTGTACGAGGGGCGCTCGGTAAGTAATGCTTCCGATATGTGGTGGCGCTATACATAGCCTTCAAAATGGCGTCTGCAAACGAAGGCGCGTTCCAAGCAGAGAGGCGCTTGCAGAATGTCTACGGAGTAAACAAAATCACAGTGAGTCGTCGGGCGTGACGTCTGTCATCTTCGCAACAAGGTCTGATCTCCCGCGTGCCGGCAGGCCGCACACAGCAGTGACTCCTGCGATGTTGGAACGTGCGGACACACTCATTCGAGATGATCGAAAACCACAATCAAACACCTCACTGCACAAACGAACATCGCTGTTGGTAGTGCTGATACACTTGTCCAATACTGGGGGCACTCAAAGCTGTGCCCCTTCTGGTTTCCTCGCCGCCGCCCCCCCCCCCCCCCAACAAAATACCGTAAAGGGGTGATCGTGACAGGCACCGTCACAGGCGAAGAAACATAGATCCAGCACTTCGAACCTGAAATAAAACGGCAATCCATGGAGTGATGTCACACCATCTCTCCTCCGAAGAAAAAGGCCGCAACCTCAGCCGAAAGTCATGGTGATGGTCTTCTTTGAAGGGGTCCTTCTGTTTGAAGTGCAACGATCAACTCATGCTATTGTGCTAAACCCCCCCCCCCAGGACAATGAAGAAAGTACTTTAGCGAGTTTGTCGCCACACAAAAAATGCAAACGAACTTCTCCACTGCAACGCAGTGCCACTCACAATGCTGCACACCAGTGAAGAGCTCACAAAATCTCATTGTGCTGTTCTTCCTCACCCACCCTACAGACCGGATCTCGCATCTTCTGACCTCCATCTGTTTGCTCCTGTGAAGTATGCACTCCGCCGAGGCAGTACGTGGATGATGGGGAGGTCATTCATG
Organism: Schistocerca gregaria; assembly: GCF_023897955.1. Classification (NCBI taxonomy): domain Eukaryota; kingdom Metazoa; phylum Arthropoda; class Insecta; order Orthoptera; family Acrididae; genus Schistocerca; species Schistocerca gregaria. The sequence continues at coordinate 275,027,276 of NC_064927.1, forward strand.
CAGCAAGACATTGGCTCCAAGGTTGACCAACAGGGTGGCACCATGCGGCCATAAATACCCTCCTAGTAAGATGGCGTAGGGCGTCTCATTGAACGGAGATTACGTTGCAAAATAAGCTTTTGTAGCCACAGGCATGGCGAATGATACGGTGTATTGGAATCCTCAGTAAAACCAACCTGTTTTCGGAAAAAAGTGTTGCATTACTTGAAACTTCCTGGCAGATTAAAACTGTGTGCCCGACCGAGACTCGAACTCGGGACCTTTGCCTTTCGCGGGCAAGTGCTCTACCATCTGAGCTACCGAAGTACGACTCACGCCCGGTACTCACAGCTTTACTTCTGCCAGTATCCGTTGGTAGAGCACTTGCCCGCGAAAGGCAAAGGTCCCGAGTTCGAGTCTCGGTCAGGCACACAGTTTTTAATCTGCCAGGAAGTTTCACATTAGCGCACACTCCGCTGCAGAGTGAAAATCTCATTCTGTTGCATTACTTATTGAACGCCCCTCGCACATCTGAAAGTATTTTCCACTAAACCAATAACATTTCGTATTGAAATTCTACGGACATTTAGCAAGAATGGACGCCTCTAGAATGACCAAGAAAATCTTCCTCATCATCAAAGAACTCGCCAAACCAGGGCACACTGGCTAACAGAAACCCAAAATGACCTCACGGAATACAGTATTGACCCACTAGAAACCACACGGACTGCGTACAGACAGAAAAATCAACTCTCGTAAGTTCATAACCAAAAACCTGACGGAAAAGAATCTGAAATTGAAAAACGCACGGACACAAAGTGAAAGTATGAGGAAGTTTTGGGAAGAGAAGAAGAAGAACAAGAAAGCTAGAAAGACCAGGGCTAATTAATGGTTCCGCGTGCTCCTTACAGGGCGAAACGAATAAATAATAATAATAATAATAATAATAATAATAATAATAATAATAATAATAATGACATTTCGTAATGCGTCGTTAAAGAGGGCAGGACGGCCCTAATTTTGATTCAATAAGAGGTCAACGTTTCTTTGATAGACACTGTGTTATCTTCACATTTTTGTTTTATTATTGTATTTGTCAGTACGGAATTATCAGCAATTTGTAATTCTTAACTGTGATTATACAATGATGTTTTTATTATTTTTTTAGTATTTAACTATGGGTTATTTTCAACAGATTGACCTAAGTTACAGGTTATGATAATGCTCTCCATTTCATTACACTTTGTGAATTTTACTTAAACCTTGTCATATCTATTGCTATTTATTTTGTACCCGACTAGTATGACCGCAAAGATATATGCACTTCACTAACATTTTTATTGTTGTTTTACATCCCTCGTAATTATGACAAAATGATCTGTGGTGGTGGACTCACCTAAGCTGATAACAGTAACTATTATTTTTCTTCATGAATTACGTAGTATCACTTTTCTTAAGCGGATTTTTTGTGAGTGCCTGATTACGTTGGTCTGGAATAAGTATGCGCTGGCAAGTTAATTTATTGTTCTAATTGTGAGTTACATTTATCTGCCCTGGATGCAGCTCTTAATTCTGTTGGTATATAAAAGACTTCGTTCTTGTACAATATTTTATACATACAGCAAAAAAGAAGAACAGATATATACTGTAAAACTGTTCTGTACTGTAGCCTGGATGATATTTATTGCTGGTATCGATCTCCGAATTCCACAGTGTGCTCTTTGTATTCCGTGTGGTTTGTACACATTACTATGCAGTTGACTTTTTTTTATACCTCACCTGTAGATATGCAGCTCGTCTTGGCGTTTTCTAATACCCAGTTATGTTACGAGTGTTGACTGAAAAATAATTCCTCCACCTTCATACCTCTTCAACAGTTGGCAGCATTGGTATGCGGCAGGTACTGGCTTGCTCCGTAGCCTCTTCTCTACGGCTCCGGTTGGCGGGAAGCCTTAACATTGAAGGTTGTGTTGTTACAGTGTGAAGTACGGAACCCTGCGCAAATGGTCGGTTAGTGCGATTTAAGCAAAGTGGAGTCATTGAATTATTGACAGCAGCAGGTGTCATCCCAAAGGAGATTCATCAGAGAATGAAAGCAGAATGGAGAAAGGCGTCACCTTCATTCTCGTTACGCGAGAGGGGTTCCTGGCAAATTCCTAGTCTGTGCTCTTTCATTTTAGGAGTCAGCATCCAAGGTTCCCATCTTCCGATAGCCAAGCAAAGCAATAATGTGGCGCATACGTTCTTGTGAAATGTCGAATGTGCTTACAATTTCTCTCCGAGTGATACGACGATCATACTGAACCCCAATCTGTCAACATTTTGCTTGTGAAACTCATTGGTTGCTGTCACAGGACGTCCAACTCTTTGTCACGCAGGTCAGATGTTCCCTTCTTCAACATCTTTAAACTTAGTCGTCCAACGACGCACAGTACTCACGTCAACACAGTCACCATAAACTGCTTTCATTCCCTGATGAATCTCCTTTGGGGTGACACCTTCTGTTGTCATGAATTCAACGACTGCACGTTGCTTAAATCGCTTTGACCGACCGTCTGCGCAGGTTCCATACTTTACACTGTAACAACACAATCGTTCAGTGCACTGAAGGTGTAGAGAAGAGGCTTCGGAACAAGCCAGTACCTGCTGCATACCAATGCTGCCCGCTGTTGAAGAGCTAAGAAGCTGAGGCGATACTTTTCAGTCAACGCTCGTATTTTTCAACCTGAAACTGACTGATGTCTTTTTGTAAATAAATTTGTCAATAGCCGCCTTTCAATTTTCATAACATGTAAGGTTAATGTGTATTTGTTCGAGTATCGTAAGCACTACAGTGTACTGTTCTTGTCATTTATATTTTATTTTTGTGATATCTGCGACGCATGTTCCAATTCCGCTGATAAAGGTACCAGAGGATGGTTTGTAACTGAGGCCAGTAGTACATTAAAAAAACCAACGTAGCTTTGTGTTATGAGTTATGTGGAATCAATGTAATGTCTCACAATACCTGCTAAACAACTGTTTCTACTCCACAGTCCGGGGCTGGGCGGTGACAGATCCCCAACCGCACCCACTCTTGCACTTTCTCATCCGCTGAAACTGACGACCACGCAGGTTGCCAAAGATGTAACAATCACACTGTGAAAGATCCGGGCTGTACGGAGGATATTGCGATGTTTCAAACTAAATCGATGAAGCATACCCTTCGTCTGGCTCGGACTGTGGCGGTAGGCATTATAGTGCAACGGGATGATTCCGTCCACAAACTGACCGTCTCGTCTCCCACTGGAATAAATGTCTTAACGTGTGTTGTGATTACTTTTGAATGGAACAATTCCATAATCCCTTTGTGGTGGGTGTTCGATTACCATTTGACTGGCCCTCATAGCACAAACCTTTCTGCGTTTCAACGTCCAGTAGACAGAGCATTTCAGATTCCGACGAGTAAGCAAGACAGAATGACTGAGCTAGATATTGTAAAGCAGTTAACCAGAGCTAACGGTTATCACTGAAACACTGTAAATAAATTAGTAACCTCGAAACAGCGCACAAATGTAACGAAGAATATCACGGGATGGGATATTAAGAGTGTAACAATCCCATACTTCCGTAATTTTTCTTAGAAAGTGGCTAATATTTTAAATCTTTTAATTTCGATGCCGTATTTAAGATCAGCAATACGCTGCGATTTAACCTAAAGAACAATTTGCAATATGAAGTCGACAACTGTGGGAGAACTGGAGTCTAAAAACTCAGTGTGACACCTGCCATGCGAATTACGTAGGCCAAACTGGTAGGTCCTTTGAGTTAAAATGCAAAGAACACAGGGACGATTTTCGGCTTCACAAATTCGCAGTCAGCCGTAGCCATGCATATTCACGAAGCTGGGCAGCCCATGTTGCGTATTGATGAAGATATCGAAATTTTGCATATACAAGATGAAGGGAAGAAACTGGATCTACTAGAACAACTAGAGATTAACATATAAAGCTTGGGGAATTATAATATACTAAATGAACTACTTACAGATGACACGGTTTACTTTTTCAAATCTTTTCCAATTTCTACAATTATTTAGCGTCTTTGCTGTACATTTTAACTTTCTGTTCATGACGGAATTTTAATTTCTGGGCTATCAGTCATACATCGTCTTTATTTCTTCGGTATCGCTTTGATTTCACGTTTACATTCATGAAGAGGTTACTCGCCTTACTTCTGTGTCCGTCTGCGGGATATGACTTTCAGGAAGATAGAAGAGGCTGTGCACACAAAGAGCTGTTATTGTAACTTTGCCAATACCTATGGACAACAGACGCCGTTCCATTGTAATCTATTTCATCAGTTGACGGTGATGTGGATGTACATCATAAGAAGGCATAGTTTCAAGGGCAGTAGCCAACTTATTTTATTTTTATTGCTCCTTTTTATGTTTTATGGTGTCCACACCTAAAGTTTTTTTTGGGCACTAATTCCGAAGATAAAGGATTGATCTTCGAACCGAATCAATTCCAGATTTTCACTGTAAACAAGCGGTTGACCGACATTTTAACGCCGATTTTCACAACCCTCATCTTATATTCATTATGGACCAAATCAAATGCCTCTCCTATTTCGTTATGATACAAAAGTTTTTTGTTTTTTTTATTTCCTCCGTCACTCCTATCTGGTAAAGATCCCATGTTGCGCAGCATTACTGGGCAGCGTTATTCCTGAAGGGGACGAACAAGCGTAACGTAGGCAGTCTCTCTAGCAGATTCGTTGCATCTTTCAAGTGCTCTTCCAATAAAACGTAGTCTTCAGTTCGCCTTCCCAATATGTTTTTCTATGTGGTGGTTAAGTTGTTTGTAATTGTAATCCCTAGGCATTTATTTGAAACAATAACCCTTAAATCTGTGTTACTTCTCGTATAACCGAAGTCGAACGGAACTTTTTAGTACTGATGTGGTGGACCTTACACCTTTTATTGTTCAGAGTCAAATGCCACTTTTCGTTCTCTGAATGTATCTTGTCTAAATCATTTTGTGATTAGTTTTGATCTTCAGACGACTTTCCTGCACAATCACCTTCAGGCAGGCTTAGATGGTTGCTCAGACTGTCTCCTAAACAGTTTATTTAGGGAGTTCGGAAACACCCGTTTAAAAATTCTAGGACTCGTAGAGAGGGGTGAGTACATAACACACTGAAACGCCGAAGAAACTGGTATAGGCATGCGTATTCAAATACAGAGACATGTAAACAGACAAATTACGGTGTTGCGGACGACAACACGCGCATAAGACAAGTGTCTGATGCAATTGTTAGATCGTCTACTGATGCTACAATGGCAGCTAATCAAGATTTAAGTGAATCAGAACATGGTGTCATGGTCGGCGCACGAGCGATGGGCACAGCATCTCAGATGTAGCGGTGAAATGGGGATTTTCCCGTACGATCATTTCACGAGTGACCCGTGAGTATCAGGAATTCGGTGAAACATCAGATCTCCACATAGCTGCGGCCGGAAGATCCTGCGAGAACGGAACGACGATGGAAGAGAATCGTTCAATGTGACACAAGTGCAACGCTTCTGCAAGTTGCTGCAGATTTCAATGCTGGGTCATCAGCAAGTGTCAGCATGCGAACCAATCAACGAAATGTGATCGATATGGACTTTCGGAGGCGAAGGCCTACTCGTGTACCCTTGATGACTGCACGACACCGATATTGAGCTATTAATGACTGAAAACATTTTGCCTCGTTTCAAATTGTATCGAGCGGATGGGCATGTACGGGTATGGAGACAATATCATGAATCCATGAACCCTGCATGTCAGCAGCGGATAGCTCAAGCTGGTGGAGGCTCTGTAATGGTGTGGGGTGTGTGCAGTTGGAGTGATATGGGAGCCCTGATGCGTCTAGATACGATTTTGACAGGTGACACGTACGTAACCATCCTGTCTGATGACCAGCATCCATTCACGTCCATTGTGCATTCCGACGGACTCGGGCGATTCCAGGAGGACAATGCGACACCCCACACGTCCAGAATTGGCATAGAGTGGCTCCTGCAACTCTCTTCTGAGTTTAAACACTTTCGCTGGTCACCAAGCTCCCCAAACATGAACATTATTGAGCAATACTGGGATTCCTTGCAACGTGCTGTTCAGAAGAGATCTCCATCCGCTCGTACTCTTACGGATTTATGGACAGCCCTGCAGGATTCATGGTATCAATTCCCTCCAACACTACGTCAGACATTAGTCGATGCCACGTCGTGTTGTGGCGCTTCTGCGTGCCCACGGGGACCCTACACGATGTTAGGCAGGTGTGCCAGTTTCTTTGGCTCGTCAGTGTCTTTGAATAGGAATCTATGTTCAGAAACGTACCGTTTCCGTGCTACAGCCGTCTGACAACATATTTGCCAGGTAGGTATGCAAAACGGTAGTCACGACGGGTGATGGTTACGTCGGATCGTCTGGTGTCATTTCACGTCTGTCCTTCCCCTCTGACCTGGTTCGAGACTCATTCACTTTTCTGTGAGTGTTAGTGGCTGAGTACACGTTTGCAGAATACACCCATATGGTCCTTTTGAATGGCGAAGCTCACGAAAACGGAACAGCTGCTCGTCGCCTGATTAATCTGAAAGGCGAAGCTCACGGTAATGAAAGAGTGCTCGTCACCTTTATGAAGATTGTTCTCAATAACGTCCAACTATATCGCATACAATTTTCGCCACAATTACGCAACGGCTTCGAGAAAGGGTATCTTCACCGTCAGCAGGTGTGATTGCTGTGCTCCAAGGAGACGCCTCACACCCGAATTGAAAACGGCCGTACTACATGAAGTTGAAGAGAACCCGACAAGGAATACACGAGCAATTTCTTTGGCTATTTATGAGTGGAATTGTAAAACAAGTGAGGTACTGGGTGACGACGCTTAATTAATTACTTGTAAAAGTGGTCGCGTTACCAATGTGTTTTCAAATGGCGGTATCACGGAAATGGTACGTTTCCAGACATGGATTCCAATTCAAAATATTATGTATTCACTCCCCTCTACAAGTAATTCGAATTTACGAATACTCTGTGTACATTAAGAACAGCGGGAGGGCCTATATCACTTCCTTGAGAAACAACCAGACTTAGCTCCACAACATGACTTCCCTCCAATTACTATGAAATGTGACCTTTTGACAGGAAATCACGAGTCCAGTCGCACAACTCAGACGATACTACATAGGAATCATCGGAATTGCCGTGGAAGGAAAAGGCGAGAAGGAGCAATAAGTTAAACGCTCTACGACGAGGCCATTAAAGATGACGGACAGGGTAGTTTTTGGCAAGGATGACAGGCCGTAATCTTTTCGACGGACTCATTTGCCTTAAGCTGTTTAGGGAAATCACGGTAAACCTGAGGCAAGATGGGCAAACGGGTATTTGAGCCGCCGCTCTCTCGAATGTAAGTCACTGCGCCATCTCGCTCAGTAAGGTTTTGGGGAAGTTGCCCTTGGATGTAAGGCAACCGCTGGAGACAGAAACGGTCATACAAATTTTAGGAATCGGGAAACTTCCAGCCGCACTCCCAGCTGGCTGGGATTCGGTTGAAGAAGCGCAAACTCCGAAATTGGCAGAAGTCTGCGCCCACTTGGGCTTAAAATGAAAAGTGTGAAAAAAAATAAAAAAAACGCTCGTGCATAATGTACTTGCAAAAAGGGATCATTGGAAGCACTGTACAAAAATGTCATGTAAACACCATCTGACAGTCGTACTGGACTTTTGACAGAGTGACAGATATTACTCGCCAGGAATTTCTGAGCGGCTTCTGACACCCGTCATCCCGTACTGACAGAGGAAAACATCACAGACATTGAAGTGGCTGTCGAACAAAGACTGATCTCAAAATTGGAGACAGACTACACGATCGTATCCATAAAATACACGGCCTCAGGCCTTTGTTCGCGATAAAAAGTTTCGATGCCGGCCAATCCGATTGATTTATAGTGCTGTTAGTGACACTTTCGCTCATATGAGAGAGTGTTCATCGGCTGTCACGGCAGATATTCCTGTCTGGTTGCCTGAAGGGTATTCGGACCCAGCAAACGAAGTCCGTGAAGAATGAAGGAGAAAACACAGCTATAAACAACTTTCCTTGGCTTCACTGCTTCAGGAAATACGTGGAAGGAGGAGGAAAGAGCTGATTTTTTAAAAATATTGACGAACAGAAAGTCATGCAACTATCACATAATTTCCACACGACACACATTCTTCACTTTACTCTGTCAGTAGTACAAACGTCGTCCACTGTTACATTTTTTACCTTTCTTGTCTTATCAGGTTTTTTCTTCTGCCAGCAGGTGGTTTGACTCGTTTTGCTTCGGTTGGTTCTTTGCTTATGTGACAGTTTCCTTTTCGGTTTTCTGGTGAGAAGCTATTGAGTTTGTATGTCTACATTTATCGAATTACTGGTCGTACTGGCAAAATGTGTTAATGCGATTGTTTGGAAAATCGCTAGCTGTAGCTTAGAAGTTATGCGAAATTTGAGTTCGTGCGCAGACTTACGCCGTCGGCACACTGACCGTGCTGTCGAACGTCAACGCTCAGCATAGTGCATGCAGGATGTATTGTCAACGTGGTATACACGATCGCAGCGCGCTCCGGCGGCAATTGTCGGCTGTACCTGGTTCGTAAATCACACTGTTAACGAAATGAAAGGGCGTAAAATGTTCACGTTAACTCTATGAAAACGCACGTTTGCTCCCTTACCCATATGCTAGTTACGTTGTTCTGTCTGCAGTACCATATACATAAACGACAACTTCAATATCTGCAAACATGTTGCAAGACAAAAAGGAAAGGACCGTGTCCAATCAACAAAGACAGCGGATCATAAAAGTTCCATTACAAATAATGCGACACATGTTCTTACTTGGTAACAGTTCCTATTCAGCAGCAAAATCTTTACTACACGTGAAATTAGAAACTTAAAATAGAACAGTGCAAAAAGCCGGCCGGGGTGGCCGAGCGGTTCTAGGCGCTACAGTCGCAGGTTCGAATCCTCCCTCGAGCATGGATGTGTGTGATGTACTTAGGTTGGTTAGGTTTAAATAGTTCTAAGTTCTACGGGGCTGATGACCTTCGAAGTTAAGTCCCATAGTGATCAGAGCCATTTGAACCATTTTGAAAAATGCATGGACTGTGCGGCCGCTCCCGGTGGAGGTTCGAGGCCTCCCTCGGGCATGTGTGTGTGTGGTTGTCCTTAGGCTAATTTAGGTTAAGTAGTGTGTATGCTTAGGGACTGATGACCTTACCAGTTAAGTCCCATAAGATTTCACACACTTTTTTTTTTTTTTTTTGAAAAGTGCAAAATATCTTAATGCAAGTAGTGGAAACTGTTTTATAGATTAAGTAAACCGAACAAACTCTCTCCCCAGAAAGACCGCGCTAAGGTTTACATAACGTACAATATTATAGAACATACTGTCAATAAAATAATAGCCGGCCGGAGTGGCCGTGCGGTTCTAGGCGCTACAGTCTGGAGCCGAGCGACCCCTACGGTCGCAGGTTCGAATCCTGCCTCGGGCATGGATGTGAGTGATGTCCTTAGGTTAGTTAGGTTTAAGTAGTTCTAAGTTCTAGGCGACTGATGACCTCAGAAGTTAAGTCGCATAGTGCTCAGAGCCATTTGAGCCATTAAATTAATAAGAAAGTATCAGTAACTATTAGAAAGCGCGAAGGGTAGTTCAAAATGGTTCAAATGGCTCTGAGCACTATGGGACTCAACTGCTGTGGTCATTAGTCCCCTAGAACTTATAACTACTTAAACCTAACTAACCTAAGGACATAATACACATCCATGCCCGAGGCAGGATTCGAACCTGCGACCGTAGCAGCCGCACGGTCGAAGGGTAGTAATAAAAATATGTGGTTCTAGTGTGGCGCGAACCAGCAACAACCGTAACAGTTGAATGACCATACTTCGCATCTTACTACCTAAAGACAGATTTTTTCGTAGGTATGTTATTAACTGTGCCAATAAAATTGTATTTCTTGTGGATCCTCAGCGTGCCGTTGCATTGAAATGGCGTACTTTCACAATGCATAAGTTGGAATAATTCTTTAACACCCAATATGACATTTTCCGCAGTTTTATTACAACAAAAGCGACTGGTTTTCCAGATATCTTCAATTTTGTGATACTTAGCAAAGGCATATATACATATGGGCTTCAACTGAAAGCCAATATGGCGTCTCGCGAGTCCCTACTGAAGAGAGATGGCGCGCATGTGGCGTTCTTGCAATGTTCAAGTGCACGTTCAGAACATCTTTCATGTTAGGTATTGCTCTGCACGTTCGGAAGGACTCTCCTACGGGCTCTTTCCATGCTATGACGTCAGAAAATCGGCTCGCTCTACGTTTGAATGACGCTCACGGTCCGTGTGTCGACGTCTTTTCGCGTTTTGGAACCGCACCTCACCTGCCACGCCCTGGCCGTCCACAGCGGAGTCCTCACCACTACCTTAACTGTTTCCGTCCCTTCCCCCCGTTCCTGTGCATCGGCATAGGCAAATTTCGTTTGTACTCTACTTCAGCGCTTTTCATCTCGTGGTAAAAAGAACTATTACACTTTTTTGTAGCTGCAACGAATACTGTTTCTAAAAATACATGTTTCATCCAGTAATTTTGGTTTTTTTTAAAGGTACATTGTGTTTCACAAGAGGGTCGTGCAAATGTTCACCGAGCCCATCTGACAAGTGGTTTCTACAAAGGCGATATTCAAAATTTTCTTTTAGTGCCGCAAAGTATGTGTAACAAATTCGATACAGCAGAGGGGTGTTTAGACAGGATGTGACACTCCATAATCCGACGTGTTTATGTGCATGTAGAAGCAAGACTTTTTGAACGTTTCGAATTTCTGATTTGCGGAATTAATAAAACATCAGTAATAACTGAAAATCGAAATACGTTCGTATAACTTTTTCGTCTTGTTTTGGAGCTAGTAATCCACCATAACAGTTTACTAAAATGCAGACTGTGCTCAGATCCTTATTACCCTTTGCACAGCACCTCTCCATAGTACTCTAAAGAGTCAAACATTTTCACCTGTTGCCTTTTCCTTGGATAGGACCAACCGTTTGTCTACCGGATGAAAAAAAGAAGTAAAAACGGCACGAGTTCCTGTCGCTGAAACGAACCCCTTTCTGTGGTAACAAAAGCTGTTCGGACATGGACTCAAAATTGTTGTGCAGACTGGACAAACTCCACAGTGTCCAAACTACAATTTCACTTTTCATACGTGTAAGTTAATTCCCAGAGATAACCGTTCCTGTCGTATGAAGTAATCTGCGCAAGATACAGCCTGCGAAAATCACTCGGGATATCCATCTGTCTCTCCCCTGTTAACTAGCTGTATGATGGCCGCTTTAAAATATTTACCGTGACCATGCACCTCGCATCCATACGACGCACTTCGGTGGCGTTCGGGTCACGCCTTGCTGGCTTGGCGCACGAAGTGTCTCGGGCAGTCCGGCTCTCGAGTTAATTTCAGCCTCAAGAAAAAGAATCCACGACCTGCGTGCTGTTTTCTGCGCTGGGGACATCACCATCATGAAGACAGCAGGTAAGTGAAGTGTACAAGAACTTATGTATTCCACACAGGGCAGTGGAAACAACTAGGCACCTCACGTGTACTGCATGCACAGCACAAATGTGCACAGTGACACGTCAGCTGCATTAGCGCAGAGGAAGTAAAGAAGGATCAAAATATTAACACTATCTCACATTTATTCCTTTTTCTTGCCGTACACACCACCGCTGGGTAAGGCGAGCTACACGCTTTCAAATTTGAATCAGGTAGAGCCGGAGAATAGCTTAATTGTACTGCTTAAAGTTCATGTGACTCTAGACGTGAACCCGTTTAACTACAACGGGAACGACGCCATAGCCGACAAAGATAAGCCATGGGAACGAGATAAGGGAGTATGGGTTGCAGAAGGTGGGCAAGACCGGTGTGGCTTCTACAGTTACGTGTCCTAATTAAGACACGAGGGAAGCCTACACAGCCGCAACCCGACACCACCCGGGTTCAGTCCAGCGCACGAACCGATGCTGCCTCGGGCGACTGCTGCCTCTTTGACGGCGCGTCCGTCGCGAGCGGCGTCCACTATGCCGAACGAGTCCAGCTCGCTCTGGCCGCTAACGTTACACAAAGGCCGGCCGTAACGCCATGTGTACCACTGTCACACGAAGTGAGCACCTCGCATCGTGTGTCCCTCGACCGCCGTGTAGCACTGCGAAGCTTGCTACGCTGTGTCGGAATTAGTGCAGAATGCAAGTAGTCGAGAAAACGTTACCAAAAGGCCGAAAGGATACGAAATCAGAGACAGCAATTAACAGCGGTGTGGGAGGGAGAGGTGTAGGGGTAGAAACAGGTGCTTGGAAAACGACTTCCAACAACGCTGATGTTGTCGTCTTCCGTCTGAAGTCTGGTATGATGCAGCTCTGTACGCTAGTCTATAACACTCTCTTTTCTCGACTATGGCGACGCTATTCCTCAAGGACTTTCGTACGGAAACTCTCGAAGGCTTGAACTGGCGATGAATGCTTGTTTCCTATACAGGGTATTACAAAAAGTACGGCCAAACTTTCAGGAAACATTCCTCACACACAAATAAAGAAAAGATGACATGTGTCCGGAAACGCTTAATTTCCATGTTAGAGCTCATTTTAGTTTCGTCAGTATGAACTGTACTTCCTCGATTCACCGCCAGTTGGCCCAATTGAAGAAAGGTAATGTTGACTTAGGTGCCTGTGTTGACATGCGACTCATTGCTCTACAGTACTAGCATCAAGCACATCAGTACGTAGCATCAACAGGTCAGCGTTCATCACGAACGTGGTTTTGCAGTCAGTGCAATATTTACAAATGTGGAGTTGACAGATGCCCATTTTATGTATGGATTAGCACGGGGCAATAGCCTTGGCGCAGTACGTTTGTATCGAGACAGATTTCCAGAACGAGGGTGTCCCGACAGGAAGACGTTCGAAGCAATTGATCGGCGTCTTAGGGAGCACGGAACATTCCAGCCTATGACTCGCGACTGGGGAAGACCTAGAACGACGAGGAAACCTGCAATGGATGAGGCAATTCTTCGTGCAGTTGACGATAACCCTAATGTCAGCGTCAGGGAAGTTGCTGCTGTACAAGGTAACGTTGACCACGTCACTGTATGGAGAGTGCTACAGGAGAACCAGTTGTTTCCGTACCATGTACAGCGTGTGCAGGTACTATCAGCAGCTGATTGGCCTCCACAGGTACACTTCTTCGAATGGTTCATCCAACAATGTGTCAATCCTCATTTCAGTGAAAATGTTCTCTTTACGGCTGAGGCTTCATTCCAACGTGATCAAATTGTAAATTTTCACAGTCGGCATGTGTGGGCTGACGAGAATCCACACGTAATTGTGCAATCACGTCATCAACACAGATTTTCTGTGAACGTTTAGGCAGGCGTTGTTGGTGATGTCTTGATTGGGCCCTATGTTCTTCCACCTACGCTCAATGGAGCACGTTATCATGATTTCATACGGGGTACTCTACCTGTGCTACGAGAACATGTGCCGTTACAAGTGCGACACAACATGTGGTTCATGCACGATGGAGCTCCTGCACATTTCAGTCGAAGTGTTCGTACGCTTCTCAACAACAGATTCGGCGACCGATGGATTGGTAGAGGCGGACCAATTCCATGGCTTCCACGCTCTCCTGACCTCAACCCTCTTGACTTTCATTTATGGGGGCATTTCAAAGCTCTTGTCTACGCAACCCCGGTACGAAATGTATTGACTCTTCGTGCTCGTATTGTGGACGGCTGTGATAGAATACGCCATTTTCCAGGGCTGCATCAGCGCATCAGGGATTCCATGCGACGGAGGGTGGATGCATGTATCCTCGCTAACGGAGGACATTTTGAACATTTCCTGTAACAAAGTGTTTGAAGTCAAGCTGGTATGTTCTGTTGCTGTGTGTTTCCATTCCATGATTAATGTGATTAGAAGAGAAGTAATAAAATGAGCTCTAACATGGAAAGTAAGCGTTTCCGGACACATGTCCACATAACATATTTTCTTTCTTTGTGTGTAAGGAATGTTTCCTGAAAGTTTGGCCGTACCGTTACGTAACACCCTGTATATTTGTGATAATCGTTATTACGATCATATCAGTCCAGCCTATGAACAATTATCGTAGCTACTTGCTGATAAACGTAGTGGCAACCTTAGTTTATGTTTACTCCATCGTCTTCTCAATCATCAAACTCCCCCTTACTTATCTTCAGCCATTACATTACTATCTGAACAGCAGAGCAGAAATACTCGTTCTCAACAAAGTAAGATTCTCTCAGTACCACGACACAACACCATCATATTTTCTAAATCATTTTCTGTATCCGGAACCCGACTTTGGAACAATCTTCCTCAAAATACCAGAGAAATTAAAACACTTCTAGGCTTCAAAAAGCAGCTAATGGCTAACCTCCCGCAATAGCTGATTCTCCCACATACTGGTCTGCAGTCCACACTCTTCAATCCCCCTCTCTCCCTACAACTTTTCCCTTCTCCTCGTTTACAGAGTTATTTACTTAAATCAAGTCATCTCCTAACAGCCACTATTACTGTCATGCCAATTATCTTGTTCTTTATCCTTTCTTTTTCTGACAATACTTAACATGACCTAAGTTGTTATTAACTAGCCTACATTATTTTTGTGGTGTCAGCGCATAACACCACGCTTGCTAGGTGGTAGCCTTTAAATCGGCCGCGGTCCGGTAGTATACGTCGGACCCGCGTGTCGCCACTATCAGTGATTGCAGACCGAGCGCAGCCACACGGCAGGTCTAGAGAGACTTCCTAGCACTCGCCCGAGTTGTACAGCGGACTTTGCTAGCGATGGTTCACTGCCTACTTACGTTCTCATTTGCCGAGAAGATAGTTTAGCATAGCCTTCAGCTACGTCATTTGCTAAGACCTAGAAAGGCGCCATTATCAGTTACTACTGATATTGTGAACTATGTACCGTCAAGAGCGACGTTCATCATTAATGGATTAAAGTTAAGTATTCCACCAGCTACGTCCGTTTTTCTAAATTCTAATTTCCTTGTCCTGTTCCTGACCTCACGCCATCCTGCGTGAGCTAAAACGCGTGGCTTTCGGCCTCCTCTAGTAACACGGTGTTGGCTCTCCTGCCAAACCACAAAAATTTTCAATGCACTTTGTTTTATTATGACTGTTATTATTACCATTTATCCTTACTTTCATTATTATTATTATTATTATTATTATTACTGTTATTATGCTTATTATCATCTCTATCATTTTTATGAATGTTTTGGTAATAAATCTGTATGTATTGCTCCTCGTCAGATATAAGTGAGGGTCTTAAGACCCTAATCTGGTAAGGCTAAATGCCGGCCGCGGTGGCCGAGCGGTTCTAGGCGCTTCAGTCCGAAACCGCGATGCTGCTCGGTCGCAGGTTCGAATCCTGCCTCGGGCATGGATGTGTGAAATGTCCTTAGGTTAGTTAGGTTTAAGTAGTTCTAAGTTTTAGAAGACTGGTGATCTCAGATATTAAGTCCCATAGTGCTTAGAGCCATTTGAACCATTTTTGAATTCTCTCCTCGGGTTTGCTGCCGAGTCCTAAAAGTAACAAGATTCTATATTTCGGCGTTCCATCTGTCCGCCATCGTCAGCAGAACGCTGCTGCTAATCAAATTGTTTGCCGACGTAATTTCAATTTCCTCTTTGTAAACACTGTTCCATAAATCGAAAGTTCCGACAGCTATCGCACTCTCTTGACAGCCTGGCGTATGTAAAATTCCGTGTCAGTGTGGGAAGGTTGATACGGGTTGTTCGATTCTCACAGTTCGACACAGGTGCGTGGAACATGTGGAACATCGCTGTCACAGGCGGCTAACAGCAGCCCGAAAAATCAGCGTTCGCAGAACGTTCCCTAACTGAGCGACACGGAATTAAATTGGACGAGACCGTGATAGTTGCCAGTACTTCAGGTTTTTGGAACAGTTTTTATAAAGTGACAATTAAAATTAAGTTGGCAGACAATTTGATTAATATAAACAATGGTTTTCTTCTTATCAGGACGTGGAACCCTGTACTATCTCGCACCAAAACAGAACATTCTTCGCTGCAGCCAGCCCGAATGTTTGAAAACAGTCTTTGAGTGCGGTATATCGTTGCCCCCCGTGTCCTACTAAGGCAGAGCAATCGGCCCTGTCGTGTGTGTGTGTGTGTGTGTGTGTGTGTGTGTGTGTGTGTGTGTATGTGTGTGTGGTCCTTATCGTAAGTTCGTTTACGTTAGATTAAGTAGTGTGTAAGCTTCGGGAGCGATGACCTCAGCAGTTTGATGCCATAAGACGTAACCACAACTAAGGAAATATCGAAACATGTTGATTTCAGGATCTGGCACCAAACCCGAAAAGACTACCAAGAAATATTACGACGAGAAAGCCAACGAAGTGACATCTGTCTTTCTTGTTTCTCTTTTCGATCGGTTTTTGTCGCCTGCACCCTTGGCGTGATACTATCCTGCCAATCCTTCCGCCGGCCCTTTTTTTAGGCACACTTATTTTCAGTATTACTTTAATTGTGTTAACCGGTTCGCGGCTTACAAGCCCATCTTCAGACATTTATGGAGTACTATCATCAAAGAAGTTACAATGTTTGTACACAACACTGGAAGAGAACTTACACATCTAGACTGCTAAAGCATAAACATACAATAAATAACATCTTTGACAGTGTGGTGGTAATGCAGCGTAAAAAATTGAACAAAATGCAAACGGAGTAAACAGGAAAAAACTTTAACACAAAACACGAACAGCAAGCCTACGTAACAGTTTATATCTTCGTGTTCTGTGTAAAAGTATTTTCCTGTTTACTCCGTTTTTTTTAGTTTTTTTACTGTTCATCATTTTACAGTGCGTTACCACCACACTGTCAAAGATGTTATTTACTGTACGTTTCTGATTCAATCTGGATGTGTAACATATCTTATAGTGTGGTAGTAATGCAATATAAAATATTGAAGAGTAAATAAACAGAAACGGAGTACACAGGAAAAAAGCTTTAACACAAAACACGAACAGCAAGCCTACATACAGTTTACATACTCGTGATCTGTGTCAAAGTTTTTTCTTGTTCATTCCGTTTTTTATTTATTTACTGTTCAACATTTTACATTGAAATACCATCACTCTGTCAAAGATGTTATTTACTGTATGTTTCTGCTTCAATCTAGATGTGTAACTTCTCCTCCAATGTTGTTTACAAACATTGTAACTTCTTTGGTGACAGTGCTCAGTAAATGTCTGAAGATGGCCTTGTAAGCCGAAAATCGGTTAACACAATAAAAATAATTCTGTGGAACAAAAGCAGACTAGCGCTTTTCATTTATTATAATGTTGTTCTACCGAGAACCGACGGAAGATCCTGGCGTATTTTACCGTAAAGAAAAGTTTATGGACCATAACGAGGGAAAAAAAGCATACTCCAATGTATTTTATTTTTGTATATTTTGTAAATGAAATGTAGCCTCGACGCTTCATTGTACCCGAAGAATGTGATTTATTGTATCAATCTACTTCAACGGTGATTCATGGAACTGTGCAGTTATTTTAGACACTTATTGAAAACATTTTAAACAATTTCGACGGAACAGTATTCATGTTTGCTTAGTCGTGTTTGCTACATTAGAGCCTCGTTGAAGGATGCGTCCTGTATTTGTGCGGAGCCATTGTGATGTTTTGTCCACTTTGTGGTGCTGCACAGTGAATAGGATTTCTCGCGAGCGTTTTACGCAATTCATATACTTAAAAAGTATACGCATACAAAGTATTATATATCAGAGCTCTGTATTCATCTCATTTACGAGCACTTAAGTCAATGTGAGAGCTTATTAACAGTATTAACACATGTATTATACTGTTATGTTATAAATAAATATTCCCATCCTATCCTACTGCCCCTTACAATAATAGCACTATTTAGAAAGCTGTATGATGTCGAAAGATGAAAAGACTTAACGATATAAAGCTTATAAGTTGTATCCTTGGTGTGCACTATCTTTGCTACGTGCACAGGCAGTAAATGTATTTTCGCGCCAACGGACTTAGTCCCAGTTGTAAGTGTACCTGTGCTTGTATGTGTGACAGATTACTAGAACGATCGTAACATTGACAGTTCAGTACATATTTAACAACATATTACGATGTAATAAGTGTCGTACTCATCGGATCTTGTAGGACTCTCACAGTCAAAAAGGCTGCATTTTGACGACGACATGTACTCATGTCAGACAGAGTGACAGAATGTGAGTAATGTACATTTCTCATCAATTTTTATAATTGCGCTACTATCTTAATGAATTGTTTGCTTAATTATGTACACTACTGGCAATTATAAATTGCTACAGCAAGAAGAAATGCACATCATAAACGGTTATTATACTAGAACTGACATGTGATTACATTTTCACGCAATTTGGGTGCATAGATCCTGAGAAATCAGTGCCCAGAACAACCACCGCTGGCTAAGTCACACAGAGATTGGATGGCGTGTACAGGAACAGCTGCCCATGCAGCTTCAACACGATACCACACTTCATCAAGAGTAGTGACTGGCGTATTGTGACGAGCCAGTTGTTCGGCCACCATTGACCAGACGTTTTCAATTGGTGAGAGATCTGGAGAATGTGCTGTCCAAGGCAGCAATCGAACATTTTTTGTATCCAAAAAGGCCCGTACATGACCTGCAACATGCGGTCGTGCATTATCCTGCTGAAATGTAGAGTTTCGCAAGGATCGAATGAAGGGTACAAGCACGGGTAGTAACACATCTAAAATGTAAAGTTTACTGTTCAAAGTGCCGTCAATGCGGACAAGAGGTGACCGAGACGTTTAACCAATGGCACCCCATATCATCACGCTGGGTGGTACGCCAGTATGGCGATGACGAATACACGCTTCCAATGTGCGTTCACCGCGATGTCGTCAAACACGGATGCGGCCATCTTGATGCTGCAAACAGAACCTGGATTCATCGGAAAAAATGACGTTTTGCCATTCATGCACCCAGGTTCGTCGTTGAGTACACTATCGCCGGCGCTCCTGTCTGTGATGCAGCGTAAAGGGTAACCGCAGCCACGATCTCCGAGCTGATAGTCCATGCTGTTCGTGCAGATGGTTGTTGTCTTGCAAACGTCGCCATCTGTTGATTCAGGGATCGACTCGTGGCTGCACGATCCGTTACAGGCATGCGGGTAAGATGCGTGTTATCACGTCTGCTGGTGATATGAGGCCGTTGGGATCCAGCACGGCGTTCCGTATTACCCTCCTGAACCCACCGATTCCATATTCTGCTAACAGTCATTGGATCTCGACGAAAGCGAGCAGCAATGTCGTGATACGATAAACCGCAATCGCGATATACTACAATGCGACCTTTATCAAAGTCGGAAACGTGACGGTACGCATTTCTCCTCCTTACACGAGGCGTCATAACAACGTTTCACCAGACAACGCCGGTCAACTGCTGTTTGTGTATGAGAAATCGGTTGGAAACTTTCCTCACGTCAGCACGTTGTAGGTGTCACCACCGGCGCCAGGTTGGTGTGAATGTTCTGAAAAGCTAATCATTCGCATATCACAGCATCTTTTTCCCGTCGGTTAAATTTCTCGTCTACAGCACATCATCTTCGAGGTGTAGCAATTTAATGGCCAATAGTCTTGAAAGGAGGATATAAGATGAACATTAACAAAAGCAAAACGAGGATAATGTAATGTAGTCAAATTAAATCGGGTGATGCTGAGGGAATTAGATTAGGAAATGAGACACTTAAAGTAGTAAAGGAGTTTTGCTATTTAGGAAGTAAAATAACTGATGATGGTCGAAGTAGAGAGGATATAAAATGTAGACTGGCAATGGCAAGGAAAGCGTTTCTGAAGAGAAATTTGTTAACATCGAATGTAGATTTATGTATCAGGAAGTCGTTTCTGAAAGTTTTTGTTTGGAGTGTAGGCATGTATGGAAGTGAAACATGGACGATAACTAGTTTGGACAAGAAGAGAATAGAAGCTTTCGAAATGTGGTGCTACAGAAGAATACTGAAGATAAGGTGGATAGAGCACGTAACTAATGAGGAGGTATTGAATAGGATTGGGGAGAAGAGAAGTTTGTGCCACATCTTGACTAGAAATAGAGATCGGTTGGTAGGACATGTTTTGAGGCATCAAGGGATCACAAATTTAGCATTGGAGGGCAGCGTGGAGGGTAAAAATCGTAGAGGGAGACCAAGAGATGAGTACACTAAGCAGATTCAGAAGGATGTAGGTTGCAGTAGGTACTGGGAGATGAAGCAGCTTGCACAGGATAGAGTAGCATGGAGAGCTGCATCAAACCAGTCTCAGGACTGAAGACAACAACAACAACAACGGTGCATATACATCCTGTGCTTCACTTTTGTATTTTTTGTGTTTAGGTAACTTTTGCAGTGTTACTTGAAAATGGCCATAAGGCTGAAACTGCAATCGTGATAAATATTTTATACACTAAACGGCGACTGTGATGTCTGTTAAGAAAAATTATTTTCATGTGAGCTCAGTATAATGCTGATGTTTCCTAGTGCTAGAGCTACTCCCTTGGACTTTTCGACTGAAGTGCTGGACTTGCAGGATGCGAAAAGCCTTCGCGAGGGACGACTCTCCGGAAGCGCGGGGCAGCGCCTGCAGAGGTGACCGAGCGCGAGTCCCCACCACTTCCTGTACAAGCGGCCGCCGGCAGATCCAGCGCTCCGCGTCTTTCCGCTCGCACGCCTCGGCCGGACCTTTCGCGGCTCTCATGAATTTTTGCCGCCACAGTCGATCAGCCGCCATACAGGTTCCGCCCCCAGCTTTTCGCGTTCAGCGCCCGCCGTCGGATCGCTGCGCGTATTTCTTGCACCCTGACGACGTATTAATTCACTGCAGCCGAAACCACTGCAACGTTCACGGCTACTCTCTGCTGAGCGTTTTTGCTCAGAGAACTGGATATCGAAGGTTCCTCAGTTAATCACTATACAGGGTATTCGGAAATTAACGCTACAAACTTCTAGCACTTGTAAAGGGGAGTGGCTCAAATGGCTCTGTGCACTATGGGACTTACCTTCTGAGGTCATCAGTCCCCTAGAACTTAGAACTACTTAAACCTAACTACCCTAAGGACATCACACACATCCATGCCCGAGGCAGGATTCGAACCTGCGACCGTAGCGGTTAAAGGGGAGTGAGTACACAATATTTTCAATAGGAACTAATGTCCGGAAACGTGCCGTTATCATTGTACGAATACTTCACAATAAACTGCTGTCACCATACCGCACCTTCCATTCGACGAATAATTTCTACAAGTGTAACACCTTAGGCGAACAAAAGGCAAAAAAGTGCCCTCATTTTCTCCTTGGTGCAGATCAACAATGGAACTGCCATGTTTCGCGGTCTGCTACAGTAAAATTACCGCGGGAATAGTCTGACACGCTTTGTACACTACTGGCCATTGAAATTGTGATATGCAAATGATTAGCTTTTCAGAGCATTCACACAAGGTTGGCGCCGGTGGCGACACCTACAACGTGCTGACACGAGGAGGGTTCCCAACCCATTTCTCATACACAAACAACAGTTGACCGGCGTTGCCTGGTGAAACGTTGTTGTCATGCCTCGTGTAAGGAGGAGAAATGCGTACCATCACGTTTCCGTCTTTGATAAAGGTCTGATTGTAGCCTATCGCGATAGAGGTTTATCGTATCGCGACATTGCTGCTCGTGTTGGTCGAGATCCAATGACTGTTAGCAGAATATGGTATCGGTGGATTCGGGAGGGTAATACGGAACGCCGTGCTGGACCCCAACGGCCTCGTATCACTAGCAGTCGAGATGACAGGCATCTTATGCGCATGGCTGTAACGGATCGTGCAGCCACGTCTCGATCCTTGAGTCAACAGATGGGGACGTTTGCAATACAACAACCATCTGCACGAACAGTTCGACGACGTTTGCAGCAGCATTGACTATCAGCTCGGAGACCATGGCTGCGGTTACCCTCGACGCTGCATCACAGACAGGAGCGCCTCCGATGGTCTCAACAACGAACCTGGGTGCACGAATAGCAAAACGTCATTTTTTCGGAAGAATCCAGGTACTGTTTACAGCATCATGATGGTCGCATCCATGTTTGGCGACATCGCGGTGAACGCACATTGGAAGCGTGTATTCGTCATTGCCATACTGGCGTATCACGCGGCGTGATGGTATGGGGTGCCATTGATTACACGTCTAGGTCACCTCTTGTTCGCATTGACGGCACTTTGAACAGTGAACGCTACATTTCAGATGTGTTACGACCCTTAGCTCTACCCTTCATTCGATCACTGCGCGATCCTACATTTCAGCAGGATAATGCACGACCGCATGTTGCAGGTCCTGTATGGGCCTTTCTGGATACAGAAAATGTTCGACTGTTGCCCTGGCCATCAAATTCTTCAGATGTCTCACCAATTGAAAACGTCTGGTCAATGGTGGCCGAGCAACTGGCTCGTCATAATACGCCAGTCACTACTCTTGATGAAGTGTGGTATCGTGTTGAAGCTGCATGGGCAGCTGTACCTGTACACGCCATCCAAGCTTGTTTGACTCAATGCCCAGGCGTATCAAGGCCGTTATTATGGCCAGAGGTGGTGGTTCTATGTACTGATTTCTCAGGACCCATGCACAAAAATTGCGTGAAAATGTAATCACATGTCAGTTCTAGTATAATATATCTGTCCAATGAATATCTGTGTATCATCTGCATTTCTACTTGGTGTAGCAATTTTAATAGCCAGTAGTGTAAAATTCTAGCACATAACAATACTTGGATATTTGCAGTGTTACCAAGGCCTATAGCGAGAAACTGCAGAAGTCTCTTTGCTTTTTGACTTCCCCTCGCATTAAAAAGTTTCGTGATGTCGGAGACGGATCTTAGAGGAATAAATTGAGAATAGCAGTTCTTGTTCAGAAGCTAATCCGAAGGGACGCGTATTGATATCCTCGCCATTTCATACTGCAACTGGGCATCACAGCTAAGGTCGAAATCCATAAATAATAATGACAAAAATTCATGAAATTTGACATTTTTTGCTATAAAAGAAAGGAATTATAAGTAAAATATAAGTGCTAGTAATAGTGACAGATACTTTATATGGTGGCAACAATGGACCTCGCATGTTCAGCCAACTGATCATAGCTAATGTGTACTGGCGATATGTAGTATTGTTTAAGTGAAATTTAAAGAGTAGTCAAGAACTTCTTGGTAATGACAAGCATCAATTGATGCTGTTTGTAGTTAACGTTGTCTTCTGTTATTTCAGCCTAATTCGACAGAAACTGCTAATCAAAAAATTTCATCTATATTGTGTTTTGATCATAAAATTATAGAGCACGATCACTGTTTTCTCCTGCTACACAACACTGTCTTCCTGTGAAAGTTTATAACTAGGCCAGGACGCAATTTATATTCTCCTATCAATATAGAAGTTACAATAATGCTTGTGATATAGACAAGAGTAAATGGTATCCATCTTTTGTAACTGAATGTTTGTTCTCGTTTTCAAGGCAAACATGTTTCAGCTGCTCGTATTAGGCATTGATCAGTCGTTTCTCTGTCTCTTTCCTTTTGCGCATTGGCTCTTGACCTTGCATACAGTTCATCCGAAACTTGTATTGTGGTTATCTTGTGCAGCACAAGGGAGAACGGTCACTCAAAAAGGAGACATAAAAGATGATTATGATGCCTAAAATTAGTAGGTGAAAGACGTTTGGTTGCAAAGTAAAAATATTCAGCACCAAAAGGCGGAATACTTCTATTTTTGCCAACACGATAATCATAATTGAAGTAGAAACTGTGCAAGAGTGGCTACATATGTTAACAATGTATTAAATTTTCATTTCTACTACTTTCTGCTGTTCTATGATTTATGTCTACGTGTAAGCATGCTAAAAGACGTCTTGAGCGTAGCCACATTCTGTGGCTTACTATGACTTACCTTGTGTCGCCATGCCATCAGTCTACAAAACTGCAGAGAAGCAGCCTTGTACTCGAGAGTTATAATCCGTGTCAGTACTCACCTGAAATTAAAAAAAAAGAAACATTTGTTCACCGTAATCCTCATTCCATTGTACATTAATATGGAAAATGATACGTACGTTTAAAAATGAGACACGGACCTAGAAACACGAATATTTTCAAATCATCCGTTGGACACTGTAGACCGGCAGTACACCTGTGGATATTTTGATTAACAAGTAAACGATTTTGTAAGAAGATGCTCAAAAGCAATCTTTTTCTGCAGGTTCATCAAATTTTTAGGACGACAGGTCGGTTTTATTAATGGATAGCCTAAAGAAATGACAAGCCCTGTACGGGGAGCGAGGAAGAGACCGATCGGTCACTTAGGTCTACGACAGCGTACATGTGCACTTTCAGAAGTATAAATCAAACCGCCATCGGCGTTGGAAGTTTGAACGAAAGACGTGCCGCTTAATCGGTAAATATTTCTTGTATTTCACGAGCACCGTTACGTTCCCAGCCTTATGACGCGTTCTTTTGCCAAACTCCCGCTTTTTTCCGAATTGTCACAATATTTGCAGTACAAACACTATGGCGAGTTTCTCATTTCATTTTCGTTGCCTGATTTAGATTGGCTCGTTGATTTGAGGGGAGGGGACCAACCAGCGAGGTCATCAGTCCCATCGGATCAAAGAAGGAAGTTTTCCGTGCCATTTTAAAGGAACCATCCCGGCATTTGCCTGAACCGTCGTTCTCCCGAATGCGAGTCCAGTGTGCTAACCACTGCGCCTCCTCGCTCGGTGCTTAATCTAAACCTGGCCTTCTCCGGATATAATCTATTCGATCAGCCAGATAAAGAAGAAACTGCAGTATTACCAATCCACCTTGACGAGTGACTTAGTGAATATTCTATATAAACAACATGGCGACTATAATGTCATATTATTGGCGATATTTTGAAACATATACAGTACAGGCAGATTCGATGACGAGAATTTATTACATCGTGAGACATCGTTGGAATTACAACTATTACGGTCAGGCACGTATAAAAAAGATTAACATTTTTTTAAAGAAAATTAATCGTGCATCGTAAAAAGAAATTCTACAGCTGTGATGAGCATCACGAGGCGCAATATGAACTAAACAAATATTTAAAGCAAATTAATCTTGGCTAGCATCGAATAATTCAAAAATGGCTCTGAGCACTACGGGACTTAACATCTGAGGTCATCAGTCTTCTAGAACTTAGAACTACTTAAACGTAACTAACCTAAGGACATCACACACATTCATGCCCGAGGCAGGATTCGAACCTGCGACTGTAGCGGTCGTGCGTTTCCAGACGGAAGCGCCTAGAACTGCTCGGCCACACCGGCCGGCCGGAATAATTCACTTTAATTATGTAGCTCAATGGGAGACTGCGATACACAATTAAGTATTTATTTACTGATCTGCAGCAAATCTCAATGGCTATCACAACAGGAACTTGAACTATTTACCAGTCAATGTTATTGTGCCACTGTACCGCCTCCCCATGTGCGTCTTTTTGGGGTGCATTTGGCCCTGCCTTTATTTTTATGGATGACAATGCGGGACCGCATCGCACTCCACAGATAGAGGAGGATTTGGACCGAGAGGATATTCGTAGGATGGTACAGCCTGCCAGTCCCCGCCTCCCATACTTCAATCCCATCGAGCACGTGTGCGATGCGATGCGTTGCGAAGACGTATGCAGCATTCCTGGCCAAGAGAAGTTTACTGGTACCAAATATAGGCGTTTGGAGTGTGCGTTTGGAGTACAGCATTCTATAGTAGTGAAACATGGACTGTTGGAAAACCGGAACAGAAGAGAACCTTTTGAGATGTGGTGCCACAGAAGAATATTGAAAATTTGGTGGTCTGATAATGTGAGGAATGAGGAGGTTCTCCGAAGAAGCGGCGTGAAAAGGAATATACGGAAAACACAGACAAGAAGAAGAGACAAGATGGTAGGACATCTATTTAAGACGTCAGGGAATAACTTCCGTAGTACTAGAGGGAGCTGCAGAAGGCAAAAACTGTAGAGAAAGACACAGATTGGAGTACATGCAGCAAATAATTGAGGACGTTGGTTGCGAGTGTTACTCTGGACACGGGAGAGGAATTCGTGGCGGGCCGCATCAAACCAGTCAGAAGACTGATGACTCAAAAAAACTCTCCAAAACACTGGAAAAAAAACCCTGGTCGAAGAATGGGACGTCCTACCACAAAAACACATTACTAAACACAGTGGTAGCACGTTGCAAAGCACATTACCGTCCGTCTACGAGAAACCATCTGCTGCCTTTTGTAATGTCCAATAGGACCATAACAAACTGTGTTGACTTCAGCGCAATTGTTGTCTTTGACTAAAGCGTCAATCCTCCCATTGGGCATGTATTTCAGTTACCTTCGGCACTATACTGTAGCAATTCTTTCTAAGTATGGCCCAATTTTCATCGAGCTGTGTTACTCGTAAACGACACATCATGGAAAAGTGACTTTTGTCTTTACGTTCTGCACACAATTGTACAACGTCGGCATCAGGGGAGAACACAGCAGAATAACAAGGTACAGTCAGGCACATTTGAAAGTGGCTCGGATTACTGTACCTAAGTGATTACTTGGAAATAAAGTACAACCTTCAATGAGACGACTAGGCGAGGTAAAGTGTGTCTTACTAGTACTGTTCTTTACATTGGAGAAAGAGGCACACAAAGACAGGAGGGAAAGTGTACGCCAACATCACCGATGTTTTTCAGAGTCCTTTGGATATCGCCCAACGTTCTGTTTGATCTCAACAGCACCGCTGTCTCCTCCTGCAAACGGCCCTCCCCCTCTCTCCCTCGCGGTGGCAAGTATATTCTTCTACGCCTTTTCCCCGCTCCGAGAGAACCTCACAATCATTTACGGTGGCGGTCGGTGCTTTATCTTGATTTCGCTATGTTTGCCTTTAGTGGAGGCGCCAAGGTTCCAGTCCCTGGAAACGGTCCAGGGGAGTGCCGCGCCTGCATACCAAGCACTGCCGTAAGCACCGCCACACCTCACTACACACACACTCCCAAGTCGCGAGGAGCCGTCACGTAATCTTCCAGCACCTTTATCTAATCCACCGACAGCCGAACGCACCGATCATCCCACGGACTTGCCTGCAAGGATCGAAGTAAAATTCAAAATCGGCGGTAATAAGAAACTCTAAGAGCGCGCTCTCTCTCTGTCTGTTTCTCTCTCGCGTTTCATCTTTCAACAGACGCCCAAAGGGAAAATGGGTGGGGTCCCTCGTTTCATGGTCGTTTTGGGGATCACTGAAAACAGTAGTAGTTCAGTTCACAAGGGTGCTCGTATTGAAGCAATTATTTCAAATGGTTCAAATGGCTCTAGCACTATGGGACTTAACATCTGAGGTCATCAGTCACCTAGACTTAGAACTACTTAAACGTAACTAACCTAAGCAGATCACACACATCCATGCCCGAGGCAGGATTCGAACCTGAGATCATAGCAACAGCGCGGTTCCGGACTGAAGCGCCAAGAACTGCTCGGCCACAGCGGCCGGCAGCAATTACTTCAGATTTATCCTGAAATGATTTAGGGAAATAACGTAGTACTTAAATAGGAAGATCTGTACCGTGATGACCTGAGAACACATAAAGCAGAAGGGATAGATTACATTCCATCGGAATTGCTAAAATCTCTGGGTGAAGTGGCAACCAAACGACTACTCAGGTTGGTGTGTACAATCCATTAGACTGGCGACCTACAATTTGACTTTCGGGAAAAAATATCAGTGACCTGATTGAGGAGATAGCACAAGTAGATAGGTGCGAAAACTATCGCACAATCCGCTTAACAGCTCATACTTCCAAGCTGTTCACACGAATAATATAAAAAACATTGAGAAAAAATTGAGGATCTGTTAGATGACGATCAGTTTGGTTTTAGGAAAGGTAAAAAAAAAAAAAAAAAAAAAAAAACAGGTAAAGGAACAAGAACCAAGAGCGAACCACAAGACTGGAAGCAGAAGAACGAAGGGCTTGTATTAAAAACCGTACAAGACGGGAATGTACCCTTTCACGAAATGGACGATTGGTGCCTTGGAAGTAAAATAACCCACGACGAGGAAATCAAAAAGAACATAAAATGCCGACTAGCACAGCGAACATGGCATTCTTGGCCAAAAGAAGTCTACTAGTATCAAACGTGGGGCCTAAAGCAGAAAGAAATTGCTGAGAACGTGTCTGGAGTACAGAATTTTATGGCAGTAATCATGGTCAGCGGTACCCGCTAGGTAAGCCGAGAGCGCTAATGCGCTGCTTCCTGGACTAGGGTAGGCGCGCTGGCCCCGAATCGAATCAGCCCAGCGGATTAACGACGGAGGCAGGAGTACCGGCCAGTCTGGATGTGATTTTTAGGCGGTTTTCCACATCCCACTAGGTGAATACTGTGCTGGTCTCCACGTCCCGCCTCACATACACGGCTCGCAGACATCTGAACACATTCACACTATTCCATGGATTACACTAGACACAGACAGTTGGGGTACACTAATTCCATCCCGGGGGGTACAGGGTGGCGGCAGGAAGGGCATCCGGCCACCCCTTCAATTAACCTTGCCAAATCCGATTGACCATGCCGACCCTGCGTCACTGTGGGGAAAAGGCACAAGCACAAGAAAGAAAGAAAGAAAGAAAGAAAGAAAGAATCATGGTCAGCAGGAAAGGCGGAACAGAACAGAATCGAAACGTTAGAGGTGTAGTACAAAAGAAGAAAGTTGAAAATTTGATGGACGCATGAGGTAAGGAATGAGGAGGTACTCCTGAGAAGTGGTGAAGAAAACAACATATGGAAAACACTGATAAGAAAATGGAACAGGGTAATAGGTCATGAGTTAAACGCATCAGGGATAATGTCCATGGTAGTAGTGGGAGCTGTAGAGGGTAAAAACTGTAGAGAAGGAGATTGGAATACATCCAACAAATAATTGAGGACGTGGGGTACAAAAGCTGCTCAGATGAAGACGTTAGCGCAGGAGCGGAAATCGTGGCGGGACGCATCAAACTAGTCGGAAAAATGCTTCAAATGGCTCTAATCATTATGGGACTTAACATCTGAGGTCATCAGTAACATCTGAGGTCATCAGTCCCCTAGACTTAGAACTACTTAAACCTAACTAACCTAAGGACATCACACACATCCATGCCCAAGGCAGGATTCAAACCTGCGACCGTAGGAGCAGACTAGTCAGAAGACTGATGACGCAAAAAAAAGGGTAAGAAAGAAAGAAAGAAACAGATAAGAATTGCTGTCTCGGGACCGCCGAGATCTGCCCCAGCCTTTCCGTAATTTTCAGCACACAGAAGTTGGTCATTTGGCGGGATGGTTCAATCTAGGCCACATCTCATTTCCATGGTTCAAAGTATGAACAAAATTTAGCAACTTTAGAGATTTTATGGTGTAGTTATCTTTATTAGTAAACGGATAAAAGGGTCGGTCAGTAAACAGCTGAAAGGATCGGTCAGTAAACAGCTACAAGGACGGTCAAGAGAGCTCAATGACTTGGAAGGTGGACTAGTGATTGAATGTCACTTTAGTAACAAATCCATCAGTGACATTTCGGCCCGTCTAAATCTGCCCAAGTTGACTGCTGGTGATGTTAACTTGAAATGAAAACGGGAAGCCGGCCGGTGTGGCCGAGCGGTTCTAGGCGCTTCAGTCTTGAACCGCGCGACCGCTACGGCCGCAGGTTCGAATCCTGCCTCGGGCATGGATGTGTGTGATGTTCTTAGGTTAGTTAGGTTTAAGTAGTTCTAAGTTCTGGGTAACTGATGACCTCGGATGTTAGGGCCCATAGTGCTTAGAGCCATTTGAAAACGGGAAGGAACAGCCGCCGCTAAATCAAGACTAGACAAGAACGTTGTGCTCAAGAACATGGATCGTCTAGCACTGCGGAGGTTGTTGGTACAAAGTCGCATGAAATCAACGGAAGGGCCAGTAGTGTGTTGAAATATTCTATTTGCAATCCAACTAGCACAATGACTGTGCGAAGTTAGTTAAAAAGAGCGAAGCACCATGGTCGAGCAACTTCTTATAAGCGACAGTTTTGCGTAGCCAATGCTGAACTATGCTTGAAGTGGTGTAAAGAGCGACGATACTGAACAGTGGATGACAAAAGGAGTTATCTGAAATATTTGACCACGATATAGCTTGTGGCCAACCAACGCAAGAGTTTGGGTTTGGCGAATCGCTGAAGAACGTTACTTACCATGTACTGCCAACAGTGAATCTACTTCGTTCCAAGGCTCCAGTGTCCAACATCAGTACCTTCTCCGGTTACAGCTCTTCAGGGCTCTTATACATCGACAGACATTCAGTCATGTCTTTGAAAAGTGACCCCGGCAGAGCTCAAGCTGTCATAACGCATATTAAAGTCCACTGTAAGATATCAGGATTATTTTGAGCACAAAATGTGTGCGAGGTGTGTGACAAAAGTAATGAGAGCTGACAACAGTGCGAGCGATCTGGCATCGCTGTGTTGTTCGACATGTGTAGACCAGTGTGTTGATCCCTTCCAGATGCTTAGTCCGAGTTTCAGCTCCGTACAGCCATCACGTGATTTTTCAGAGTGTCTTCAGTGAAGGGTTTTTGTCGTGTGCTATGAAAGTGGAACAGCAGAACTGAGAGCAACTCTACACTATCAAGCTTTTTGTGAAACTTGTGGAATCCGTGAGTGTGACCATTGAATAGCTGAAACAGGCCTATGGGGAACATTGTTATCAAGAGCAGGAGTTTCTCGCTGGCACATATAAGTTTTGGAAGGCCGAGAACACGTTGAAGATTAAACTTACTCAGGGAGATCTTCAATTTCGAAAACCGACGAAAACATCTAGCGTGTGCGTGCTCTTTTAAGATCAGACCGACTTTTAACAACAAGGATGGTGGGTGAGCTGTTAAACACTTCCACCAAACATCAAATTCTAACCGAAGTTTTTGCACATGTGAAATGCGTGTGCCAAAATGGTGCCAAAAAACCTCGCATCTGAGCAGGAGGACTCACGAAGAAACGAGTGCGTTGATTTTCTTGAGAGGATTCCCAATGACCACGAATGGCTCAGTCGTGCGATGAACCATGGATTTCTGAGTACGGCTTTGACAAAAAGCGGAAAAGTGAGGAGTGGCACTCTGAGACGCCTGCTCGACCGAAGCTCGAATCCTGATTTAACATGTAACACGTCAGCCTCAGTTGGAAATAGAAACCAATCTTAGTCCCAGGTTTGAGCCAAAATAATTTGGCCACCTTCAGAAACCAGTGACACTAAACTATTGAATGCCAAAGTTTGGCTATGCCAAGTATAAAACTGTAGCACCGTAGTAGCCAGTCATAAATCTACATTACTTGGGCTGAAGAGAAAAAGCAGGCCCGACTGCGCGGACGAGGTCGGTAGGCCACGAGAGCTTACGGCTATTAGATTACACTGACTCATCCTGTAACCGAAGTTTAACGAGTTCCTTTTAGCACTCACGTGGCTGACCTTACACTTTTCGTTATTTAGGGTCAACTGCGACTTTTCACACCATTCAGATATCCTTTCTGAATCGTTTTGCAGCCTGTTTTGATCTTCTGATGATTTTATTGGTCCATAAACGACATGTGCAAACAACTGAAGAAGGCTGCACACATTGTCTTCCATATCGTTTATATACAATACTAGCCATTAAAATTGCTACACCAAGAAGAAATGCAGATGATAAACAAACAAATAATCAAAATATCCACGGGTGTACTGCCGGTCTATAGTGTCCAACGGGCACAATATTTCGGCGATCAAACATGTCGTCATCATCAGGTGAACTGACGGACTGAGCTCAGTCCGTCAGTTCACCTGATGATGGAGACATGTTTGATCGCCGAAATATTGTGCCCGTTGGACACTATAGACCGGCAGTACACCCGTGGATATTTTGATTATCAAATACGCCAGCAGAAACTCAAGAATCACAACAAACAAATACATTATACTAGCACTGACATGTGATTACATTTTCACGCAATTTGGGTGCATATATCCTGAGAAATCAATACCCAGAGCAACCGCCTCTGGCCGTAATAACGGCCTTGATACGCCTGAGCATTGAGTCAAACAGAGCTTGGATGGCGTGTACAGGTACAGCTGCACATGAAGCTTCAACACAATACTACAGTTCATTAAGAGCAGTGACTGGCGTACTGTGACGAGCCAGTTGATTGGCCACCATTGAACAGACGTTTTCAATTGGTGAGAGATCTGGAGAATGTGCAAGCCAGGGCAGCAGTTGAACATTTTCTGTGCCCAGAAAGGTCCCTAGAGCACCTGCAACATGCGGTCGTGCATTATCCTTCTGAAATGTAGGGTTTCGCAGGGATCGAATGAAGGCTAGAGCCACGGGTCATAACACATCTGAAATGTAACGTCCACTGTTCAAAGTTCCGTGAATGCGAACAAAAGGTGACCGAGACGTGTAACCAATGGCACCCAATACCATCACGCCGGGTGATACGCCAGCATGGCGATGACGAATACACGCTTCCAATGTGCGTTCACCGCGATGTCGCCAAACACGGATACGACCATCATGATGCTTTAGGATGGCTGGGTGTTGTGTGATGTTCATAGGTTAGTTAGATCTAAGTAGTTCTAAGTTCTAGGGGACTGATAGTCTCATAGTGCTCAGAGCCATTTGAACCATGATGCTGTAAACAGAACCTGGATTCATCTGAAAAAATGACATTTTGCCATTCGTGCACCCAGGTTCGTCGATGAGTACACCATCGCAGGCGCTTCTGTCTGTGATACAGCGCCAAGGGTAACCGCAGCCATGGTCTCCGAGCTGATAGTCCATGCTGCTGCAAACGTCGTCGAACTGTTCGTGCAGAGGTTGTTGTCTTGCAAACGTCCCCATCTGTTGACTCAGGAATCGAGACGTGGCTGCACGATCCGTTACAGCCATGCGAATAAGATTCTTGTCATCTCGAGTCCTATTGATACGAGAGCGTTGGAATACACCGATTTCATATTCTGCTAACAGTCATTCGATCTCGACCATCGCGAGCAGCAATGTCGCGATACGATAAATCGCAATCGTGATAGGCTACAATCCAACCTTTATCAAAGTCGGAAACGTGATGGTACGCATTTCTCCTCCTTACACGAGGCATCACAACAACGTTTCATCAGGCAACGCCGGTCAACTGCTGTTTGTGTATGAGAAATGGGTTGGGAACCCTCCTCATGTCAGCACGTTGTAGGTGTCGCTACCTGCGCCAACCTTATGTGAATGCTCTGAAAAGCTAATCCTTTGCATAAAACAGCATCTTCTTCCTGTCAGTTAAATTTCGCGTGTGCAGCACGTTATCTTCGTGGTGTAACAATTTTAATGGCCAGTAGTGTAGATAAGGAACAGCAAAGGGCCTATAACACTACCTTAGGGAACGCCAGAAATCACTTCTGTTTTACTCTATGACTTTCCGTCGATTACTGCGAACTGTGATCTATCTGACAGGAAATCACAAATCCAGTCACGTAACTGAGACGATATTCCATAAGCACGCAATTTCATTACGAGCCGTTTGTGTGGTACAGTGTGAAAAGCCTTCCGGAAATCCAGAAATACGGAATCGATCTGGAATCCCTTGTCAATAGCACTAATTGTGTTTCATGTCGATTATAATTATCCGGGCTGTTATGCCGTGGTCGGTTGGTGAATTCTTTGTCAAATCCCAACGTTTCGTCCCCGTGTGCGGGAGACTTCTTCAAGGGGGTCTATAGCTCGATGTAAGGTCCAACACACCCACTGGTTCGTTACTAACTGCCGCTAAATTCCGTGTCAGCGCACTCCCGCGTCGAGGCGTGACGTCACGTGTTTTGAAAACGTCAGTGCAATTGCCCGCTGTCCGCTGCCGTCGATCGCCATTACCATCACCCAATGGTGGACGGGTGGTAGACATCTTCTTCAACACCGGCATCCATATACCGTTTAATTTTACGCCCTCCTCCTTACGATTGAAATTATTAGGGTGTTTAGCGATTTCGATTGCCTCCCTGTAGAGCCTTTCGTAATATCCGCTTGTGGCCGCTAGTTCCTGCGTCTCCTCGAAACGAATATTGTGGTTCGCTGGCTGGAAAGCATGCTCCGCAACAGCTGATCGTTCCGTTTCTCCTCTTCTACAATTGCCCTTGTCCTCTTCCAAACGTTGTGGAATCGTTCTTTTAGTGGTACTCACATAAACATCTCCACAGCTGCATCTACATCTACTGTGCAATTCACATTTAAGTGCTTGGCAGAGTGTTCATCGAACCACAATCATACTATCTCTCTACCATTCCATTCCCGAACAGCGCGCGGGAAAAACGAACACCTAAACCTTTCCGTTAGAGCTCTGATTTCTCTTATTTTATTTTGATGATCATTCCTACCTATGTAGGTTGGGCTCAACAAAATATTTTCGCATTCGGAAGAGAAAGTTGGTGACTGAAATTTCGTAAATAGATCTCGCCGCGACGAAAAACGTCTTTGCTTTAATGACTTCCATCCCAACTCGCGTATCATATCTGCCACACTCTCTCCCCTATTACGTGATAATACAAAACGAGCTGCCGTTTTTGCACCCTTTCGATGTCCTCCGTCAATCCCACCTGGTAAGGATCCCACACCGCGCAGCAATATTCTAACAGAGGACGAACGAGTGTAGTGTAAGCTGTCTCTTTAGTGGACTTGTTGCATCTTCTAAGTGTCCTGCCAATGAAACGCAACCTTTGGCTAGCCTCCCCACAATATTATCTATGTGGTCTTTCCAACTGAAGTTGTTCGTAATTTTAACATCCAGGTACTTAGTTGAATTGACAGCCTTGAGAATTGTACTATTTATCGAGATATCGAATTCCAAAGTATTTTTTTTTAATTCATGTGGATGACCTCACACTTTTCGTTATTTAGCGCCAACTGCCACCTGCCACACCATACAGAAATCTTTTCTAAATCGCTTTGCATGAGTTCCTATACACTCCAGCTTTTTCCAATTGTTTGTGAGCGTCCTTGGCAGGCTTAAGGTATTCCTGTATCTTCCTGGTGGGCTTGTAAATTACGGTAATATTCCGCTTTGTCAAAATCCTCCC
This sequence comes from Schistocerca gregaria, assembly GCF_023897955.1. Taxonomy (NCBI): domain Eukaryota; kingdom Metazoa; phylum Arthropoda; class Insecta; order Orthoptera; family Acrididae; genus Schistocerca; species Schistocerca gregaria. The sequence continues at coordinate 275,062,550 of NC_064927.1, forward strand.
TATTCTTTCCGTTACATTTTTAACAAACGGCAGGAAAATCTTAGATTTTGCAGTAGCCTGTATGTCACTATGATTTCTGCGTGGCTGCCTCAACGAACGTTTTATTTCGGCGGCGGATATCCGTTCTTCATTAGTGCATTGTGGAGATGTTCCGTCTCAGCGTCGAGCAACTCAGGTTCACAAATAGAAGGTTTGTCCGGAAAATACGTATAAAAGTTGAATACTGTCTTTATGTTACAAGTTGCAGTCACCGCCAGGTGGGACTACTGCTGTAATCAATGCCATCAACACTCAGTTCGAGTCAAGTTTCTTGCAAAGCTAGGCAAGAATTGCCGTGAGAGTTTTGATTGTTTGAAACAGGTTTAGGGAGACAATCCTCTGAAGGAACGAACCGTGAACAAGTGGTTAGAAAGGTTCCTGGAAGGCCGAGAAGAAGTGAAAGATGACCCTCGCCCAGGACGCCCGTCGACATCGAGTTCCGATGCAAATGTTGAACGAATTCGGGCTTGCGTTCTTAAAGACCGTAGATTGACAGTCAGAACGATTGCTGACGAGCTGTCAATCCCCAAACCAATCGTTCACGAAATCCTGACACAAAAACTTGAAATGAGGAAATTGTGTGCGAAAATCGTACGGAAGCTCTTGACGCCAGAACAGAAAGCAAAGAGGGTTGAGTGCAGTGAGGATTGGTTGGAAGCAGAGGAATGAGGGGACTTTCTCAACCGAGTCATCACTGGAGACGAGTCCTGGTTTTACGAATTCGACGTGGAGCTCAAATCTCAAAGCAAGGAATGGAAACTAGCAGGAGAACCGATAACAAAAAAGTCGAGAAAATCAAAGTCCCATGTGAAGACAATGATGACTGTTTTCTTTGAATCTAGGGGCATTGTTCACAACGAATTTGTCCCTCCCGGCCAGAGAGTGAACGGAAATTTTTACATTGAAGTTCTGACACGTCTCAGAGTTCGTGTGGCTCGAGTTCGACCGGAGTTGGCAAAAGGGGGCAGGCGGATCCTTCATCACGACAATGCGCCCGCGCACACGTCGCTCGTTGTGTGCGAGTTTTTGGTCCGAAGCTTAATCACTGTGACAGACCACTCGCCTTATTCACCCGATTTAGCCCTGTGTTACTTCTTCATGTTCCCGAAATGCAAAATGGTGCTTCGGGGGCGGCACTTGGGAGATGTGGAAGCCATCAAGGCGGAAACGACGCGGCAACTGAACAACATCACAACTGAAGACTTTCAGCAATGTTACCAACAGTGAAAACGGAGTTGGCAGAAGTGTATCGCGCCTCAGGGCGAGTACTTTGAAGGAGACCATATTGTAATACCTGAATAATTTTAAAATAAAGTAAAAGGTATGAGATAGAATATATAATGGTAAGACAGAGATTTAGGAATCAGGTTTCAAATTGTAGGGCATTTCCAGGGGCAGATGTGGACTTTGACCACAATCTATTGGTTATGACCTGTAGGTTAAAACGGAAGAAACTGCAAAAAGGTGGGAATTTAAGGACATGGGATCTGGATAAGCTGAAAGAACCAGAGATTGTACAGAGTGTCAAGGAGAGTATAGGGAACAATTGACAGTAATGCGGGAAAGAACTACAGAAGAAGAAGAATGGGTAGCTATGAGGGATGAAATAGTGAAGGCAGCAGAGGCTCAAGTAGGTAAAAAGACGAGGGCTGCTAGAAATCCATGGGTAACAGAAGAAATATTGAATTTAATTGATGAAAGGAGAAAGTATAAAAATACAGTAAATGAAGCAGGCAAAAAGGAATACAAACGTCTCAAAAATGAGATCGACAGGAAGTGCAAAATGGCTAAGCAGGGATGGCTAGAGGACAAATGTAAGGATGTAGAAGCTTATCTCACTAGGGGTAAGATAGATACTGCCTACAGGAAAATTAAAGAGACCTTCGGAGAGACGAGAACCACGTGTATGAATATCAAGAGCTCAGATGGCAACCCAGTTCTAAGCAAAGAAGGGAAAGCAGAAAGGTCGAAGAAGTATATGGAAGGTTTATACAAGGGAGACGTACTTGAGGACAATATTATGGAAATGGAAGAGGATGTAGATGAAGATGAAATGGGAGATACGATACTGCGTGAAGAGTTTGACAGAGCACTGAAAGACCTGAGTCGAAACAAGGCCCCCGGAGTAGACAACATTCCATTAGAACTACTGACGGCCTTGGGAGAGCCAGTCATTACAAAACTCTACCAGCTGGTGAGCAAGATGTATGAGACAGGCGAAATACCCTCAGACTTCAAGAAGAATATAATAATTCCAATCCCAAGAAAAGCAGGTGTTGACAGATGTGAAAATTACCGAACTATCAGTTTAATAAGTCACAGCTGCAAAATACTAACGCGAATTCTTTACAGACGAATGGAAAAACTGGTAGATGCGGACCTCGGGGAAGATCAGTTTGGATTCCGTAGAAACACTGGAACACGCGAGGCAATACTGACCTTACGACTTATCTTAGAAGAAAGATTAAGAAAAGGCAAACATACGTTTCTACCATTTGTAGGCTTACAGAAAGCTTTTGACAATGTTGACTGGAATACTCTCTTTCAAATTCTAAAGGTGGCAGGGGTAAAATACAGGGAGCGAAAGGCTATTTACAATTTGTACCAGATGGCAGTCGTAAGAGTCGAGGGGCATGAAAGGGAAGCAATGGTTGGGAAAGGAGTGAGACAGTGTTGTAGCCTCTCCCCGATGTTATTCAATCTGTATATTGAGCAAGCAGTAAAGAAAACAAAAGAAAAATTTGGAGTAGGTATTAAAATTCATGGAGAAGAAGTAGAAACTTTGAGGTTCGCCGATGACATTGTGATTCTGTCAGAGACGGCAAAGGACTTGGAAGAGCAGTTGAAGGGAATGGACAGTGTCTTGAAAGGAGGATATAAGATGAACATCAACAAAAGCAAAACGAGGATAATGGAATGTAGTCAAATTAAATCGGGTTATATTGAGGGAGTTAGATTGGGAAATGAGACACTTAAAGTAGTAAAAGAGTTTTGCTATTTAGGAAGTAAAATAACTGATGATGGCTGAAGTAGAGAGGATATAAAATGTAGACTGGCAATGGCAAGGAAAGCGTTTCTGAACAAGAGAAATTTGTTAACATCGAATATAGATTTAAGTGTGAGGAAGTCTTTTCTGACAGTATTTGTATGGAGTGTAGCCATGTATGGAAGTGAAACATGGACGATAACTAGTTTGGACAAGAAGAGATTAGAAGCTTTCGAAATGTGGTGCTACAGAAGAATGCTGAAGATAAGGTGGATAGATCACGTAAGTAATGAGGAGGTATTGAATAGGATTGGGGAGAAGAGAAGTTTGTGGCACAACTTGACTAGAAGAAGGGATCGGTTGGTAGGACATGTTTTGAGGCATCAAGGGATCACAAATTTAGCATTGGAGGGCAGCGTGGAAGGTAAAAATCGTAGAGGGAGACCAAGAGATGAATACACTAAGCAGATTCAGAAGGATGTACGAGGGTCAGTCAAAAAGTAATGCCTCCTATTTTTTTTCTACGTTTAATTGTCAGGAAATTTAAATGCAATTACATAGGTTGAAAACCACAACATTGAGGATCATTTTGTCATTTTTCAATGTAATCTCCGCCCATCTCTACAGTTTTGGTCCATCTTTGAACAAGGGCATGTATCCCAGCACGGTAAAAATCACAGCTCTGCTTCCTAAGCCATTGACGCACGGATGTTTTGACGGCCTCCTCATCTTCAAAATGAATCCCACGATGAGCTTCTTTTAGTGGCCCGAACAGATGGAAGTCTGATGGTGCCAGGTCAGGGCTGTATGGGGGATGAGGCAAAACTTCCCGTCCAATTTTGACAATCTCGTCAGAGGTGTGACGACTGGTGTGTGGTCTTGCATTGTCATGCAAAAGAAGAACATCTGCCATTGATTTTGTTGGGCAAACTCGCTGAAGACGTGCTTTAAGTTTATTGAGGGTTGCGACGTATTGAACAGAATTCATTGTGCATCCCTGCTCCAAAAAATCAACCAGAATCACACCCTCTGTATCCCAGAAAACTGTTGCCATAACTTTCCCTGCCGATCGCACAGTTTTGAATTTTTTCTTCCTCGGCGAGCTTGTGTGACGCCACTCCATTGACTGCCTCTTTGATTCGGGTTCAAAAAAATGCACCCATGTTTCGTCTCCGGTCACAATTTTTTTCAGAAACTCATCTCCCTCCAAACGGAAGCGCTGCACGTGTTGGGAGGCTATTGTTTTCCTTGCCTCTTTATTCTGATCGGTTAACATTCTTGGAACCCACCGTGCACAAACTTTTGAGTACCCCAATTGTTTAATAATCGTGATCACACTGCCTTTACTAAGAGAAATAGTGCGACACACTTCATCTGCAGTCACCCGACGGTCACCACGAATGATGTCATCAACTTGCTGAATGTTGTGTGGAGTCACTGCACTCACCGGCCTGCCGCTCCGCTTTTCGTCAGTCAACGGTGTTTGCCCTTCAGCTTCCTTACAACGACGAACCCATCGTCTAACAGTGCTGACATCCACTGTCACAACACCATACACCTTCTTCAGTCTTTCATGAATGTGTATGGGCGTTTCACCTTCTGCATTCAAGAAGTCAATCACACAACGCTGTCTCAAACGAACATCGATGTCGGCCATCTTACAAACTTCTGCTGTGCTGCCACCTGTTGACACAGAAAGTTACTTCTGCAGTGGATTGCAGAAGAAGGTTTGAGGAATGGCGCCAAATTCAAATTTTTCACTTAACTTAATTTTTTTAAGTAGAAAAAAAATGGGAGGCATTACTTTTTGACCGACCCTCGTAGGTTGCAGTAGGTACTGGGAGATGAAGAAGCTTGCACAGGATAGAGTAGCATGAAGAGCTGCATCAAACCAGTCTCAGGACTGAAGACAACAACAACAACAACAACAACAAATTCAACTTTTATATGTATTTTCCCGACAAACCTCGTATTTCTAGCTCTGTGCGCTAACGTCTTGATAACATTCCGCTTCTGTTGTGGGTGGTGGTTCGAATCCCGGTGCAAATAACGGTCCGTGTGCGCGGGTTTGCGGTATACTGATTGTCCCAAACTATCATTTTCGTTTCTAAAAACCCACAAGCACATCGAGGAAATGTAATTTGCCGTCTACCTCCTCCTCCACTGTAGCTTTGTTTCACAGGATTGATGTTTTCTAAACCCAGTCTACACCGGAAGATGAGCGTTTTTGAAGTGCCCTAGGTATCAGATTCAGGCACAGAGTCACGGCTGTGGCGATCAGCAGCCGCGTGGTCCAAACAAAGCAGCGACTCGCCACGAGGTGGAGTGGATGCGGCGCTATCGTGACGCCGGCCCGAGTCTCGAGATCACAGGGCGACCGCTCCGCCAAGTCGGCCACTCTTCGGCGCGGGAACTTGGGTGCTACGTCAGACGATAAGAAGCTTTGCCGCCTGGTGCGGGGGCGCTAACAATGCGCGACGCGGCGAGAGCGGGCGCGCCCGCTGCTTCTGCCTCTGCCGCGCCTGCTCCCGGCCCGGTCGGTTTGGCTTCTCCAGCCACACTCGCGTCGCGCGGAGAGGGGCCGGGGAGGGTAGCGAAGGGAAGGGAATGCCCTGGAAATTTAACACTCTTGCGACGCTAAGCCTATTGATCGTTCGCCGGCCGCAACACGTGTACAGCTCAACATAAGTTACTTCTGTGCTGCACAAGGGTGTGGCGGTGGCGGCGGCAGGCGTCATTGTATTTCGCCCCGGCGGGACGGATATTGTGTGTGTGTGTGTGTGTGTGTGTGTGTGTGTGTGTGTGTGTGTGTGACCGAGCGCAAGCGGAGCACTTAATCTGCTTTGCGTTTCCGGTGGTGCAGCCCTGCCGAGGTTGCTGCCAGTGATGTAGCATGCAGCTGCTGGTAATTAAGACGTAAAAGGGTAAGAGCGGCGTTGTTCGCGGACTGCGGTGTCCCTGTATTATCATAATGGCCTGCTGGTACCGGCGCCTGTGCTGGAGACGGCGCAACGTGTCTTCTGACACAGCGTACGTGATCGGAGCTTCAGTCTCCGTCTGCCACATCTTCGACGAACTCATTTTTAAAAAAATCTGCGCAGCGGCAATGTAAGTGCACAGTATTTGGCCTCTGGTGCCCCCGTGGCGGTAGATGAACGAATACACTGAAGAGCGAAGGAAATTGGAATACCTGCCTAATATCACGTAGGGATTTATTGACATATAGTCAATGTTGTGATAGCAGAAGAGCCAACACCGTGTTACGAATGGAGGCCGAAATGCATGCGTTTTAGCTCACGCAGGCTGGCGTGTGGAGGAAAGAACTATACTGACGTGAGGTCTGGAACATGAAATGGAATGAGAATTCAGAAAGCGGACATAATTAGTTTGATACTTAACTTTAATCCATTAATGATGATCGTCGCTCTTGACGGTACAAGAGTCACAATATAATCTGTTCAGAAGACATTCTTGAAGATAAGACTTACAGTAACTGAATATGGCGCCTTGCTAGGTCGTAGCAAATGACGTAGCTGAAGGCTATGCTAAACTGTTGTCTCTGTAAATGAGAGCGTATGTGGACAGTGAACCATCGCTAGCAACGTCGACTATACAACTGGGGCGAGTGCTAAGGAGTCTCTCTAGACTAGACCTGCCGTGTGGCGGCGCCCGGTCTGCAGATCACCGATACTGGCGACACGCGGGTCCGATGTGTACTAAAGGACCGCGACCGATCTAAGGGCTACAACTTAGCAAGTGTGGTGTCTGGCGGTGACACCACAGTCAGCACGGATTCAGAAAATATCGTTCTTGCGAAACACAACTAGCTCTTTATACTCATGAAGTAACAAGTGCTATCGACAGGGCATGTCAAACTGACTCCATATTTTTAGATTTGAAGGAGGCTTTCGACACCGTTCCTCACAAGCGCCTTCTAACCAAACTGCGTGCCTACGGAGTATAGCCTCAGTTGTGCGACTGGATTCGTGTGATTTCCTGTCAGAAAGGTCACAGTTCGCAGCAATAGACGGAAAGTCATCGAGTTAAACAGAAGTAATATCCGGCGTTCCCCAAGGAAGTGTTATAGGCCCTCTACTGTTCCTGATCTATATTAACGACATAGGAGACAATCTGAGTAGCCGTCTTTGATTATTTGCAGTCGGTGCTGTCGTTTATCGTCTTGTAAAGTCATCAGATGATCAAAACGACTTGCGAAATGATTTAGATAAAATATATCTATGGTGCGAAAAGTGGCAATTGACCTTGATTAAAGAAAAGTGCGAAGTTATTCACATGAGTACTAAAAGAAATCAGCTAAATTTCGATTACGCGATAAGTCACACAAATCTGAGGGCTGTAAATTCAACTAAATACTTATGGATTACAATTACAAATAAACTAAATTGGAACGATCACATAGTTAAAACTGTGGGTAGAGCAAACCAAAGATTGAGATTCATTGGCAGAACACTTAGAAGGTGCAAACAGGTCTACCAAAGAGACTGCTTACAGTACGCTTGTCCGCCCTATTCTGGAGTACTGCTGTGCGGTGTGGGATCCGCATCAGGTGGGACTGACGGATGACATCGAAAAAGTACAAAGAAGGGCAACTCGTTTTGTACTATCGCGAAGTAGGGGAGATAGTGTCACAGACATGATACGTGAATTGGAGTAGCAATCATTAAAACAAAGGCGTTTTTCGTTGCGACGGGATCTTCTCATGAAATTTCTATCACCAGTTTTCTCCTCCGATTGCGAAAACATTCTATTGGCACCCACCTACATACGGAGAAATGATCATCACGATAAATCAAGGCTCACACAGAAGAATGTAAGTGTTCGCGTTTCCCGCGTGCCGTTCGAGAGTGGAACGGTACAGAGACAGCACGAAGGTGATTTGTTGAACCCTCTGCCAGGCACCTCATTTTGAATAGCACAGTAATCACGTAGATGTAGATGTAGGGCCCGCAGATGTGCCGCTCACAGATGGCACGGAGCCGGCTAATGTCTTAAGGAGTGCTGGAGGATACTGACACCAGGAATCCTGCAGGTCTGTTCATAAATCCAGAGCAGTACACCCGGGTAGAAATTTGTTCTGAGCGGCACGCTGCAAGACATCCCAGATACCCTCAATAATGTTCATATATGGGGAGTTTCAACTCAGCAGAGTGTTCCTGGAGCCACTCTGTAACAATTATGGACGTGTGGGGTGTCGCATTGTCCTGCTGGAATTGCCCAATTCCGACGTAATGCACAATGGACATGAATGGATGCACGTGATCAGACCGGATGCTTCCGTGCGTGTCACATGTCAGATCTGGGGTCCCATACCAATCCAACTGCACACGCCCAACACCATTACAGAGCAGCCACCAGCTTGAACACTCTCCTGCTGCCATGCACGGTCCTTGGATTCATGAGGTTGTCTCCACACCCGTGCACGTCCGTCTGCTCGATTCAATTTGAAATGAGACTCGTCCGACCAGGCAACATGTTTCCAGTATCGAAAGTCCAATGACCGTGTTGACGGGCACAGGTCAGGAGTAAAGCTTTATGTCGTGCAGTCGTCAAGGGTATACGAGTGGGCCTTCGGCTCCGAAAGCCCATATCGATGACGTTTCGTTGAATGGTTCGCACGCTGAAACTTGTTGATAGCCCAGCACTGATATCTGCAGCAATTTGCGGAAGCGTTCCACTTCTATCACGCTGAACGATTCTCTTCAGTCGTCGTTGGTCCCTTTCTTACCGAATCTTTTTCCGGACGAAGCGTTGTCGTAGACTTGATGTTTTACCGGATTCCTCATATTCACGGTACACTGGTACGGGAAAATCCCCACTTTTTGGCTACCTCGGAAATTTCGTGCACCGGCTATGACACCGCTTTCGAACTACTTACATCTTTATAACCTACCACTGCAGCAGTTGTAATATTAATTTCTTTGGCGCTTCAGTGCAGAACGATTCAGCAGTCTCCCCCCCCCCCCCCCTGTCCCCCAGGACGAAGTTACGATCCTGGAATGCCAGAACAGTGTGAGAACTTCTAGCTGCGCACATATTCAATCAAGTACGAAAGAGAAGACAGTTTCAGTTGCAATATTTATTGACTTGTAACACATATCGCGTTCTTAGCCCATCATCAGATTAAATGCAAAACGTGAGGAAGTAGCTATTACACAAAAGTTTTGATTCGCGAACTCATTTAAGCCTCCAATTGGCACAATAGGTTCACTGTGCGAGGTCGTAAACACACCTTAAACAGGTAGCGGAGGTGGCATTAACGAAAACTGAAAGCTGGGGCGACGTCAGATGAATATAACAAAACGCAAACTTTGAACACCTTAAGCGTTTAGCGAGGACTCTAGGAATCAACATTACTAAACGGGTAAAGTGGTCGTCGCCTGTGTAACGGCCCCAAAGCGTACCAAAAATTTTATTTTCAGTATTAGGTACAATTACTGACCGAGTTTAAAAATTTAACATTCTCTTACGTTCTACGTACTGAGAGGCATAATTTTACGTTACAGGTTCGCCACAAAAGTCAAGTATTAATGTTAGATACTGTGTATGCGTAACTCACAGCACGCAAATAACCCAATGTTATTCACCAAGTACACTCCTGGAAATGGAAAAAAGACCACATTGACACCGGTGTGTCAGACCCACCATACTTGCTCCGGACACTGCGAGAGGGCTGTACAAGCAATGATCACACGCACGGCACAGCGGACACACCAGGAACCGCGGTGTTGGCCGTCGAATGGCGCTAGCTGCGCAGCATTTGTGCACCGCCGCCGTCAGTGTGAGCCAGTTTGCAGTGGCATACGGAGCTCCATCGCAGTCTTTAACACTGGTAGCATGCCGTGACAGCGTGGACGTGAACCGTATGTGCAGTTGACGGACTTTGAGCGAGGGCGTATAGTAGGCATGCGGGAGGCCGGGTGGACGTACCGCCGAATTGCTCAACACGTGGGGAGTGAGGTCTCCACAGTACATCGATGTTGTCGCCAGTGGTCAGCGGAAGGTGCACGTGCCCGCAGCGACGCACGGATGCACGCCAAGACCGTAGGATCCTACGCAGTGCCGTAGGGGACCGCACCGCCACTTCCCAGCAAATTAGGGACACTGTTGCTCCTGGGGTATCGGCGAGGACCATTCGCAACCGTCTCCATGAAGCTGGGCTACGGTCCCGCACACCGTTAGGCCGTCTTCCGCTCACGCCCCAACATCGTGCAGTCCGCCTCCAGTGGTGTCGCGACAGGCGTGAATGGAGGGACGAATGGAGACGTGTCGTCTTCAGCGATGAGAGTCGCTTCTGCCTTGGTGCCAATGATGGTCGTATGCGTGTTTGGCGCCGTGCAAGTGAGCGCCACAATCAGGACTGCATACGACCAAGGCACACAGTGCCAACACCCGGCATCATGGTGTGGGGAGCGATCTCCTACACCGGCCGTACACCTCTGGTGATCGTCGAGGGGACACTGAGTAGTGCACGGTACATCCAAACCGTCATCGAACCCATCGTTCTACCATTTCTAGACCGGCAAGGGAACTTGCTGTTCCAACAGGACAATGCACGTCCGCATGTATCCCGTGCCACCCAACTTGCTCTAGAAGGTGTAAGTCAACTACCATGGCCAGCAAGATCTCCGGACCTGTCCCCCATTGAGCATGTTTGGGACTGGATGAAGCGTCGTCTCACGCGGTCTGCACGTCCAGCACGAACGCTGGTCCAACTGAGGCGCCAGGTGGAAATGGCATGGCAAGCCGTTCCACAGGACTACATCCAGCATCTCTACGATCGTCTCCATGGGAGAATAGCAGCCTGCATTGCTGCGAAAGGTGGATATACACTGTACTAGTGCCGACATTGTGCATGCTCTGTTGCCTGTGTCTATGTGCCTGTGGTTCTGTCAGTGTGATCATGTGATGTATCTGACCCCAGGAATGTGTCAATAAAGTTTCCCCTTCCTGGGACAATGAATTCACGGTGTTCTTATTTCAGTTTCCAGGAGTGTATTTGAGAATGAGAGTACTTAACGATTTCCAGCACACTTTAGCCTTCACATTACGTGAAAATCTTTTCGCAACTTTTTCTCGCCAACATTCCCCACAAAACAATGAAACGAAAAAAGGTAATTGCCTGCTACAGTTTCGCTGTTATTGCAGTAAGTCTTCAGGATCAGGCTTGAAATTTTAATTTATTACTGTTTTACTGTTAATGCTACTTGCAGCGCATTTTACAGAAACCATCGATATACACGGTGGTCAGAAACAGTCTGAAGAGCTTGTTAAGAGTGTTGAAGGAGTTGTGCTGAGGAATAATTCTTAAGAAATAAGTTCGATACGTTACGTCGCATCCGTATCATTCAGCAATGAAGTTACTCCGTCAGGTCGTTGAGCGCACAAATTCAAGAACTTCACGTGCAAAAATCAAGCACTGCAACCGAGCGGGGTAGCAACGCGGTCTGAGGCGTCTTGTCACGGTCCGGGCGGTTCCGCCCCCCCACCCCCTCGTCGGAGGCTCTGTAATGCACATATGTGCATTCCCTTCACGTGTTTAAGCCAAGTATTAGGCATATTTATGCGATGGGGAATGCTCATTCGCAGCCAGGCTACTCTGCATTTAACAATTAAGCGTCAGCAAGGAGAATTAGAGATGAAATCATAGGAGGCAATGTTGCGCAACCTTAATAGGGACATGATCCGACTATTCGGGAGTAGGATCTTACAACCCGAGACAGTGTTACGAGACAAACGTCCGCCACAGTGTCCGCAAACGTGACGTCAGATCCGTCTGGCATCAGCGATCTGAACGCCCATTGGCTGAAAGTTTGGAGATATATATACATATGTAGGAAACGAGCGAAGTGTCCCTATCGGCTGAGGGAGAAAGATTGAATCTCTCTTCTTTTTTATTTATTTTTTTTTCTGTCCGTCAGAAAGACAGGGGAGTTAGTTGCGAGAAGCCATTAAAAACGAACGGTCGAGTAACCGGGGCGGCTCTAAAAAAACGGTCGCGAGTGCGCATTTCAGCTGTTAAACAAGATATAAAGTGAAAGTATTAGTTATCACAACGCCACGTGTTGTAGGCGGTGTCGATTAGTATGTAAAGTCAGAAAACTGTGTTAATGTGTTGCAAAGAGTCGAATATAACGGCGTAGTCCAGTGCAGCCGCCGGTCTTTGTGGCCGAGCGGTTCTATGTGCTACAGTCTGGAACCGCGCAACAGATACGGTCGCAGGCCCTAATCGTGCTTCGGGTATGGATGTGTGTGATGTCCTTGGGTTAGTTAGGTTTAAGTAGTTCTAAGTTCTAGGGCACTGATGACCTCAGAAGTTTAAGTCCCATGGTGCTCAGGGTCATTTTTGAACCAGAGCTGCCATATTGCAAATTCTGATTCTGTGACGTGTGTGACAAAGCAATTTCTGTATTAAAACAACTATAGTTCAAACGTTGTTGACAATTAACAACTGGCACCCCTAAACACTCCAAATGGTTCAAATGGCTCTGAGCAGTATGGGACTTAACTTCTGAGGTCATCAGTCCCCTAGAACTTGGAACTAATTAAACCTAACTAACCTAAGGACATCCCACACTTCCATGCCCGAGGCAGCGAACCTGCGACCGTAGCGGTCGCGCGGTTCCAGACTGTAGCGCCTAGAACCGCTCGGCCACCTTGGCCAGCCTAAACACTCCACTCCAGCAGATCACCACCTACATGGAACCTGGCAACTGAGCGCTACTACTGTGCAAGAAGGGACTTACCGAAGCAGCAAGACACCAGGTTAGTGATCCCGCCCAGAGAAGTACTTCCTTCTCGCTACAATGTCACTGAGGGCGTTGTAGCTCGAGCCCTCCCTTGGGCGTGGGTGTGCGTGTTGTCCTCAGCGTAAGTTAGTTTAAGTTAGATTAAGTAGTGCGTACTCTTAGAGACCGATGACCTCAGTAATTTCGTCCCACAAGACCTTACCATAAATTTCCAAAAAAAAAATCCCAGTACTGCAGAGATATCTGTGAGTCTGAAAGTTACCAATTGTTCATATACTCATCAGCAATTACAATGCGTCTTTTTCGCAAGTGATAAATTTAAGCCGGGTGAGCAAAGCTACATTTGTTCCGTATGAGGAAAACAAACGAAGAACACGTTTGGCGACACCGCCTCTGGCAGGCTGCTTGAATTAGCGCACGCGACAACCTGATTGGCTGACTTGGACGCTAAATAACTGGTAAACGGTGCAACGTATCAGAATATTTTTCTTAACACTTATTTCTCATCGTAGTCTCCCCTGCAACACATTTACAAGCCTTTCAGATTGCATAGCATTGAATGTATCTGCAAAAATTATATTATGCCACTAACATTAAGATATGTGGAAAATCTTTTTCTTAACACTTATTTCTCATCGTAGTCTCACCTGCAACACATTTACAAGCCTTTCAGATTGCTTAGCATTGAATGTATCTGCAAAAATTATACTATGCCACAAACATTAAGATATGTGGAGAACTAACTTTTCTTAAAACGGAGTGAAAATTAGACTTGGATAAAGACAGTGCTCAGCGACTGTTAGCAAACTTTAAACATGCTGTTTTGTACATGCAAGTTCGATTCCTTAAGGGATCGGAGATGGGGGAAGGGGTACTGTCGCCAAAGAAACACTGCAAGCGGGGACTAGGAATGAGCGCGCGGAGCGGTGTTAAGTGCAGGGATCACAGAATGAGATGTCGTGTGACTAGGGCCTCCCGTCGGGTAGACCGGTCGCCGGCTTTAAGTCTTTCGATTTGACGCCTCTTCGGCGACTTGCGCGTCGATGGGATGAGATGATGATGTTTAGGACAACACACAGTCCCTGGGCGGAGAAAATCTCCGACCCAGCCAGGTATCGAACCTGGGCCCTTAGGATTGACATTCTGTCGCGCTGACCACTCAGCTACCGGGGACGGACATATTGAGATGCATTGGAAGCATCCTCAGTATGTGTAGGCTACCCACGGCAAAGGCCGCTTACAAGCTCCTCGCTCGCCCGACAATTATTACTTGTCTGTGCAGGGACCATTAGCAGATAGGAGTGATATATGAAATGATCCAAAGAAGAGCAGTGTGTTTCGTCACAGAGATACCCATCCAATTCCAGTGGCAGACGCTACAAGAGAGGCGTTGCTCTTTACATAGTGGTTTGTTGTTAAAATTCCGAGAGCGTACGTTCAAAGAAGAGTAGAGCAGTTTGTTGCTTGTTCATAAATAAGAGTATATCTCGCGAAAGGTACACTAGAGAAATTAGAAAGGGATTCGAGCTTACATGGAGGTCATGCCATTTGCGGTTGGAACATGTTCAAATGGTTCAAATGGCTCTGAGCACTATGGGACTTAAAATCTGAGGTCATCAGACCCCTAGAACTTAGAACTACTTAAACCTAAGGACAGCACACACATCCATGCCCGATGCAGGATTCGAACCTGCGACCGTAGTAGCAACGTGGTTCCGGACTGAAGCGCATAGAGCCGCTCGGTCACCGCGGCCGCCGGTTATGGCTGGAACAGGAAAAGGGGGGGGGGGGGGAACAGGATGACAGGTAAACGAAATATCACAGCCCAGCCTAAGGTGCTTGTGGAAAATGGATACAAATGTGGATTTAAGCCCTTTTGTAAAATATATGTTATAATGAATGAAATGCAAAATATGAAGAACCCCTGATTAGATGAGAGAAAAGGCCTTTTAGCTCTAATCCTGCAGGAATAAATAAATCAATAAATGAAAAAAAAAGATTCAATGTTGTCATCAACGGGTCGAAACGCGCAAAAAATGTGCTTCATTTTCCCGCAAAAAGCTCCACAATATGCAGGCTATGAATTATAAAGAAACTGCGAACGCGACCACGCCGGCTTAATCAATCGCTGCTCTGTATTATTTTTTCCTCGGTAAACATTCTACCTGCCGCCTATCTCCCCTATTTTTCCGCCCTCACCCCCCCACCCCATCCTCCCCCAGCCCGCCCTCGCTGCCGGCACAGCCCTGTTTGTATACGGTGATCAAATTTAAAGCGGTGTTCGATCAACATCACGAGCAACAATTACTCAGCAATCGGTTACGCAAATTACAATAGGTTACGCCGGCTGATGCAACATTAATGTGATTTGATATTCTGTTTATTTTACGCGCGGCGCAGCCACCGACCGCGCACAGGCGGTCCAGATATACACACACCGGCCGCGCCGTAAAACGCGATGTAGAAACACGCTCTTTACGCGCAAATGTGCCGGCGAGACAGCTCGAACCGGTGTGCGGTCCGTTTTCTTTTTTTCCTTCTTTTTTTCTTTTTCTTTTTTCTTTTTTTCAAATGGCAGTTTCGGTCGCTCGCTGTTCGGACCGGGACGAGGGCGGGCGTAAATAATACCGCCTCCCCCTCTCTTCTGTCTGTGACAACGGCGGACAAAAAAGGAATGACGCCGCCTTTCCGCACGTGCGACTCGCTTTGGTTTGGGTAAACCGATTACGGGCACTCATGGGGAGTGATTGCGGAGCCTAACGTGGCAGCGAGACAAGCAACTTGTTCGACGCTCGCGGAGCGGGGCTGAGCGGCCGGCCAGCAGCTGCTTTTGTCCGGCGGACAGCTGAGCTAATACACAACAGAGATTACTGATGGCGTGTGGAAAAAATTTGATATCAGGTGTTAAGTAATGATCAGAGCTAAACATCCAAATGAACAACAAAACCATATACGACCTCAACATAATCGATCTCGGATGCAAAAAGCCGAGAATTTCTTAAATGGCTTCATAGTGCCTGGAACGGATTGAGAGAGAGTTGTAGCCTGCCCCTGATGCTATTGGTTCAAATGGCTCTGAGCACTATGGTACTTAACATCTATGGTCATCAGTCCCCTAGAACTTAGAACTACTTAAACCTAACTAACCTAAGGACATCACACAACACCCACTCATCACGAGGCAGAGAACCTGATGCTATTCAATCTGTACACTGGGCAAGCAGTACAGAAAAACGAAGTGAAATTTGGTACAGGAGAAAGAAACAAAAAAATTGGAGTTTTAACCACGAGATTGTAATTTGGTCAGAAACGACAAAACACTTTGAAGAGCAACTGAACGGAATGTATAGTATTTGAAAAAAAAGATATAAGAGTACTTCAACAAAAGTAAAACAAGAGCAATGAGATGTTGTCGAATTAGATCAGGCGATGCCGAGGGAATTAAATTAAGAAATGGTACACTAAAAGCGAATTTTTTTATATGGGCAGCAAAATAGTGATCATGGGCGAAGTGAAAAATGGTTTCTGTCAAAGAGAAATATGTTGATATCTAACACGCGACGCAGGGGGAAATAAACTTTAAAGACTTGATCTTACCACGCATATTGTGAGGAACTAATCAACGTAGTAGATAGTGTCGGAAGTTCCATGCGGCTTTGCGAGCATGATGCCGTAGTATACAGAGAAGTTGCAGCATTAGAAAATTGCAGTGAAATGAAGGAGGATCTTCAACAGATAGGCACTTGGTGCAGGGAGTGGCAACTGACCCTTAACATAGACAAATGTAATGTATTGTGAATACATAGAAAGAAGGATCCTTTATTGTATGATAATATGATAGCGGGACAAACACTGGTAGCAGTTACTTCTGTAAAATATCTGGGAATACGCGTGCGGAACGATTTGAAGTGGAATGATGATATAAAATTAATTGTTGGTAAGGTGGGTGCAAGGTTGAGATTCACTGGGAGAGTCCTTAGAAAATGTAGTCCATCAACAAAGGAGGCGGCTTACAAAACACTCGTTCGACCTATACTTGAGTATTGCTCATCAGTGTGGGATCCGTACCAGGTCGGGTTGACCGAGGAGATAGTGAAGATCCAAAGAAGAGCGGCGCGTTTCATCACAGGGTTATTTGGTAAGCGTGATAGCGTTACGGAGATGTTTAGCAAACTCAAGTGGCAGACTCTGCAAGAGAGGTGCTCTGCTTTGCGGTGTAGCTTTCTCGCCAGGTTTCGAGAGGGTGTGTTTCTGGATGAGGTATCGAATATATTGCTTCCCCCTACTTATACCTCCCGAGAAGATCACAAATGTAAAATTAGAGAGATTCGTGCGCGCACAGAAGCTTTCCGGCAGTCGTCCTTCCGGCGAACCATACGCGACAGGAACAGGAAAGGGAGGTAATGACAGTGGCACATAAAGTGCCGTCTGCCACACACCATTGGGTGTCTTGCGGAGAATAAATGTAGATGTAGAACCTAAAAACATACTTCTGCTAATACCTCTAATTTTTAATCTGCAAATAAAGTAAATACTAATGTAATGTTTTTCATTACAGAGTCCTCAACCACCAATAAAAAGTTTTGCACTTATACTGCTAGCACCTCGTATATTGCGCAAAAGTCTTCCTTCCTCCCCCCCCCCCCCCCCAGTCCATTGTCTCCTCCCACTCTCTCTGCTCAGCCATATCCACTTCCATGTACAGCACCTGGTATGCATTCCGATACAACCTGCATAAAACACGTGTCATGCAGGGCAGCATAGATGTTAGGAGTTACCAAAAATTTTCACCTCCAACATTGTGTGTGGTTTTTGCTCCCATAGTACCTGCTCCCATACAATAACACACACACACTTCACTGTTATATATGTATATGATTATGATACTTAAGTTAGTTGAATATTGTGTTCAGACCAAGTGTCTTTTAGTGAAAATTTGCGAATAATCTTCATGCCTTAATGTTTATTAGGTTTTAAATATTGTCTTCCATTCAGTTCAGTGTTGGAAACTGGGAACAGACAATTAGAGCCCCTTAGAAATAATGCTTCGAAGGAAATATTATTTATGGTGGGCAAATTCACCAGCAAGCTCCACTTCTCAATTAACCATTTCTCAAACATCGTTCCATCCACCTTATATGATAAAGGGAGCATAGAATTCCATTACAGGTTGGAAAACCCGGAAGACTACTCTGCCGATCCCTTAAAGTATCAACAAGAAGATACAAGGTACGGCAGGCAGACTCAGGTTGTTAGTGCTGCGGACTCATTCTCTTTAAAAGCGCGCTTACGAGCCTCTCAATTAATTTGGCTGCGGTGCTTGTCTAGGCTGGGCAGCCCGCGGCATAATCTGAGCGGCCACGGATAACCGATGTCTGCCGCGAGCGCGCGCGCCGTAGAATATTATGGCGCCGCACAAAGGTATCGTGATTAAACCGGGCCGCCGCACAATGGACGAGCTTAGTGTCATTAATGCCAAGAGCGGCCGTACACAGCCAGCGTCTCTCTGCTGATGGCATGCCACGCCGCGCCGAGCCGAGCCCCCCGGAGCCAGGCCAG
Organism: Schistocerca gregaria; assembly: GCF_023897955.1. Lineage (NCBI taxonomy): Eukaryota > Metazoa > Arthropoda > Insecta > Orthoptera > Acrididae > Schistocerca > Schistocerca gregaria. Next base: position 275,080,901 of record NC_064927.1, read on the forward strand.
GAACACATGTGCCGCTAACAGCATTGTTCTGTTCTCGATTAACTTGCGAACGATCCACCTCTCGTGGGCGGGTTTTTCATACATCGTTTCGTGGCAGGGTTATTCATCGTTTTTTTTTTTTATACCTAAACTTCAGACAAAATCTCATCGTTGTCTCATTCAGCTATTTGACAGCCATTGGTTGTCCGCCTTAGATTTCTCGGCGTTTTATGGCCTCCAAATACAGGGTGTTTCAAAAGTGATTGTCAAAATTCGGGGATATGACGGGAATGATCATTCGAAACAAAAAAGTAAAAAAAACACGGGCTCTAAAACGCATACCTTAAGAGCTATGAGCAAATCTTTGAGCAAATCTTTATCTTCGATACCGTGAAACAAATTTCTTCTAGTGCAAGCTCTTTGCTTTCCATATTTTGGAAAGTGGTAGTATAGACAAGAAAAAAATGTCTAGTAAACAAGTGCTCTAAGTCGCATAGCTTAAAAGTTATGAGCATTTGGCTATTAGAAGAGTTGTGTTTCAAAGTAGCGAAAATGAACGTGTGTTCTTAGCTCTTTAGATATGCATTAGCATCGAAGATCAAGAATTGCTCATACCTCTTAAGCTAAGCGTTTTAGAGTCCATATTTACATGAGTTTTTTGTTTGTAATAATCATTCCCGTCATATCCGTTGCTATTAATCATCGCTTCTGAATCACCCTTTATACAAAATATATTTCTACACTGATAAGACGCCGGCCGCTATGACCGAGCAGTTCTAGGCGCTTCAGACCGGAACCGCGCTGCTGCTACGGTCGCAGGTTCGAATCCTGCCTCGGGCATGGATGTGTGTGATGTCCTTAGGTTAGTTAGGTTTAGGTATCTCTAAGTCTAGGGGACTGATGACCTCAGATGTTAAGTCCCATAGTGCTTAGAGCAATTTGAACAATTTCAACTGATAAGCCAAAACATTACGACCACTGCCCACTGTGACGTTGGATGCCGCTAGGTGGCGCTGCCGGCCAGGGATATGGTTATTAAAGTGTATAAGCGGAGGAGAGAGAGACGGGGGATAACACTAGCGAAGATGTGAGATGCAAATGGGGAAATCAAATGGTTCAAATGGCTCTGAGCACTATAGGACTTAACATCTGAGGTCATCAGTCCCCTAGAACGTAGAATTACTTAAACCTAACTAACCTAAGGACATCACACACATCCATGCCCGAGGCAGGATTCGAACCTGCGACCGTAGCGGTCGCGCGGTTCCAGACTGAAGCGCCTAGAACCTCTCGGCCACACCAGCCAGCAATGGGGAAATCCATTAAGATAAGCTACTCTGACAACTGGATGGTTATTAAGCAGCACCTGTCAACGAGCATCTCGAAAACGGCGAACCTGGTCGAATATACACGTGCTATTGTCGTCAGCACCTACGGAAAGAGATAGAAGCAAGTGAAGTTACCATTAGGCACTAAATGGATGGACGTCCACGACTCTTCACAGAATATGTGGTTCGGAGGCTTGTGTACTCTACAAAGTAGAATGGATGGTGGTCTGTAGCATCTCTGCCGAAAGAACACAATGCTGATTCACGCCCAAGTGTTTTGTAGGACACCGTTCATCGTATATTGTTGAACATCGACCTTGGCAGACGAATACCCCTACATGTTCTCATGTTGAGACAACGACATCATCAATTTCTGTTGCCGTGGGCACGGGACCATCGGGATTAGACCGTCGATCAATGGAAACGTGCCACCTCTTCCGGTGACTCACAGTTTTGCTGCGATGTCATCATCGTGAACAGTGGCTTGAAACGCAGACTGCTGGGACCAGTATTACGCTAAGAGAGACAACCTCCTGTGCTTGCATGGACCTGTGGTAGTGATCGAATACACACAAACAGCTGCGAACTACTTCCATCCCTTCTTGCTCTATGTCTTCCCCGATGGTGATATCTTCCAGCAGTGAAACAGTTCGTTCCTCGGAGACAGAACCGTGCTACAGTGGTTTGAGGGGCGTTATAGTGAACTCACGTTGATGTCTCGGGAATCAAATTCACCTGATGTAAAACCTATGGAACCGATCTGGGTCGCTATACGACGCCTCCACCGCCTACGCGAATAAGCGGCCCGTTATTTACGCCAGTTACATGTCATAAGCGTAGACACCTAATGCCACATTCCTCCACAAACCTACCAACAAACCTTCGTATCCCACGCAAAATCAATTATGTATTTTGTTCCAAAGACGGACAATCAAGCTATTAAGCAGGTGATCATAATACACTAATAGCCATTCAAAATGCAACACCAAGAAGAATTGCAGATGATAAACGGGTATTCATTGGACAAATACATTACACTAAAACTGACATGTGATCACATTTTCACGCAATTTGGGTGCATAGATCCTGAGAAATCAGTACCCAGAACAACAACCTCTGGCCGTAATAACGGCTTTGATACGCATGGGCATTGAGTCTGTAAGTAGGCTGTTTAGGTTTTTTATATTGGTAACGCCACGAAGCGCTCTGTATGAAAATCACTGGCTGTGCTGTGTGCAGTCTGTCTGCCATCGTAGTGTTGGGCAGATGGATGTTAACAGCGCGTAGCGTTGAGCAGTTGGAGGTGAGCCGCCAGCAGTGGTGGATGCGGGGAGAGAAATGGCGGAGTTTTGAAATTTGTAAGACTGGATGTCATGAACTGCTATATATAATGACTATTAAGGTAAATACATTGTTTCGTTCTCTATCAAAATCTTTCATTTGCCAACTGTGCCTTTCAGAAGTTAGTGCCTTCAGTAGTTAGAATCTTTTATTTAGCTGGTAGTAGTGGCGCTCGCTGCATTAGAATAACGAAGATTTTTTGTGAGGTAAGTGATTTGTGAAGGGTTCATCTACATCTACATCTACATCTACATGACTACTCTGCAATTCACGTTTAAGTGCTTGGCAGAGGGTTCATCGAACCACAATCATACTATCTCTCTACTATTCCACTCCCGAACAGCGAGCGGGAAAAACGAACACCTAAACCTTTCTGTTCGAGCTCTGATTTCTCTTATTTTATTTTGATGATCATTCCTACCTATGTAGGTTGGGCTCAACAAAATATTTTCGCATTCGGAAGAGAAAGTTGGTGACTGAAATTTCGTAAATAGATCTCGCCGCGACGAAAAACGTCTATGCTGTAATGACTTCCATCCCAACTCGTGTATCATATCTGCCACACTCTCTCCCCTATAACGCGATAATACAAAACGAGCTGCCCTTTTTTGCACCCTTTCGATGTCCTCCGTCAATCCCACCTGGTAAGGATCCCACACCGCGCAGCAATATTCTAACAGAGGACGAACGAGTGTAGTGTAAGCTGTCTCTTTAGTTAATGTTAGTCAGGGCCATTCTTTTGTAGAGATTACTGAAAGTCAGATTGCGTTGCGCTAAAAAATATTGTGTGTCAGCTTAAGCACAGTCTTGTATAATTTTTCTAAGGGGACGTTTCAAGTCAAACAGACCTTGGATGGCATGTACAGGTACAGCTGCCCATGCAACTTCAACACGATACCACAGTTCATCAAGAGTAGTGACTGGCGTATTGTGACGAGCCAGTTGCTCGGCCACCATTGACCAGACGTTTTCAATTGGTGAGAGATCTGGAGAATGTGCTGGCCAGGGCAGCAGTCGAACATTTTCTATATCCAGAAAGGCCCATAAAGGACCTGCAACATGCGGTCGTCCATTATCCTGCTGAAATGTAGGATCTCGCAGTGATCGAATGAAGGGTCGAGCCACGGGTCGTAACGCATCTGAAATGTAACGTTCACTGTTCAAAGTGCCGTCAGTGCGAACAAGAGATGACCGAGACGTGTAACCAATGGCACCCCGTACCATCACGGCGGGTGATATGCCAGTATGGCGATGACGAATACAAGCTTCAAATGTGCGTTCACCACGATGTCGCCAAACACGAACGCGATCATCATGATGCTATAATATGAACCTGGATTCATCCGAAAAAATGACGTTTTGCCATTCGTGCACCCAGGTTCATCGTTGAGTACACCATCGCAGGCGCTCCTGTCTGTGATGCAGCGTCAAGGAAAACTGCAGCCATGGTCTCCAAGCTGATAGTCCATCCTGTTCCTGCCGATGGTTGTCGTCTTGCAAACGTCCCCATCTGTTGACTCAGGGATCGAGACGTGGCTGCACGATCCGTTACAGACATGCGGATAAGATGGCTGTCATCTCGACTGCTAGTGATACGAGGCCGTTGGGATCCAGCTCGGCGTTCCGTATTACCCTCCTGAACCCACCGATTCCATACTCTGCTAACAGTCATTGGATATCGACCAACGCGAGCAGCGATGTCGCGATACGATAGACCACAATAGCGTTAGGCTACAGTCCGACCTTTATCAAAGTCGGAAACGTGATGGTACTCACTTCTCCTCCGTACACGAGGCATCCCAACAACGTTTCACCAGGCAACGCCGGTTAAATGCTGTTTGTTCATGAGAAATCGGTTGGAAACTTTCCTCATCTCAGCACGTTGTAGGTGTCACCACCGGCGCCAACCTTGTGTGAATGCTGTGAAAAGCTAATCATTTGAATATCACAGCATCTTCTTGCCGTCGGTTAAATTTCGCGTCTGTAGCACGTCATCTTCGTGGTGTAGCAATTTTAATGGCCAGTAGTGTATTTTGGCTCATTAGGGTACATGTTGTATCAGCTAGCGTCCTAATAATAACAACCTATCACTACTGTTGAAACATACAGGGAGTCGACGAAAATCTCGAGACGCCAGAAACACAATACATTATAATGCCTAATGGGGTGTAGGAAAGCTGTTGCCATTCAAAACAGTTACCAGTAGTCCCGGAATGGATAAATACACGACCTGTATGGTTTTTAAGGGAATTTTATACCATTCTTCAAGCAAAACAGCGACACGTTCAGGTAACAATGATGGAGATGGACAGTCATCACCCACGCTTCTCTCCAAAGTACACCGCAAAAGGTCAATAAAACTGAGGTCTGGTGACAGTCGAGGCGACGACCCGAGCTGTGATCTGGGGCCCTATCGTCTTGGAACTCAGCACCACCATTGGGGAACAAACAATTTTATCATGGGTTGAACCTTATCAGCCGAATGGTGACATAATCCTTGGCGGTACTGCGATCTTGCAGAGAACCCATAGAGCGATGTAGTACCTAGAATCGGTGCCCAAATCATCAGTGAACCCCTGATGCTCTTGGGATGTAACGTCGGCCAGACGTTGGAAACAGGGTTCAACAAGACACACCCGACCAAATGATTTTCTTCCATTGCTGCACAGTCCAGGTTTTGTGGCTACAGCATCACATTTTTCTGTTACGGCATTCTCATCACATACTAGTTTTGGAACTCAATCTCGCTCTGCAATTCCCTGCCTGTCGAACTCTCTTCGTATTCTTCTGGTCCTGACAGGGTTCGTGAGTGCGACACTGACTTCAGCATTGACTTTTGCAGCTATCGTCGTCTTATTTTTCGTCACAATCCTCTTGAATAACGGTCCGTCACGACCGCTCGACAGACACTTTCCTCCGCATCGTGGCTTAGCGGACGATGTTTTTCCGCTTTCCCTTTATGCGGTACAAGTCTTCGAAGCACGAAACACACCGGCATAAAGAACTTGCATCGACGCAGTACACTGTTCTGATCACGACAGACATGCTCAATAATTTTCATATATGGGGAGCTTGGTGGCCAGCGAAAGAGTTTAAACTCAGAAGAGCATTCCTGGAGCCTTGGACTTTTGGACGTGTGAGGTATCACACTGACCTGTTCGAATTGCACAAGTCCATCGGAATGGATGGATGCAGGTCTTCATACAAGATGCTTCCGTAGGTGTCACCCGTCTGAGTCGTATCTAGACGTACCAGGGGCCACACATCAGTCCAACAGCACACGCCCCATTCCAGTACAGAACCTCCACCATCTTGAACAGTCCCCAGCTGACATGCAGGGTCCATGGATTCACGGGGTTGTCTCCATACCCGAACACGTCCATCCGCTCGATACAATTTGAAACGAGATTCATCCGACCAGGCAACATGTTTCCACTCATCAACAGTCGAATGTCGGTGTCGACGGGCCTACGCGAGGCTTAAAGCTTTGTGTCGTGCAGTCATCAAGGATACACCAGTGGGCCTTCGGCTGCAAAAGCCCATATCGATTATGTTTCGTTGACTGGTTCGCACGCTGACATTTGTTAATGGCCCAGCATTGAAATCTGCAGCATTTGCGGATGGTTTGCACTTCTATCAGGTTGAACGACTCTCTTCAGTAGTCGTTGTTCCCGTTCTTGCAAGTCGCCCCATTCTGCTCTCTCGCTTTTTCTGATGACTACTGAGGTCGCTGATAGGGAGCACCTTGCAGTAGGTGGCAGCACAAAGCACGTAATATGAAAAACGTATGTGTTTCGGGGTGTCCCGATACTTTTGATAGCATAGTGTATAAGTTTTGCAAAAGTATTAGGAGGCTTCCCTTCAACGACGGGACAGTGATGAATAGCAATAACGTGCACCAGATTCCCACTAATTTGAGATAATTTGTCGTGGTACACTTACAAGGCTTTGACAAAAAGTATGGGAACACCGCGAGAAGGTAGAAATATTCAGGTATTTGACCACAAACAGCGACTGTCCAATGTCCTGACGACGTTGCCGTTTTCCGGCTGCAGCGATGTCGGAGATTTGATGTTTTATGGGATTCCTGATATTCACAGTACATTCGTGAAATGGTTGTACGGGAAATTACCCATATCTTCAGTACCTCAGAGATGCTATGTCCCTGTCGACTGTAGCACCACCTTCAAACTCACTTAAATTCTGATAACCTGAAACTGCAGCGGCAGTAACCGATCTAATAACTGCGTCAGTCCCTTGTCTTACATAGGCGTTGCCGACCGCAGCGGCGTATTCTGCCTGTTAACCTATCTCTGTATTTGAATACGCATGCCTATACCATTTTCTTTGCGGCTTCAGTGAAAAGTAGTGAAGCAACCACCTTGATGAAGATCGCTGCAAAGTCGATGGAAACGTCGCAATATAGTTGGTTTAGAGTTCTATAATGACGTGTTCTAACACCCAAAAGCATGTTATTCAAAATGACACTGGCTGCGGAGCCTACGATCTTGCATGTGTAACGTTTCTGAAATCCGTACGTACAATGGTTCCAGAACATTAGACGAGAAAGATAAACAAAAGGCCAAAAGGTTCCTGTGAACTGCAAATGAAAGCATTGCCACATCTTAGTTATGTGAGCTTTTCGTAACATGGCTAGGAGGGTGTGCGGAGATATGCCACGCCGGACATTTGCCACGCCGGACATTTGCCACGATTTTACCTGCTCCGGAGGGTTGGGTCCATTGTCTCCTCCTCCTCCTCCTCCTCCTCCTCCTCCTCTTCATCACTCTCTCCATCGCTTTCTGAGACTTTCCGCCGGTTTGCTTAACATAGAACCAGAATCTCTTCGGATTTTCCGCCACATATCTAGAGAGAGTTTCGTTGTGAAAACTATTAAATGCATCGCGCACTGAAATCCGCACTAAATTTCGAGCCTCAGTAAAACTTCGACAATCTTGGAGATTTTGCGTTCGTCTAAAATATACTTGCCTTTACCGGTGCTCCTGCAGCAGCTTTCTGCCGTGTTTTGTATACCATGGGAGATCAGTTCCGTCTCTTATTAATTTATTTGGTTCAAAAAAGGTTCAAATGACTGAGCACTATGGGACTTAACTGCTGAGGTCATCAGTCCCCTAGAACTTAGAACTACTTAAACCTAACTAACCTAAGGCCATCACACACATCCATGCCCGAGGCAGAATTCGAATCTGCGACCGAAGCGCATAGAACCACTCGACCACAGCGGCCGGCTAATTTATTTGGTTGCTGTTGTTGTGGTCTTCAGTCCTGAGACTGGTTTGATGCAGCTCTCCATGCTAATCTACACTGTGCAAGCTCCTTCATCTCTCATCTATCCTATCTTCTTTTATATTTTCTTCTTAAAAACAACAAAATTTTATTTACATTTCAACCTCAAATTATTGTTATTTTGAATCATTCTTTGTAAATGTTGTGGATAAAACAAAAGGAAAGAAAACTGTAAAAAGATGAAAAACGAAAAATTGTAAGATGTTCTAAACATCAGGTAACAGGTCTATAATTTGGCAATAAATAAATAGCTATACAACAATTCAAGCAAGCTCTTTCACCTCCCAGTACCTACTGCAACCTACATCCTTCTGAATCTGCTTAGCGTACTCATCTCTTGGTCTCCCTCTATGATTTTTACCCTCCACGCTGCCCTCCGATGCTAAATTTGTGATCCCATGATGCCTCAGGACATGCCCTACCAACCGATCCCTTCTTCTAGTTAAGTTGTGCCACAAACTTCTCTTCTTCCCAATCCTATTCAATACCTCATCATTAGTTACGTGACCTACCCACCTAATCTTTAACATTCTTCTGTAGCACCACATTTCGAAAGCTTCTATTCTCTTCTTTTCCAAACTATTTATTGTCCATGTTTGATTTCCAAACATGGCTACACTCCGTACAAATACTTTCACAAAAGACTTCCTGACACTTAAATCTATACTCGATGTTAACAAATTTCTCTTCTTCAGAAACGCTTTCCATGCCATTGCCAGTCTACATTTTATATCCTCTCTACTTCGACCATCATCAGTTATTTTGCTCCCCAAATAGCAAAACTCCTTTACTACTTTAAGTGTCTCATTTCCTAATCTAATTCCCTCAGCATCACCCGACTTAATTTGAATACATTCCATTATCCTCGTTTTGCTTTTGTTGATGTCCATCTTCTATAATCCTCTCAAGACACTGTCCATTCCATTCAACTGCTCTTCCAAGTCCTTTGCTGTCTCTGACAGAATTACAATGTCATCGGCGAACCTCAAAAGTTTTTATTTCTTCTCCATGGATTTTAATACCTACTCCGAATTTTTCATTTGTTTCCTTTACTGCTTGCTCAATATACAGATTGAATAACATCGGGGAGCGGCTACAACCATGTCTCACTCCCTTCCCAACCACTGCTTCCCTTTAATGCCGGCCGCGGTGGTCTCGCACTCAGTCCGGAACCACGTGACTGCTACGATCGCAGGTTCGAATCCTGCCTCGGGCATGGATGTGTGTGATGTCCTTAGGTTAGTTAGGTTTAAGTAGTTCTAAGTTCTAGGGGACTGATGACCACAGATGTTAAGTCCTATAGTGCTCAGAGCCATTTGAACCATTTGAACCATCCCTTTAATGCCCCTCGACTCTTATAACTGCCATCTGGTTTCTGTACAAATTGTAAATAGCCTGTCGTTCTCTGTATTTCACCCCTGCCACCTTTAGAATATGAAAGAGAGTATTCCAGTGAACATTGCTAAAAGCTAGTAACGTAGGTTTGTCTTTCCTTAATCTATTTTCTAAGATAAGTCGTAGGGCCAGTATTGCCTCACGTATTCCAACATTTCTACGGAATCCGAACTGATCTCCCCCGCGGTCGGCTTCTTCCAGATTTTCCATTCGTCTGTAAATAATTCGTGTTAGTATTTTGAAGCTGTGACTTATTAAACTGATAGTTCGGCAATTTTCACATCTTTCAACATCTGCTTTCTTTGGGATTGGAATTATTATATTCTTCTTGAAGTCTGGGGGTATTTCGCCTGCCTCGTACATCTTGCTCACCAGATGGTAGAGTTTTGTTAGGGCTGGCTCTCCCAAGGCCGTCAGTAGTTCTGATGGAATGTTGTCTACTCCGGGGGCCTTGTTTCGACTCAGGTCTTTCAGTGCTCTGTCAAACTCTTCACGCAGTATCGTATCTCCCATTTCATCTTTATCTACATCCTCTTCCATTTCCATAATATTGCCCTTGTATAGACACTCTATATACTCCTTCCACCTTTCTGCTTTCCCCTCTTTGCTTAGAACTGGGTTTCCATCTGAGCTCTTGATATTCATACAAGTGGCTCTCTTTTCTCCAAAGGTCTCTTTAATTTTCCTGTAGGCTGTATCTATCCTACCCGTAGTGAGATAAGCCTCCACATCCTTACATTTATCCTCTAGCCATGCCTGCTTAGCCATTTTGCAGTTCCTGTCGATCTCTTCCTTTTTGCCTGCTTCATTTACTGCTATTTTATATTTTCTCCTTTCATCAATTAAATTCAATATTTCTTATGTTACCCAAGGATTTCTACTATCTACTACCTACTTGATCCTCTGCTGCCTTCACTACTTCATCCGTTAGAGCTACCCATTCGTCTTCTACTGTATTTCTTTCCCACATCCCTGTAAATTGTTCCCTTATGCTCTCCCTGAAACACTGTACAACCTCTGGTTCTTTCAGTTTATCCAGGTCCCATCTCCTTAAATTCCCACTTTTTTGCAATTTGTTCAGTTTTAATCTACAGTTCATAACCAATAGATTGTGGTCAGAGTCCACATCTGCCCCTGGAAATATCCTCCAATTTTAAACCTGGTTCCTAAATCTCTGTCTTACCATTATATAATCTATCTGGTACCTTTTAGTATCTCCAGGATTCTTCCATGTATACAACCTTCTTTTATGATTCTTGAACCAAGTGTTAGCTATGATTAAGTTTGCTCTGTGCAAAATTCTAACAGACGGCTTCCTCTTTCACTTCTTAGCCCCAATCCATATTCACCTACTATGTTTCCTTCTCTCCCTTTTCCTACTGTCGAATTCCAGTCACCCATGACTATTAAATTTTCGTCTCCCTTTACTACCTGAATTATTTCTTTTATCTCATCATAGATTTCTTCAATTTCTGCATCATCTGCAGAGCTAGTTGACATATAAACTTGTACTACTGTAGTAGGCATGGGCTTCGTTTGTATCTTGGCCACTATAATACGTTCACTATGCTGTTTGCAGTAGCTTACCTGCACTCCTATTTTTTTATTCATTATTAGACCTACTCCTGTATTACCCCTATTTCATTTTGTATTTATAAACCTGTATTCACCTGACCAGAAGTCTGGTTCCTCCTGCCACCGAACTTCTCTAATTCCCACTATATCTAACTTTAACCTATCCATTTCCCTTTTTAAATTTTCTAACCTACCTGCCCGATTAAGGGATCTGACATTCCACGCTCCGATCCGTAGAACGCCAGTTTTCTTTCTCCTGATAACGACATCCTCCTGAGTAGTCCCCGCCCGGAGATCCGAATGGGGGACTATTTTACCTCCGGAATATTTTACCCAAGAGGATGCCATCATCATTTAATCATACAGTAAAGCTGCATGTCCTCGGGAAAAATGACGGCTGTAGTTTCCCCTTGCTTTCAGCTGTTCGCAGTACCAGCACAGCAAGGCCGTTTTGGTTAATGTTGCAAGGCCAGATCAATCAATCATCCAGACTGTTGCCCCTGCAACTACTGAAAAGGCTGCTGCCCCTCTTCAGGAACCACACGTTTGTCTGGCCTCTCAACATATACCCCTCCGTTGTGGTTGCACCTACGGTACGGCTATCTGTATCGCTGAGGCACGCAAGCCTCCCCACCAACGGCAAGGTCCATGGTTCATGGGGGGGAATGAATCTCTTTAGTGTTGTTGATACTATTTCTTTGAACTTAAGCCACATATGGTCTTCACTTACATAGTTTGGAAGGATTGGAGACTGTCTCTTAGAAAGACGTCAACCGAATTTATAGTTGCTTTTGTAAATAGATATATTTCGCGTTTACTTTTGGTGAATTTATTTGTTACGGAATTGAGTCTCGCTACGACTGTGTGTTCACTAATCCCTGTATACGTCGTGATGCTCAGGATTATTTGTGGCTAAGAGGTCAAGTGTGTTTTCGTAACCATTTACAATTTGAATGGCCTCCTGAACAAAATCTTCAGAATAATTTCTTTTAAAAAAACATTTAGAACAATTATGGAAGTTGTTTTCTATATACAATAGGGTCTGAAAACGTATTTTTTGTCAACATACGGAAGGCAGATTGAAGTCACTGCCAACTATAATTGTATGAGTAGGGTACCTATTTGTGATGAGACTCAAGTGTTCTTTGAACTGTTCACCAGCTGTTTCATCTGAGACCGTGGGTCGGTAAGAGGAGCCAGTTATTAATTTATTCCGGTTGTCGAATAAAACCTCTGGCCATACTTAGTCACAGGAACTATCTGCTTCAATGTAGTTTGTGGGCTGGAACACACATACATTATTTTTCATTAAGTTGCGCTTCTTGTTTCTGTTGTAGTGCAGATCATTACAATTACGGTTTTTCCCTCCAAAACCTAGGATGCTTTTTCTGTGACCCTGTAAATACCAGAGCTAAACAATGTAGAACAACAACGTACGTTAAAAGCATAGCATTCTGTATTACTTCATTTCCTTATTTCTAACATTTTAAAATTGTACGTCTACTTTAGATGACATGTCAATCATAGATGTTCTTATCTCTATTTAGTGAACGTATTTTCAGTCACGTTTTGAACATTGTCCCGCTATACTTTATTAACTAATGTTTCGCCGCAAGGGACATCGCATTTTAGAGAGTAAATTAATGTGGAGTATGTCGTTCTTCTTTTCAAACATTCACATACCCATTTCTTCTTCCCTTCTTGTCTTTTGGGCATGCAGTTGTAATTAAAGTAGGCACAAATTCAGCGATCAAAAAAAAAAAAAAATAGAAAATGATTAGCGAACATTCGCGTTCTGTTTGCATGGTTCCTTTTTTGTTGCTCCCATGGCGATGGACTGTTTCTATCGCAATCAGTAAGCGTGAAAGAAATCTACCGTACAGACAGAAGAATCTATATTTATACTTGGCAGAACTAATTACATACTGACATAATCGTCGGTATTGCTTTCGTTTTCCAAAAGTTATGAATATTTCGATTTCAGAAAAGCAGCTCTGTATTTGGCCAAGATGTCGAAGAAGAAGGTCCCTTACGTACTGGTTGTATCGAGTAAGACGTGCAGACGGCGGTTTGAAAGCGGACAGAAGTAGTACGAGGAAGGGCGTCCCTTGCCTGAGGGGTCGCTACCTGGCGAAGGGGCAAGTGTGGCCAATGTCCGGCATTCGTGGGAAGCGTAGTGGGACGGGGCGGGCGCCACCGTGACGTCACGACACGGCTAATGCCAGGGAATGGCGCCGTGGGGACAGACACCGCCCTCCTGGCGACGATTTGGGGCGCCGGATCGGGCCGTGGGCACGCGACCTGAGGCACACTCAGGGCGATTGCCGAGGCCAGGGTGATACGCTCCAGGGTAGCTCGCGTGGAATCCCGCCGTATGCTGCAAATGACACTACCTTACTTCATTCTCAAGTCCATTCCAGTCCATCTTCACCGGAGGCCATTGAAACTGATACGAAATGAAGGCGGCACGTAACAAAGTGGCAATGCGAGTGGTTAACATTTTATCGCAACCGCACAAAGCAGATACGAGAAACACCACTTACGTTCGGTACAAAAGGCAAGATGACGTAGTGGGCTTCTCATTTAGAAACAGGATTTTAATGCTGATTGCTTCTGTGAACTCTACCACCGCGTGTCGGAATTCAACAGGAGTAGGACTATAAACTACAGAGTCGCCCATTTATGGTTCTTCAGCTGCATGACACTCTGCATTTCACAGTTAAGGACCGGGCAAAGGCGGCCGAAGTTGCCGAGCGGTTCTAGGCGCCACAGTCTGGAACCGCACGACCACTACGGTCGCAGGTTTGAAACCTGCCTCGGGCCGGGATGTGTGTGATGTCCTTAGGTTAGTTAGGTTTAAGTAGTTCTAAGTTCTAGGGGACTGATGATCTCAGAAGTTAAGTCCCATAGTGCTCAGAGCCATTTAAACCATTTGAACATCGCCAGATTTGCAGCTAGTGGCCAAAACTGGAACTAATTTTTTACCAGTGTAAGGCCCTGCCGCATTAACGCATTATCGTATCTACAAGTTTGACTGTCGTACGATAATGACAGCCCACACTACAAATCTGTGAATGGCTGCATTTAAATTATAACCATCTGGTACTTCTGATCAGATAGTATATTTATGTCCGTCCAATTGTTTCATATTTAACAAAAATTCGTTCGCTCTCGGACAGCATTACTTTTTAAGGCTACCAGCTTTCCGGTAGCGACTACACAGCGGTGTCCAGTTACGAACATGTGCAGTGGATGGATATCCGACGCTCGAGGTTTTTAGGGGCGGTCCTTGTACGGCGGTCTGTTTCGCCCCGCTCCATTTGCACGGCTGCGTGTTTGTGTACGCCATGTCGTCTGCGGTCTTTGTTTCGTCCCCCGGCGGCGCCCTGCACGCCCCTCCGCATCCGTCACACACACACACACACACACACACACACACACACACACACAGCGCCTGTTTTTTGTTTGTGACCTCGCGTCGGCGTCGAGGGGGCTCGCGAGGCGAACAGCAGGCAGCTGGGGGTGCGTCTCGCCTTTATTCCCCTCGCTCTCTCCCTGCCCGCGCTATACACCCCTTTTCGCCTTCCCAATCACCCCCCAATTTTATTTTATTCCGGCTCCGCGCCCGCCCTCTACGCTCCGTACCCTTTGGCCGCGGCTCGCCGGCTAAAGTGCCCGTATAATACCGAGCCTTCTCCCGTTCGTCGCCTTCGCTCGCCGCCTATTTCCTACACCGCAGGAAAAGTTTCAACTGCCGACGAGTGGGGGGGATAGTGGCTGAAGGGGCAGAGTGAAAAGAGAGAGAGAGAGAGAGAGAGAGAGAGAGAGAGAGAGAGATGGGTGGGTGAAAGATCTGCCGCAAAAAAAAAGGTAAAAAGTTTGTGCCTTTCACCCCGCTGCTCGCCCCCGCAAGCTACTTCCGCGAAGTTAAGAGAGGGGTGTGGCGGGGGGGGGGGGGGGGGGTGTCCCTCAATCTGGACAGATGTACCGCCAGCTGGTCGGTCACTGGCAGGCATCGGCTCTTACCTCAACCCTCAACGGCGAAGAGGAAAATAACTTCAGTCTCCGGAAATCGATTATCAGGCTGTAATATCTCCAGTTGACGTCAGTGGGGTTTTGCACCTTACGTAACGAGTTATGGGGGGGGGGGGGGGGGGAAGAGGGCGAGAGAAGTGGTGCTACGGGGCAAAGAAGGTATGGATCGACGAAACAGTTCACCAGAAAAAAGGGGGGGGGGTGAGCGTCTGTAAAGCTGTAAGTAGGCTGTTTAGGTTTTTATGTTGGTAACGCCACATAGCGCTCAGTATGAAAATCACTGACTGTCCTGTGTGCAATCTGTGGCTGGTTGGCATTGTTGGAATATTCGCTATTTTAGTGTTGGGCAGTTGGATGTGAACAGCGCATAGCGTTGGGCAGTTGGAGGTGAGCCGCCAGCAGTGGTCGATAAGGGGAGATATGTCCGCCAGAAAGAGTAAATTTGTAATACTGGATCATGAACTGATTATATATAATAACTTTGGAACATTATTAAGGTAAATACATTGTTTGTTCTCTATCAAAATCTTTCTACGGGGACATTACATAATCCTGACAGGGTCGCCATATGTAACGTCCACTTAGAAAAAACTTTATAAATGACAGTGCTAGTAAACCTCTTACATTATTTGATTTTCAAACAGCTGAGCAAAACTGAACATACTCACTCATTTCTCTCTTCACTTATTCTGATCGACACTAAACTGACACACAATATTTTCAGCGCCACGCAGTTTGACTTACAATAATCCCTACAAAAGAATGGCCCGGACAAACAATAACCTATACCTTTCATGCATCACTTACCTCACAAAAATCTTCGTTACTCGAACTGCTGCAATACAGCTGCCAGCTAAATATAAGATTCTAACTACGGAAGGTACTAAATACCGATAGGCATAGTCAGCAAATGAAGGATTTTAATTGAGAACAAACAATTTATTTACCTTAATAATGTTCAAAAATCATTGTATCAGTTCATGATATCCAGTATTACAAATTTATTCTTTCTGACGGACACACGTCCAGATCGTCCGCTCTCAAAATTCTGCCATCTCTCTCCCCATATCCACCACTGCTGGCGGCTCACCTCCAACTGCCCAACGCTATGTGATGTTCACATCCAACTGCCCAACACTACAACAGCAAAAATTCCAACAATGCAAACCAGCCACAGATTGCACACAGAACAGTCAGTGATTTTCATACACAGCGCTACGTGGCGTTACCAACATAAAAACCTAAACAGCCTACTTACAAAGCTACGTAAACTATGTTCGAAACAGAGGAACAGCTATCCGTGACAGTGACGGCACAGGGGACAATGATTCTGGCCAGCTACCGCGTATCACAGTCACACGCCGCTAGCTATGTTTATACGAGGTTGTGTTGGGAAAGTAAGTACCGATTCTATCTGGTGCGCGGAGGAGTGGAGATTAGAGCGGAGGAGTGGAGGTTAGAGGATTAGTGGAGTGATTTCAGCATAGCTGCGTCGCCCGGCTCAGTGCGATACCGCTTGAGCGATGGAAATATTTGTTTGGTCAATTGTTCGAACGGGGCAAAACAAGGCTCTGTCGAAATTACACAGTCGATTTCATGCCAATTTTATAGGCAAACGAAATGCAGGAAATGAGCAAATGATGCATCAAACTGATCAGCGTGATGTCTAGTTTCGAAAGAAAAGAAAAAAAACAGCTTGGAAGTAATGAGAGTTATTAAGAAAAGTTAATTAGCGATTCGAGGGAAAATTGAAATATTTTAGTAACAAGTCTCAAAAATATCTAATGGTAGTACGAGGGTGAGTCAAATGAAAAGCTTGAATTTATAATAACAAATCGAAATTTTGCACCGTTATCCTGTAAGCTGGTAGGCGTGCTACAAACAGCGTCCAGAATGGCCTGTAGGTTCAAATGACTCTGAGCACTATGGGACTTAACATCTGTGGTCATCAGTCCCCTAGAACTTAGAACTACTTAAACCTAATTAACTTAAGGACGTCAAACACATCCATGCCCGAGGCAGGATTCGAACCTGCGACCATAGCAGTCGCGCGGCTCCGGACTGAGCGCCTAGAACCGCTAGACCACAGCGGCCGGCAATGGCCTGTAGGTGGCAGCATAGTGGAGACGCACACATACCGTCGCAGTATCAGTATAAAGATGACTGCCACATTTGCGACTAGCACCAGGGAAGAACAGTGTTCTGTTATTCGGTTTTTGCGTAGTGAAGGTGTGAAAGCTATTGAAATTCATCGGCGAGCGAAGGTTCAGTACGGTGATGCATGATTGTCACAGCAGAAAGTCTACGAATGGAGTAAGAAGTTCGCAAATGGCGTGACTTCAGTGGAAGATGCTCCTCGTCCAGGTCAGGCACAACGAGTTGTGACTCCACAGAACATTCCAGCAGTTGAAGCCATAGTGAAGGAAAACCGCCGAGTGACAGTGAATGACACTGCAGCATGTTTACAGATTAGTCATGGGTCAGCACACAACATTGTGCATGATGGGCTCCAGTGTCACAAAGTGTCTGCGAGATGAGTGCCACGGCAGCTGACTCCTGAAAGGAGAGAACGACGTGTTGATGGTTCTGAAGAACTTCTTCGGCGCTTTGAACGAGAAGGTGATGGCTTTCTTGCAAGAATCATTACTGGGGATGAAACCTGAGTTCACTTCCACCAACCGGAAACGAAGAGAGCGAGCAAGGAATAGCGCCATTCCGCATCACCAAAACCATAGAAGTTTCGAACAGACCCATAGGCAGGGAAGGTTACGTTGACTCTCTTTTGGGACGAAAAAGGCGTCCTTTTGGAGCATTACATGCCTAGAGGGACCACTGTCACCAGTGCATCATACAAAGATCTCCTAAAAAATCATCTGCGGCCTGTAATCAAATCAAAGCGACATGGATTGCTCTCAGCAGGTGTCCTTTTGCAACATGACAATGCATGGCCCCATACTGCCCGTACAACAGTTGCAACAATCACAGAGCTGCATTTTGAGCGTCTACCTCATCCACCATATTCACCAGACCTTGCCCCAAGTGATTTACATTATGTTCGGACCACTCAAAGACGCAATGGGAGAAAAGAAGTTCCGTAGTGATGAAAAGGTACGCCACGCGATGCAGGAGTGGTTGCGCGGACTACAAAAAGAATTTTTTTCTAAATGAATTTATGCACTTTTTAAGCCCTGGAGGACTTGCATTGGGCGTGGGGGAGATTATATTGAAAAGTGATACAGTTTTGTACCACTTCTACACAATAAATAGTATTCAAAAAATATTTACGGTTCTCATTTGACTCACCCTCGTATGTAATTAATGTATGAATGTGTTCCGCTTACTCTTTATCTATGTACTCTTAATAATAACATAATATTGATAATTATTTAAAAATTATTGTATTTCGTGCTTTATGAACAATATAGGAAAATTTTGAAATAAAAAAATTGAAAAATTCCGTTAAATTTTTTTCGAAACAATCTGTCTAAAAGTAAGAAATAAAACAGATTACAGACACATTTAGCACGCCTTTAAATGTTCCTCAAAATCATGTACAGCAAATGAGGTGCCGATTGAGAATTTGAAGTTCAATGTTTAAATTCTAATATTAGAATTTTAAAGAGTACTAGAGGATATCCGTCTGGTGCAATTTCACTTCGTGGTCTCCCTACGCCACTCACGTAAGAGCACTGCTGCACAAAGATTTCGAACATCATCACAAGGAGTGTCAAATGTTTCCGTAAGCTACATCATTTATTACCTCTAGACAAATTATTTTACAAAATTCTGACCTTTTTTCAAAATGTTTTGAACTGTTGATTGTGCTGTAACTGTAAATCAAAACGGCCGCTATCATC
The DNA here is from genome assembly GCF_023897955.1 of Schistocerca gregaria. Classification (NCBI taxonomy): domain Eukaryota; kingdom Metazoa; phylum Arthropoda; class Insecta; order Orthoptera; family Acrididae; genus Schistocerca; species Schistocerca gregaria. The sequence goes on from NC_064927.1 coordinate 275,099,718, forward strand.
GCACATCCTACCACTTGTGGAACACCTACTGTAAACCGTTTTCTGTGTGCGAAAGACATGAAAAGGGCAGACATTCGTTATAGACTTTGTGCTGTTTTCTTGAACGATGGTGTTGTAAGAAAACGGCGGCATTATTTCTGGAAGGTCTAATGTGGAGAATGATATGATCACTACCTATCGTGAGAAATGAACTTGTTGCACAGATTAACGACAGCATCAGCGACAATCGTCGGTTAAAGATTACGCTATTATCAATTTTTCTCAGATGCAACGGACAGTGTTGTCAGAGTTACAGCAGTTTGAAGCCTCCTAGTTAAAGCAGAGTGTCGAAGCATGGCTTAGCTCACAGGAAGCAAAATTCTCCAAAAAGATCACTGAAAAAATATTAGTCCCTTAACGTAGGAGGCAATTGTGTAGAAAAAAGTAACTGGGGCAGAGGCACGACTCTCCGCAATATCCTCTCTTCCAGAAGTCCTACTGGTGGTGGTGAGTTCACACGGGACCAAACTGCTGAGGTCATCGGTTCAAATGGTTCAAATGGCTCTGAGCACTATGGGACTTAACATCTATGGTCATCAGTCCCCTAGAACTTAGAACTACTTAAACCTAACTAACCTCAGGACATCACACAACACCCAGTCATCACGAGGCAGAGAAAATCCCTGACCCCGCCGGAAATCGAACCCGGGAACCCGCGTGGGAAGCGAGAACGCTACCGCACGACCACGAGCTGCGGACGAGGTCATCGGTCCCTAGACTAACACAGTACTTAATCTAACTTAAAAAACTTACGCTAAGGACAACACGCATACCCATGCCGGAGGGAGGACTCGAACTTACAATATAAAGCAAAAAGAACCTCTGTTATGTTAGGAACGTAGGAGTTGAGGTACTGGCCGTTGAGTGGCTCAGTTGGTGGAGCACTTGGTCGCGAAAGGCAAAGATCCTAGGTTGGAGGCTGAGTCCGCGAGACAGTCTTAATCTGCACAGGAAGTTTCACATCTACATCTGCGTGATTACTCTGCTATTCACAATAAAATGCGTGGCAGAGGGTTCAATGAACCACCTTCAAGCTGTCTCCCTACCGTTCCGCTCTCGAACGGCACGCGGGAAAAACGAGCACTTAAATTTTTCTATGTGAGCTCTGATTTCTCTTATTTTATCGTGATGATCATCTCTCCCTATGTAGGTGGGTGCCAACAGAATGTTTTCGCAATCGGAGGAGAAAACTGGTGATTGAAATTTCTTGAGAAGATCCCGTCGCAACGAAAAACGCCTTTGTTTCAATGATTGGCTCACCAATTCACGTATCATGTCTGTGACACTATCTCCCCTACTTCGCGATAGTACAAAACAAGTTGCCCTTCTTTGTACTTTTTCGATGTGATGCGGATCCCACACCGCGCAGCAATACTCCACAATATGGCGGACAAGCGTGGTGTAAGCAGTCTCTTTAGCAGACCTGTTGCACCTTCTAAGGGTTTTGCCAATAAATAGCAGTCTTTGGTTTGCTCTACCCACAATATTGTCTATGTGATCGTTCCAATTTACAGAGCGGTTCTAGGCGCTTCAGTCCGGAACCGCGCTGCTGCTACGGTCGCAGGTTCGAATCCTGCCTCGGGAATGGATGTGTGTGATGTCCTTAGGTTAGTTAGGTTTAAGTAGTTCTAAGTCCAGAGGACTGGTGTCCTCAGATGTTAAGTCCCATTGTGCTCAGAGCCATTTGAGCCGTTCCAATTTAGGTTACTTGTAATTGTAATCCCAGTATTTAGCTGAATTTACAGCCTTCAGATTTGTGTGACTTATCGCGTAATCGAAATTTTTTTGATTTGTTTTAGTAGTCATGGGAAAAACTTCACACTTTTCATTATATTCGACATTATTAAATTTCTATTGCTCTTTTTCTTGCTAGTTTTGGTATATATATTGTATCCTCTCTACTTTGGCTAGCGTCACATGGTTACCAAATAAAAAATAATCAGCTACTACTTTTAGTTTCTCGTTTCCTCATCTGATGGACGAAAGAGACTGCTCGAAAGCTGTCTTCTGATCGAGCTGAATAAATAAATAATCTAATACCCTGTAATGTAACGGACTACTGAAACTACCGATACCACTGGCTGGCGATGTGTGCGGTGCCGTCAATCAACCTGAAGGAGCAAGTGAACTTTTACTACGTAAACATAAACATATCATTATTTTGTTACAAAACTGTTAATATGAGGACAATCATGAGGTATATTGCCACAGAATTATATTATAAACACTTTTCACTTTTCATACTAAGTTTTTCATATATGCATACGTGCGATGTGTAAAATGTCCAGCCAAGGTTGGCAGTACTGCACAGTTTGTAAGCTTTGTGAACAGGAACCGGTGGTTGGCGGGTGTAGAGACATTGGGCAGTTGGTGTTGAGACGTCTTGTAATACGCTTGCTTTGAGAAGGTCAAGGATAGAGGGAACGAAATTATTTATTGGAAAAGCTGTCACATTGAAAGTTATTGAATATCGTCACGATCAGCATTCACAAAATAAAAGTTGGAAGTTTAAACATGTGTCAGTTCTTACGCAGCAAAATACACACCATGGACCTCAAATTGATTTAACAAACAGCGGATAGCGAGATTCATCAGTGGACCAGGAGCGTGCAACAACGACCAATAAAGGTAAGAAAATTGTATTACTCTAAATTCATATCGTGATGATACCTTTCTTTCTCCATGTCTTCAACCCTGTACGTACTCTATTGTTAGAGTGAACAGCGTGACGGGGACTTGTGGTCAATTAGGCACACCAGGGAGGCCACACAAGTTTAAAATGATAATTTGTAGCTTAATATACTACTACTGATAATAATTAATATTTGTGCCCCGGAGAAAGAGTGCATTACAACCCTCAGCAACACTTGACTAGATTCGACTATGTCTCAGTATCTCTATTTTACTTTTATGTTTTGATCTTATAAAATCTTACATGACGGTATCCACTCAGTTGTTCTGAAATATGTAGAACAGATAACTGATAATGTTGGTAGTAGGTGTTACTCTGAGATGAAGAGTCTGGCACAGGAATGGGAATCCTGGTTAGCGGCTTCAAATCAGTCGGGGAAAAATAAAAACATTTGTAGCAGCTGTGAATTATGGCGAGGACATCTATCGCACAGGTGGCGGCTCTGCCTTTCTCTGACAGAAAGACTACGGCGTCCGCAAACCGTGCCCATCGAGCAGAGACATTTTGATTGAAGTCAGACTTCGTGTGGACACTGTTCCGCTGCAAACTGTAATCGTTTGTTGGTCTTCGGAGATAAAGCGTGCCGGCAATTAATTTTCGATTGGGAGCCAGTCCTGAGGGCTGAAGTACGTTCGACGTCAGGGCGTCACCAAAGGGAATATTCATACCGGCGCGCCGTGGTCAGACTGGAGCGCAGCTGCGAGCTTCCGGGTATCGTCAGGCGTTCAGAACCGGCCATCCCGGGTGTTCGCATTAAAACGTAACGTGGAGCCGCCATTACGCTACGCCATCAGGGCGACATCGCGTGCTGTTGTTTGCGCAGCGCCCGGCCTATTTATAAGCTAAATACTGACGAGTGGCCGTGGTCAGCTGTGGGGCGCTTCAAATATTCAGCACGCCTCCGACACGCATACAAATTGCGCCGCGAATATTCGTTACCGCCGGCGGTCGGGGTAAATACTTGTGTTTTATTGAAGAAAGCAGCTCGCGATTAGGTCGAGGTGCTGAATACGTAACGAGAAAGTCGTTGCCTTGCTCATCGCGGCCGAAACGAAACGGAGAAAGAGTTTAGAATAAAACTCTTCCAGTTACACTTTGGTGTCGTTGAGTGCAAACAAAACATATAACGATACTAGCGACTCGCCCCGGCTTATAAAGGGTGTTTTTGTTTTACTAATAACGAAGTAAAAAAAACCGAAGTACCAATTAGCCATAGCATGAGTGCTAAAATTTTTGTTTTTAAATATGCCCTTTTTCTTTAAAAAAGAAAGATTAATTTTTATTCGTAAAATCTGCATTGGTTTGAAATACTGCGTAGTTTTAGAAGATGGGAAAAGAAATCAGTGCTGTTTTAATGATAATGCCGACAGACACGAGCAACAAACACATGGCATAAGAAATGGTAAAGCAGTGCTGAGACAATCACACCCGTGTTGCCGTGGGCCGTGGCGTCAGGTACGCATGTATGTGTAGTGCGTAAGATTTGCCCTCACCTGGTCTGTGAAGCAGATCTTCGCTGTCGTCGCCAGACGTCCGTTCAATTGAAGAATGGCACGAACCCCAGTCCGATTATATTTTTACGAAGTGACGTAGCAGTGGAGTACAGTGGTTCACTTGTTTAAAAGATTAAGGATTTTTCGGCCATTTCTATGAAACAATAAAAGAGGAAGGAAATTGTGGTAATAGTGATAAGTTAGAAACTTAACAACAATTCATTCATAATATACAATAAAAATAGGAAGCAGCTGGTCTGCTGTCTGTTTCTACATCATATGCCTTTATGTGCGTGTAGCCCTTGAAAAGAGACAAATAAACAAGGAAAATAAAGTCCTTCAGACTCAGTTTTCACCCTTTAGCAATGACTATTCATAATGCCCAAATAGTCCTATGACCCAGGATTACATGATTTTTGAGCAGAATTTCAAAAAAATTAGAGTCAATAAAGAAAAAAAACTTTGTGTTCTGCCTTACGGCAGGTCTTGTGACGGGGGAGTCTCGTGAGAGAGGTCTGCCGCATGAGCGTCTTGGGAAGTGATCACAGTGGTTGTTTCCCGTTGCCTTCCACTGATGACAATGAAATGATAATAAGGACAACACAACACCCAGTCCCTGAGCGGAGAAAATCTCCGACCCAGCCGGGAATCGAACCGGGCCCCTTGGCGTGACAAGCCACCGCGCTGACCACTCAGCTTTTCTTTTTTTTTTTCCAATCTCATTTTGTTCGCTTTTGTTCGTTGCATCTGCTCGGGACGGACGTCGTATGACATCCGCGTAAGTTCGTTATAAATCGGTTAACTCAGTTTTTTTACTGCAGAGGGCAGTTAAACCGTCTGACCGAACACGCTGAGCTACCGTGCCGGCTGATATCGGGCGGACAGAACCAATACGAATAGGTTATTTGTGATAGTATTCTACCACTTATCATTTTTCAAAAAAAGAAAAAAAAGAAACAGCGATCGGTGGACAGACGTAAGTTTTGTTTTATTTGGAGATTTAATAGTTTGATTCTATAGATCTTGAAACTGGGAGGGTCAAAATTTTTTAAGTCTTGGTTTGATTTCTGTTGTATTACAGGACACAATAGGCTAAAAAACCCAAAGTCGGTTATTTCAGCAACAGGTTTTTCGAGGGTTTTTAACAGTCAGGTTAAATCGGAGCGAGAAAAAACTGATACAACTGAAAACAGATTGTTTTAGCGACAGCCACCATCCCTATGCCGCGGTGTGGAGGTCGCGCCATTCCGCAGCTACTATCAAAATCCGTACCGTAGTTCCTGAGAACAGCCTTCATTTGCAGAGAGAAGAAACGTAGCGAGGACTGTAATTCATCACAGTTTAGCCAACTTGAAAACTTTCCTTGTGAATCAATGTACCTATTGGTGAAAATGTTATCGGAATCCCTGCGATAGTTCTTGGGATTAGCCTTCATATACAGACAGAAAAACATGGTGTGGGGCCTTAATTTATAACACGTACAGAAGAACGAGAATGTGAGTATATACACTCCTGGAAATGGAAAAAAGAACACATTGACACCGGTGTGTCAGACCCACCATACTTGCTCCGGACACAGCGAGAGAGCTGTACAAGCAATTATCACACGCACGGCACAGCGGACACACCAGGAACCGCGGTGTTGGCCGTCGAATGGCGCTAGCTGCGCAGCATTTGTGCACCGCCGCCGTCAGTGTCAGCCAGTTTGCCGTGGCATAAGGTGCTCCATCGCAGTCTTTAACACTGGTAGCATGCCGCGACAGCGTGGACGTGAACCGTATGTGCAGCTGACGGACTTTGAGCGAGGGCGTATAGTGGGTATGCGGGAGGCCGGGTGGACGTACCGCCGAATTGCTCAACACGTGGGGAGTGAGGTCTCCGCAGTACATCGATGTTGTCGCCAGTGGTCGGCGGAAGGTGCACGTGCCCGTCGACCTGGGACCGGACCGCAGCGACGCACGGATGCACGCCAAGACCATAGGATCCTACGCAGTGCCGTAGGGGACCGCACCGCCACTTCCCAGCAAATTAGGGACACTGTTGCTCCTGGGGTATCGGCGAGGACCATTCGCAACCGTCTCCATGAAGCTGGGCTACGGTCCCGCACACCGTTACGCCGTCTTCCGCTCACGCCCCAACATCGTGCAGCCCGCCTCCAGTGGTGTCGCGACAGGCGTGAATGGAGGGACGAATGGAGACGTGTCGTCTTCAGCGATGAGAGTCGCTTCTGCCTTGGTGCCAATGATGGTCGTATGCGTGTTTGGCGCCGTGCAGGTGAGCGCCACAATCAGGACTGCATACGACCGAGGCACACAGGGCCAACACCCGGCATCATGGTGTGGGGAGCGATCTCCTACACTGGCCGTACACCTCTGGTGATCGTCGAGGGGACACTGAATAGTGCACGGTACATCCAAACCGTCACTGAACCCATCGTTCTACCATTCCTAGACCGGCAAGGGAACTTGCTGTTCCAACAGGACAATGCACATCCGCATGTATCCCGTGCCACCCAACGTGCTCTACAAGGTGTAAGTCAACTACCCTGGCCAGCAAGATCTCCGGATCTGTCCCCCATTGAGCATGTTTGGGACTGGATGAAGCGTCGTCTCACGCGGTCTGCACGTCCAGCACGAACGCTGGTCCAACTGAGGCGCCAGGTGGAAATGGCATGGCAAGCCGTTCCACAGGACTACATCCAGCATCTCTACGATCGTCTCCATGGGAGAATAGCAGCCTGCATTGCTGCGAAAGGTGGATATACACTGTACTAGTGCCGACATTGTGCATGCTCTGTTGCCTGTGTCTATGTGCCTATGTGCCTGTGGTTCTGTCAGTGTGATCATGTGATGTATCTGACCCCAGGAATGTGTCAATAAAGTTTCCCCTTCCTGGGACAATGAATTCGCGGAGTTCTTATTTCAATTTCCAGGAGTGTATATATATTTGTGTAGGTATGTACGTAAGTATGTGTGTTTTTTCGTGTGGCTCAATCTCCTGATGTCTTTCAATTCGACGTCACTTCGGTGACTTCCGTCTCCCTAGAAAGATGTCCTAATAGGAAAAGGCGGCCTACAGTTTAAAAGTGGAATCCGAACTATGTTTCGCTCCTGTTGAATCTCTATATCACTCAAAGGCGATTGGTAGGTCAAAAACCGGAGACAAAAATCTTTGGTCAGACCGGCATTCAATATTCAGTGACCTTTCGGTTTTCAGACACGCTCTTCTGTCGCCAGAAGATGATGATGAGAATCACACTCATCAAAACGTCGCGGATTTTCGACACACCTTGCCGGCCGCGGTGGCCGTGCGGTTCTAGGCGATATTAATAGGCGATCAGTGATGAGTTAACCGTTATTGTATCGGCAGACGAAGAGAGTAACCAGACGCTGGGTAGCCGCGTGGTTTGAGGTGTCTTCCCACGGGCCGCGCGACTCCCCCCGTCGGAGGTTCGAGTCCTCCCTCGGGCATGGGTGTGTGTGTGTGTTTTGTCCATAGCGTAAATTAGTTTAAGTCAGATTAAGTCGTGTGTAAGCTTAGAGACCTATGACCTAAACAGTTTTGTCCCATAAAATCTTACCACAAATTTACAATTTTAAGGGAGTAACTGCCTCATTCCTGCTGTTTAGACAATATGTATGGAACCTTAACAACGAAATACGTACCAATTATTGCTACCTAACATCCTAATTACCTTTGTTGGATTTGATACGAAACAACTCACGTGAAAATATTAACAGTTCAGCCTTTTATCAGTTGCGCAGGTCAAACTAGTATAAAATTTTAGGCTACGGTTCAGATGGCTCTGAACTTTTTGGGACTTAACATCTGGGGTCATCAATTCCGTAGAACTTAGAAGTACTTAAACCTTACTAACCTAAGGACATCACACACATCCATGCCCGAGGCAGGATTCGAACCTGCGACTGTAGCGGTCGCGCGGTTCCAGACTGAAGCGCCAAGAAACGCTCGGCCACATCGGCCGGTTTTTAGGCTATACTCCACTAGTTAATAACGGTGAGTTGACGAACTGAGTGTTTCAGACTCGATGTGAGAGAAATCTATGAGCTTGAAGGATATAGTCAAACCGCTGGGACAGATCTTCTTTCGTTCTTCGCTTCCATTTACCTTCCATGGAATTGTATAGGTGTCCATAGATCTTTCGATATGTTCCTCTCGAAAGAACACGTTGCTTCTTCAGTTGTGGCTGATGTCCCCAGGTCTGCGAACCATTTGAAAGTACCGCCCGCAGTAATGTCACGTACAGCTGGATCTTATCCTCCAGCGAATCAGTCGTGACGTGAATAACTTGTTCACGCTGTAGGCATTCATTATTCGTCGATGCACCTCTGTCGTCACTTCACTTTTGTTAATCAATATGGAACGCAGGTACTTGACTACAGAAATGTGTTGCTTATGAGGAACTGCTCGACCATTCTGCTCACGGCTGATTCCTTCGACTGATTTCATGAAAATGTTTTGCAAGTCTACTAATGCTGGACGGTCGCTGGCGTTAGTACAGGTCTGCCTGGTTTAACTGCTTATGTTCCTTCTCATTTCCGTTTCACACTCACATCGCCAATCATCGACTAGGGCAACTCTGGAACGGTTGAAATGTCCCGTTCGATTTGTTACTCAAACGGCACCCAATGACTAGAGCGCACCGTGAGCGTCAAAAGCCGGCCGTTGTGGACGAGCGGTTCTAGGCGCTACAGTCTGGAACCGCGCAACCGCTACGGTCTCAGGTTCGAATCCTGTCTCGGGCATGGGTGTGTGTGGTGTCCTTAGGTTAGTTAGGTTGAAGTAGTTCTAAGTTATAGGGGACTGATGATCTCAGATGCTAAGTCCCAAAGTGCTCAGAGCCTTTTTTTTTTTTTTTTTTTTCGACACAGCTACCCGGATGGAAGCTCGAGAAGATTTTATCAGCAGTATACACCAGGAAAGCTTGCATTTAGTCCTCGTAACATTTTCGCGTCCTGCTCTTTATGAGGTAACGTAAACCTATACAAGATAACCACTAACACATAACATAGCACAATTGCTTTACAGTCCCGATACTCTTCAGACACTGTGCAAGTGGTTCAAATGGCTCGGAGTACTATGAGACTTAACATCTGAGGCCATCAGTCCACTAGACTTAGAACTACGTAAATCTAAATAACCTAAACATCACACACGTCCATGCCCGATGCTCGATTCGAACCTGCTACCATATCAAACACTGTGCAAGCTCGCTGATGTATACCTCACAAGGCACAATACGAACATCTGGAAACGCAAGGATAGCTCTACACTTACATACTCGTGGTTTTATCCGGCTTCCGGTTGCCCGTTGAACATCTAAGGACGAGACAAATATGGTATCGGGGGAAAGACGGTGTTTTGGTTGGCTCTATCCCAAGTGAAAATATGAGTTTGCACTTTTTTACTGTACTTCGGCGGGTTTCCGGCAGTTGGGTAGGCCAGGGGCTCGTGATGCGACTGTTCAGTCGAACCTGAAGGTTTCTCGCCTTCAGGTACCAGCCTAATCGGATGAAGTAGTTTTTTAGTTCAGCGTAATAGAAATGGTAGTAGTAGTAGTAGTTGTTGTTGTTGTAGTAGAAGTGGCGTTGTTGTTCTTGTAGGATTAGTTAGAAAAACGCGGTGGGTAATTAGTAATGGTCGTCGGTAAATGTAATAAAACAGAATTCGAATGGCAGTGGTAACCGCATAAAACATAATAGAGGCACACTTCCCCGCTTGTAAGAACTGGCAACGTTCTGGGATTAGCCGAGGTTTTCTATTTGGCCAATCAGAGAACGTAATGTATCATGTGTTAAATTTGTAATATCACTGAGTACGTTTACATGCGGAACATTATTTTAGCTCCCTCTATCATTTTCTTCCTGTGTTTTCCATGTTTTACTGCTTCATCCCACGCTTTGGTGTGAGTGAGCAGATGTTTTCCAACGGTTGTTACCCATATTTTCTGTTTCGTTTTATATTTCTGTTCTGGGGTTTTTCTTGACACCCCTACCACTATGTTACTGAACGGGCGCTGAAGACCTTGCTGTCGTGCGCCCAAAACCCCTCTACTACTACTACTACTGCCTTCTTTGAGTGTGTGCTTTAGTTTTCTTAGGTCTGTCCACATTCGTTCCTTTTAATGTGTGTCAGGGCGCTGATGATCTCGATGCTGAGCGCCCATAAGCCCCAACACACCACCACCACCACCACCACCACCACCACCACCACCACCACAACCACCACCACCTTCCGAAAGACGAAAACAGAATTTCGGAAACCGTTTCTCGCTGCCGCCTTTACGCGTTAAGATCTCAAGCGGGTTTGAAAGCACAATTAAATATGGCGCCTGGACAACAGGCTGATTTAGTCAGCACAATCGCTATTTCTCTTCAGTTAGACGAAGTATAAACAGCTTCAAACTAATATTTCTATTTATCCTTCGCTGTACAAAAAGCCACTCCGGTAATATTAGCCGACAAAATTTAAAAACAAGGCGAAACCTGAGAGCCCAAGCACGTTTCAAAACCGGTTGCGTTTACATGGGAGCGAAAATCGACTGCGGAACTGGAAAAGCGGCAACTAGAAGCGGGTTTCCATACTCGATTTTGAAATGTGCACATGCCCACGCATAAGCGGTATTGGGAAATCGGTTGACAAAATCCGTTTTTGAGAACATAATGAAAACGGAGTGATTATGAGTTGAATAATTGTATAAAGACAGTAGTAACATAGTCCACCCGCCAGGTTAGCCGGACGCGCTAACGCGCTGCTTCCTGGACTCGGGTAGGCGCGACGGCCCGGATCGAATCCGCCCGGCGCATTAACGACGAGGGCCGGCGTGCCGGCCAGCCTGGATGTGGTTTTTAGGCGGTTTTCCGCATCCCCCTAGGTGAATACCGGGCTGGTCCCCACACCCCGCCTCAGCTACACGGCTCGCAGCCATCTGAACACTTTCCCACTATTCCATGGAGTACACTAATTGCTTCCCAGGGGGTAGGGTGTGGCGGCAGGAAGGGCATCCGGCCATCTCTTCAACTAACATTGCCACATCCGATTAACCATGCCGACCCTGCGTATCCGCGGGAAAAACGGCACAAGCGGAAGAAAGGAAGTAGTAAAATAGTCTATTATTGTAATTCAAAATGAAATTGACCTAACTGTAGTGTGATAGGAGTCTCTTGACAGATAACTGTAGTAAATAAATAGTGCCACAAATGACAGTGCATGACGTCACTGATGGCCGTGGCGCAGCAGATGGCGTACAGCGTCGGACAGATGTAGGCCCGGATTGAGGCAGGACTGGCTACATACCGTGCGTTCCGCTGTATCGAGTAGCGAACACGCGCGCACAACTCATGTCTGCGGTCGCATCTGATTATCCTTGGACACGTGCGCGCCCAGTGAATGTGCAATGAGCCCACCGCAGACGCGTGCGCCTGTGTCGAAACACGCCACCACATCACGCGCTCTACACGCCTTTATTTATTCACGCAATTACGTGTGAGTTCACACAAATGCCACCGATGACGTACGGTGATGGTCTCTCACACACCTTTTTTATTTAGTGTTCTTCTCGGCCATAAAATTTGTACCTCCCACCGCCCACAATGTCAGCCGTTTTTACAGTTTCATCTCTGCTGCGCATTTCATTTCGTTGATAATTGTAAAGATATTCGTATTTACGTTGCCTGCAGCGTGGCCAGAAACTGTGTGAGGTGTTCACGCTAGATGACAGATTTCTACAGGCAACGGCGTTGGTTCGTTAGCTATATGAGCATTTTTTTCCTACGAGCTGTTGTAATGTATCACAAATAGAATCTACCATGACAAATGGAAACTTAATTACGTGTTGTCAGAAACAGAATTAAAGTCTAAAAGGAGCGGAGCATACACCGCCCATCCTGAAAGTTCCGAGACTGATTTTATTCCTGGCGTATAAGCGACGTCAGCGCAGTAACTACGGTGGCGGTGCACCATCAAACTTGCGTCGTGAATGACACTCGCTAAGAGCAAGGTGCTGTAATTGAATTCATAGATCACGATACTTCCCAATACGAACCTGGTACAAAACGACAAAGTGCCGAAAATGTCTCTGATGGTTTCTCAAGACTAAAGAAGGTTGTAACACTTATATCGCTGAAGAGTAAGTTTATTTTAAGTAACTGTGTACCTGCAATTTATGAAGTGTGCATTCTGTGTTATTTGAACTCCTTGATGTATTGCAAGAAAATTAGAATTTTGTCCTGTATTTATTAAAAAACAAAAAGAATGTTGAAATTTTCAATTATTATAACATGAATATGTTTATGAAAGAAGTATGTTTGTTGAAAGATGGTTCTTGCTTAGGGCACTTGTATTTGTAACATGTAAATACTGTAGGGAAGTCCCTCCGCAACGAAAGTGGCATGGCGCGATGTAAAAGGTGGGTTCGGCGGTCGAACTCAGCGGCTCCTTTGTCTGAACGGCAAGTAGTGTGTGGCTAGCCTTACCACGGTACACCTCGACGGTGCTGAGAGAGGCAGTTGGAAGCTGTGTTAGAAGGGATTTGCCTCGGATGTGGACCTGGCTATTATTTGGTATTCACAGAATAGTGATTGGCTCTAATATGTGGAAAATTTGATGCCAAGAAGAGATTTTATTGAGCATTCACACATCAAGAGCCGTGAGTACAATTAGCTGCCATTTCGCCTGCCACTAATCTTCGCCACTGTTTCACAGACTTCATACATTCAGTTACGTAATGTATATTGGCGTGGACCAGTTAATTTGTGTGTTGTTTCAATAATAATCACATAAAAAGTCAATACGTTTCGAAACCGTAACTTAAATCCTCATCACGAACCTATGTAATGTCGTCACCGAAGTGCTAATAAAGTCGAGTATCCTGATTTAAATGAACAATTCTGGCATTCATGTGTTTAAAAGTGATTTCTTTGTCTAAATTAAAAGTAGTAGCAAAAGTTAAAGTAAGAGTAAGATTTGGATGCTTTGTTTACTGACTATTCCAAGTTAAATTGTTAAGATAGGAAGTTCAAGTACAAAAACTTAAAGATCAATCAACAGGAAAGTGAAAACCTTAATTATTTAAAAGCTAAAATGATAAAAGTGAAGTTGGATAGGCTTTTGCTAAAGTGTCCTTAGTTTATTATAAGAGATAGTTTTGTAGGATTACAGTGCAAGATTGTCTAAATATTATCGGCAAGAATACCTGCTCCACAGGTGATAAAGTACAAGTACATTTAAATCTGTAATGAACCGATTTGCGGTAGTACTATTAGAAGTAGTGCTATTAGCAGTGCAGCTATGTACATTTCAAAGTTTTGGTACCCATCATAAATGGTTCCTTTTGAAGTTAATTAAGCCTAGTGTTGCATTTTATTACCTTGCAAAGTAATTTAACTGAATATTAGCTTTTAGAGATAGTTTTTACTTTTGCAATAATCAAAGAAAGTTGGATAGTGAAACTATATCAGTTTATGGGTCCTCAACATATTGTCCTCCTATTAAGAAAAAAATGAACTATCACTGTTACTAAGGAAAACTGCTATATGTGTTATTCCTGTCAGTCAAGATAGAAACCCCTCATGTTCAAAATACTTTCTGCACTTCATGCAGTGATGTTTCAATACTTTGATTAAGTAATGCTAATGATTGTGGCCTTCATTTGTATGAGCTCGGTGCAATTTTGCTTCCCATAATTTACTGGTGTGTGTGTTATTGTGCTATATACAGTACAGAGTGCACTGGGTCAGTTTCTACCCTGATTGCAATTCAAAGGAGAACCTCAACAAAAGCAAATTCAATAACTAATATCCAATTTTCTTAGACATATATTTCCAAATTAATGTGCCTAATTAGGCTGGCGACCATTCATTTTTTTTCATTTCTTATAATTTCACCACTTCTGTTAACTCCTAAAGTAAAGGCCCGTTTGGTTTTACTGTCAACTTCACAAAATTCGAAATATAGTCGGATATCCTTTTCAATCAGACACACGCACGTTTGAACTTTAAAATCCTCTCAGAGGGTAACATTAGCGTGTTTCACGGCACGTTGGTGTTATAAGGTGCGAATGATAAACTGAAAGTGAAGATAATGTTCACTGCCCATTTTGACGCTCAAAAATCGTTCAAAAGACTCTGAGCACCATGGGAGCTCATCAGTCACCTTAGAACTTAGAACTACTTCAACCTAACTAACCTAAGGACACCACACACACCCATGCCCGAGACAGGATTCGAACCTGCGACCGTAGCGGTCGCGCGGTTCCAGACTGTAGCGCCTAGAACCGCTCGTCCACAACGGCCGGCATTTGACGCTCACGGTGCGCTCTAGTCATTGGGTGCCGTTTGAGTAACAAATCGATCGGGACATTTCAACCGTTCCAGAGTTGCCCTGGTCGATGATTGGCGATGTGAGTGTGAAACGGAAATGAGAAGGAACATAAGCAGTTAAACCAGGCAGACCTGTACTAACGCCAGCGACCGTCCAGCATTAGTAGACTTGCAAAACATTCTCATGAAATCAGTGGAAGGAATCAGCCGTGAGCAGAATGGTCGAGCAGTTCCTCATAAGCAATACATTTCTGTAGTCAAGTACCTGCGTTCCATATTGATTAACAAAAGTGAAGTGAGGACAGAGGTACATCGACGAATAATGAATGCCTACAGCGTGAACAAGTTATTCACGTCACGACTGATTCGCTGGAGGATAAGATCCAGCTGTACGTGACATTACTGCGGGCGGTACTTTTAAATGGTTCGCAGACCTGGGGACATCAGCCACAACTGAAGAAGCAACGTGTTCTTTCGAGAGGAACATATTTCGAAAGATCTATGGACACCTATACAATTCCATGGAAGGTAAATGGAAATAAAGAACGAAAGAAGACCTGTCCCAGCGGTTTGACTATATCCTTCAAGCTCATAGATTTCTCTCACATCGAGTCTGAAACACTCAGTTCGTCAACTCACCGTTATTAACTAGTGGAGTATAGCCTAAAAACCGGCCGATGTGGCCGAGCGTTTCTTGGCGCTTCAGTCTGGAACCGCGCGACCGCTACAGTCGCAGGTTCGAATCCTGCCTCGGGCATGGATGTGTGTGATGTCCTTAGGTTAGTAAGGTTTAAGTACTTCTAAGTTCTAGGGAATTGATGACCTCAGATGTTAAGTCCCAAAAAGCTCAGAGCCATCTGAACCGTAGCCTAAAAGTTTATACTAGTTTGACCTGCGCAACTGATAAAAGGCTGAACGGTTAATATTTTCACGTGAGTTGTTTCGTATCAAATCCAACAAAGGTAATTAGGATGTCAGGTAGCAATAATTGGTACGTACTTCGTTGTTAAGATTCCATACATATTGTCCAAACAGCAGGAATGAGGCAGTTACTCCCTTAAAATTGTACATTTGTGGTAAGATCTTATGGGACAAAACTGTTTAGGTCATCGGTCTCTATGCTTACACACGACTTAATCTGACTTAAACAAATTTACGCTATGGACAAAACACACACCAATGCACGAGGGAGGACTCGAACCTCCGACGGGGGGAGTCGCGCGGCCCGTGGGAAGACACCTCAAACCACGCGGCTACCCAGCGTCTGGTTACTCTCTTCGTCTGCCGATACAATAACGGTTAACTCATCACTGCTCGCCTATTAAATCGTCACACGCCAGTATTCTTCGTGTAGCACTGAATGTACACTCCTCTCTGCAATCCAAATCGCTGGTTTTTGATGACATGGTTGTGGAAATGAAGCAGCGATTAGTATGATTAATCAATTATTCAAAAACAGTCTTAATCGCATTTATTATTATTATTATACCGGCAACGGGTATCAACCCGACCTAGGGGTCATCTTCTGGGCGTTTACCACGGGACCTGCAGATTTGCTACGTAACGACATTACAACTCCATGTAAAAATAGTTTCAAGATTTAATTGACAATGAAAGGGCAAAAAGTCACTTCTAGTCGGGATATATTTTTCTGTATATCAAGGAACACCTTGTGTAAATTTGCAGGTATGCAGCAACTGAAGAAATTAGTGGATAAGAACAGTTATATCTCTGAAGTAGCAGGAATAATTCCACTGCCAGGTGCAACAGTTTTCGATGGACCTAAGCGAAGAGTATGGAGAATTTATGTTTGACTGCAAAGTACATTGGTGAAATCGAGGCGCACGCATGGAACGATTTTCCAGTTTAAAACTCGCTGTTTATGACGGAAAAAGGAGTGCAGGAACGATAATTAGAACATCCGGAATGGATTGCAGACGTCGAATTTTATGTGGACTTGAATGCTCACCCCTATATTAAGACATTGCGCAATGAGAAAGATCTAATTTCTGATTTGATGAGGTTACATTTAAAAAGAAAATCGCATTATGGAAGGGCCAAATTATGACAAAAAAGGAGTGACACCATTTCCCTCAACTCACTGGGGTTAAAGAAAACGCAAGGTTTGAAGAATTCAGTGTGACCTTGAGAGAATTACAAGGGTAGTTTTGTAAATGTTCCGAGAACACTGCCAATTTTACATCTGTTTTCGAGCTGTTTCCGGTATCGTTTGCCATTTTAGTTGAAAGCACCCCTGTGCATGTTGAGATGTATCTGACTGATCTACAGTGTAATTCCCGTTTTATAGGTGAACCATTTTAAATTAAAACTGTCCAGAACGGCTACATTGTTTCCCTGAAGCAGAGTTCCCTCGTCTCCATAATGAAATTGCGGAAGCGCTACGGTTTGTCGATTAACAGATGCATGTGATAGGCTTGTTTCCGATCATGAAACTGTGTGTCTTTCCGTATACCAACAGCTTGCATCAGATAAAATTTATATTATTATATTACATGTACAGCGCGCCAAAAATAATTAAATAACACTGAAGATTTGTTTTGTTTGTGATCTGTGTTGTTGAGAAATGTGAAATATAGAAACAAGTCAAATGCAAAACAACTGCTAGTTCGACCCCCCCCCCTCTCTTCCGCCCCCCCTCCCCTCCTAACGCTCAAATGGCACGCCGTGGCGGTGGGGAATATGTGCAAGCACTTTAATACTACGGCACGCGTCCTAGACCAGGTCTCGCGAGCCGAAGTCTTCGACGTCCCTGAAGGCTACCATTAGTAACAGAAGGAAAAAAAAAAAGACTTTGTCCCTTCGCAGAAATACCGGATGTGATTGTGATTATTATGTAAGAGGTGGAAAATGAGGTGGTGGAATAAGTAGAGGAAGAGAAGAAAGCATCAACGTGCGTATACTGACATAACGAAGTTGTTTGTTCAATTACTGGATGGTCGGTTTGAAAGGGCGATGTTTCCAGTCGACCGAGGGAAATCCAGCGAGTCGTGAGGTGGGGGGTCCGCCCTTGATCCATTCACTTAAGGACACCGCGTCGGCACCTCTGATCACGCCGGGATTTCGAGGCAATCAAGATGGCCGACCCCTGGCGGTTTAATATAGATGCAGATGGCGGCGCTGCGCACCTTTGTAATCTTCTTTAATTCGGCGCGCGGCGCGCTCGCAAACTGCATTACACGACGCGGCCGCCCTTCCTTTTAAGCCCGGCACCAACTCTCCCCCAGGTTCTGCGATAAGCCGTGGGGGCAGCGCAGCAGAACAAACTTGCCCGTCAGAGCCTGCTCCCATCCCAGACGATACACAGCCAGATATTAGCACCCGAACACACCGCCACCTCCGGCTAATGCGTTCCTGCACTGGCCCCACCAACATAAATTCCACACTTTATACAACGAGAAGAGCGCAGGTTTCGGATTAAAACGAAAAGCAACAAATTCTTTACAGCTTGTGGCTCCAGAGCTTCTCTACACACACACACACACACACACACACACACACACACACACACACACACACACAGGGTGGTCCATCTGAAGTTTTTTATCTCGAAAACTATACATCGGGTAAAAATAGTGGGTGGGTAAGACAAGATCTTAAGCTCAAAGGGAGACATCAAATGATACTACACGTGACCCACAGACCACGCACCATTGGGTGGGGCGGGGGGCAACTTTTAAATCTTGAATAGAAACCCCCATTTTTTATTGCTGATTCGGATTCTCCATAAAAAAGTTATCAAGTTTTGTCTGAAACATTTTTTTATACCATTGACAGATGGCGCTGAAATCGAGAAAAAATTTAGAATGATCCGAGAAGGACGCATCAAATCGATACAAAATGTGCACAAATTCTTTCATTACGCCAAATTACGCAATTTTTTTTTTTTACAAAATGTATCCTACCCGCCACAGTTTTTGGTGGAGGGAGGCGGAACGGTATTAAAATCTCGTTAGGGAATTCTTCACAATTGCATTACTCACCCGACTGTGGCGCTACCGTGACCAAACTGTGTACTATGGCTCAGTATGAAGGTCGGCGTAATGCGATCTGACGTCATTTCACTTTCAGATTGTGAACCGTAAACGTCAACTGCACTGACTCAGTCGTCAGGTCACGAGTGGCCTACCGGGACCATCCGACCGCCGTGTCATCCTCAGTGGAGGATGCGGATAGGAGGGGCGTGAGGTTAGCACACCACTCTCCTGGTCGTTATGATGGTATTCTTGACCGAAGTCGCTACTAATCGGTCGAGTAGCTCCTCAATTGGCATCACGAGGCTGAGTGTACCCTGAAAAAGGGCAACAGCGTATCGCGGCCTTGATGGGCACCCATCAAAGCGCCGACCACGCCCGACAGCGCTTAACTTCGGTGATCTCACGGGAACCGGTGTATCCAATGCGGCAAGGCCGTTGCCACAAACCTCAAGTGACGAAAGTAAATTATTCTTTAGCGAAACATGGCTCACTATCCTCCAACAGAGGTTGTTGATATGATGTTAATTTTAGGTGAATGCCACAACAATTACGCTGCAGCTGCGCAATTGTATGCATACCATTTCCCAAAGAGACGACATCCAAGCGAAAACATTATTCGAAACTGCACTCAACGAGCTCGAAATGGATACATGCACTGACCACCTCGTCATCGCGAATACAATGAAACTGACGCTGACACCCTCACCGTTCTCGCCTGTGTTCAACTGGATCCCGAAATGAGTACTCGTGTGATTCACAGACAAACTGGAATACCGAAATCAACTGTTTTGAGGATTTTGAAGGCACATAAATATCATGCGTATCACATCACACTGACACAGGCATTTACGCCGAAAGATATGCAAACACGCGTGCATTTCTGCCAATGGGCCTTGGAAATGATAAAAGGTGACAATGATTTTTTTTTTAGGCACGTGAA
The DNA here is from genome assembly GCF_023897955.1 of Schistocerca gregaria. Classification (NCBI taxonomy): domain Eukaryota; kingdom Metazoa; phylum Arthropoda; class Insecta; order Orthoptera; family Acrididae; genus Schistocerca; species Schistocerca gregaria. The sequence continues at coordinate 275,119,217 of NC_064927.1, forward strand.
TTCACCGATGAGGCCACATACAAAAACAATGGCGAATTAAATCGTCATGATTGTCATTATTGGTCCCCCTGTCAATCCACACTGGTACACCGAGCGAGGTGGCGCAGTGGTTAGACACTGGACTCGCATTCGGGAGGATGACGGTTCAATCCCGCGTCCGGCCATCCTGATTTAAGTTTGCCGTGATTTCCCTAAATCGATCCAGGCAAATGCCGGGATGGTTCCTCTGAAAGGGCACGGCCGACTTCCTTCCCTAATCTGATGAGACCGATGACCTCGCTGTCTGGTCTCCTTCCCCAAACAACCCAACCCAACCCACACTGGTACAGACCCGCTGACGATCAACACAAATGGTCGCCACTGGTCAGGTGTGGAATTTTAAATGGTTACTTGACAGCACCATATTTTTTTGACCGAAATGTTACTGGGGAATCTTATTTACAGCTTCTCCGCGATGATTTGTTGGAGCTAATGGAAGACGTTGATTTAGAAACTAGGCAACGAATGTGGTTCCAACAGGACGGAGCAGCTCTCCATTATGCTAGAAATGTGCGGAACGTTTTAAATTTAAGGTACCCTGGTCGGTGGATAGGACGCGGCGGATCAATTCAGTGGCTTCCACCTTCACCAGACCTATTTTTCTTATGGGGTTATTTAAAAAATATTGTTTATGAAAGACAGCCCACAACCCGAAACGATATGAAGCAACGCATTCGAAGAGCGTGTACAAAAATGGTTCAAATGGCTCTGAGCACTATGGGACTCAACTGCTGTGGTCATCAGTCCCCTAGAACTTAGAACTACTTAAACCTAACTAACCTAAGGACATCACACACATCCATGCCCGAGGCAGGATTCGAACCTGCGACCGTAGCAGTCGCACGGTAGAGCGTGTACAGCCATACCACGGGATGTGTTGCTCAAAACTGTGGACAACTTTCGCAGAAGATTGACTATGTATTCAAGCAAATGGGGATAATTTTGAGCAATTTCTTCGTGGCTAATTTCATTAAACAAGCACCCCATATTGTGAGAGGCAAGGGGACTCACACTAATGAAGCACCCAAACATGTGGGAGGAAAGGGGACTCACACTAATGAAGCACCTCATGGGAACATCATTCTACTACGTCCCTGTCTTTGTTCCTGGGTAACGCTAAAGGCAGGATACAGTACATTTTGCACAAAAATAGCGTACTTTGGCGTAACGAAAGAATTGGCGCACATTTTTTATCGATTTGATTTGTCTTTCTCGAATAATTCTAAATAAATCAGAGTTTTTCCCCAGTTTTACTTTTTTTTCTCGTTTTCAGCGCCATCTGTCAATGGTTTTAAAAAATGTTTCAGACACAATTTGATTACTTTTTTATGGAGAATCCGAATTTGCAATAAAAATGGGTGTTTCCATTTAAGATTTAAAAGCTGCCCCCTCTGTCTCTATTTTTCCGTGTCAATGCTTCCGAATTGAGAAAACAACTGAACGGTAGCAGCTTCTCAGGTATCACTCGCGCTCTTTGGCGGATCAGCGGATAACCATTGACTAACGCCGAACAATTAATGAATAACAAAGTTCCAAGTTCTGCCTTAGACGGATCAATCGTGCTCGGCCGACCGCCGTGTCACCCTCTGCCAATGGTGTCATCGGATGCGCTACGGAGGATCATGTAGTCTGCACACCGTTCTTCCGCTTGTTGACGGGTTTCTTAACCTTAGGTAATAAATATGAAGAGAAACCATGTTTCTTCACAAAATGTTCTATCTTTTATCTCACTGTACTAATGCTTTATTTTCAGCTGCTCTGTACTACTGTTCGGCCGGCCGGGGTGGCCGAGCGGTTCTAGGCGCTACAGTCTGGAACCGCGCGACCGCAACGGTCGCAGGTTCGAATCCTGCCTTGGGCATAGATGTGGGTGATGTCCTTAGGTTAGTTAGGTTTAAGTAGTTCTAAGTTCTAGGGGACTGATGACCACAGCAGTTGAGTCCCATAGTGCTCAGAACCATTTGAACCATATTAGCTACTACCTAAATTTTTAACATAATCGTTCATCACTATTTCCTGTTCATCAGTCAATCTTCTCGGAAAAAAACTTATAATTTCCCCAAACAGGTTTCATGGCCGCCTCTGTTTTCCCGTAAAGCTTAAGCTTTCTTTAAACTATTTCTCGCTCACATCGCTGATCGTCATTTCTTTAAGTCTGACTTTTTCCACACTTTCGTTTTTGTCATTTTCGTAATATTTTATGCCCCGAAAACCATAAAAGTTAAGTTTCAACGCTATCTATTTTGCTGGGAAATTGCTGTGACCGGTCCAATCCAAACGTATTGTTGTTGTACTTTAACATTCCCACTGTTTTTCCTTAGGTTAGACACTATCACAGCTTACAATATAGAAATAACACCAGTCGTACCTAAAACAAGTGCTCTTACTTTCTTTCGTAAATAAAACACAGCATTCTTAAGGTTAAGTTCGTCCACAGAAACACTCACTAGGAACGCTTAACTTGTTGTAACTCATTAACACATTGTTGTATTCAGAACAAAATCGTATGAGTGATTTTGTTTCTCGTTATTTCGTAATATTTCTCGTCTATGATATACACCTTTTCCGAATTCGGTTTAGATTTTTAGGAAGTGTCTGCTGGGTTGAAGAATGGCGCTGTCATCCTTTAGATCCCCCTCAGCAGCGTTTCTCATGCATTTTCAATGGCTGACGTCTGCTAATTAAATTATTAACCGGCACGCTCCATGTCGAAACAGGTGAAGTGTGACGTACGCGGTGCGTTCGATAGCCTTCTGACGTTAACACACAAAACGACTCTCGAATCGCACGTTTCATTTTCCCACTAACATCGTGTTGTATTGCAGGCTGTAATCTCACTCAGTTTATAACCACAGCTTTCTTTTATTAATTCATTCAGATGTGAACAGTCGGAAGTTACCACTTTCAGTTCTTATCGGTGCGTAAGTTAGTAGCGTTTTTCCGTGAGTTTAATAAGGGCAATAGATGTGCATAAGAGAGACTTCAGTCATCAATAGAACATTCTGCTTCACTATACGTAACAATCTGCCAACGCTGGAATAAGTTTTTGTCTCTGCGACTGTAGAAATCACGTGGTTTTGAGGCGAAGAACTCGTCGAGACATGTTCGGAGGGCATTTTCATCCGGAAAGGAAGTTCCTTGAAGGTTGTTCGACAGTGAGATGGAAAGGTGGAAATCTGGGGGGCGCAAAATAAGGCAAATAAGGTGGCTGTGGAATGGCTTCTCAAACCAAATCCTGTAAAGTGTTTTTATCAGTGTCGTAGAATGAGGGCGGGCATTATCGTGGAGTATAATCACTTCACGCAGTCTTCCTGGTCGTTGCTCTTGGACTGCATCTGCAAGACGTTTCAGTTCTTGACAATAAATGTCAGCAATGATGAAACTGCCTGGCAGATTAGAACTGTGTGCCGGACCGAGACACGAACTCGAGATCTTTGCCTTTCGTAATCTGCCAGGAAGTTTCATATCAGCGCACACTCCGCTGCAGAGTGAAAATCTCGTTCTCGAAACATCCCCTAGGCTGTGGCTAAGCCGTGTCTCCGCCGTATCCTTTCTTTCAGGAGTGCTAGTTCTGCGAGGCTCGCAGGAGAGCTTCTGTAAAGTTTGGAAGGTAGGAGGCGGATACTGGCAGAAGTAAAGCTGTGAGTACCGGGCGTGAGTCGTGCTTCGGTAGCTCAGTTGGTAGAGCACTTTCCCGCGAAAGGCAAAGGTCCCGAGTTCGAGTCTCGGTTCGGCACGCAGTTTTAATCTGCCAGGAAGTTTCATGTCAGCGCACACTCTGCTGCAGAGTGAAAATCTCATTCTGTCAGCAATGATGGTTGTATACTTCGCCGTAAATGTTCCACCAGGTGCATAACGTTATCTTTTGTGGAGGTGCGCAGGTCTTGGTAAGGAGAGTTGCTCCTTTGTTTTGGCTCAACCATTCCTTTCTTTTCCTTACGTCAGCATAAAGATACCTTTTCTCGTCTCCAGTAACGAGGCAGCATAGAAACGGTCTGTGTTGTTCAAGAGCCAATTGATGACGAGCAAGCGGAGATGCCATCGAGTGATTTTTCTGTTTTGGCTTTGAGCATGTGCTATCCACACACCCGATTTCTGAACCTTCCCCACTGCATACATATGTCGCACCACGGTTGACTGATTACATCATATCTGCCCGTTCTCCAGTACAATGATGTGGATCATTGTCGATTAATGAGTTCAAACGATCTTGAACAAACACCGAAGATCTTCCTGAACATGGAGAGTTACCAACATCAAAACGAACCTCTTTAAAACGAGAAAACCATTTTCTTGCCGCACTTTGTCCCATACTGGGCGGAAAGGTTTCTGGCTGCCTCCTCCGCTGGCAATCCTCTACTGAACTCAAAACAGAAGAATATGTCGGCAGTGTTCCAATTTCACGACTTGCCACTCCACTTCCTAGCGTTCACAGCTCCACTCACAATCTTCAGATGAAAAAATGCGTACTCAAATAGCAATACTGAACTAGAAAAAACAAATGACAATCGATAAATAAACCCGTAGCAACGGAAATGCCAACATGCAAAATCGAACACGCTACGAACTTATTCAGCAGCTTGAAACTTCCGTTCCGTTCTCTGAGAATGGCTATTGCATCAACATATACAGCATGAACCAGAACTTCAACTACAAACTTTAAAAGGTTGTTAAGAGACACCTTCGAAATATTTAGGTGTCAGGGACCCACGGTCTCTGGCGCGACGTTACAGAGTGATAGTTTAATTACGGCCGGCCTGGTGACCGCGTTAACTACATTAGGTGCGCATCCATGTACAGCATTTGGTGTTTTCTTGGCTAGATTGCCAGCAATTTGCTTATTTACTGTCACATCTCAGCTTCCTCCTCCTGTTCCCTTCCTCATTGTCACTATTTTCGCTGTCACTGTGGGTATCGCTGTCCATCGTCTGGAGATTTCTGTTACTCTGTTAAGCTGCACCGTTCTTGCAGGATCTTTCTCGGCCGCAGAGATGTCGGAGGCTTGATGTTTTACCGGATTCCTGATTTCACGGTACACTCGTGAAAGCCGGCCGTTGTGACCGAGCGGTTCTGAGCGCTTCAGTCAGGAACAGCGCGACTGCTACGGTCGCAAGTTCGAATCATACCTCGGGCATGGGTGTGGGTGATATCCTTATGTTATTAAGCTTTAAGTACTTCTTAGTTCTAGGGGACTGATAACCTCAGCTGTTAAGTCCCATAGTGCTCAGAACCACTTGAACTAGAGTGGTACTACGTGTCGTACATGCCCTTCCAGTAAGGTGGCGCAAAGCTGTCGCATTGGAGACGGAGGTTATGTTGCAAAGTAGGGCTTTATAGCCAAATGAGTGATGAATAATATGGTATACTAGAATCCTGAATAACACCAAACTGCTTTCAGAAAAAAAAGTGTTGCCTTACCTACTGAACGCCCATCGCACTATGGGAGTCAACTTCTGAGGCCATCAGTCCCCTAGAACTTAGAACTAGTTAAACCTAACTAAGCTAAGGACATCACACACATCCATGCCCGAGGCAGGATTCGAACCTGCGATCGTAGTGGTCTCGCGGTTCCAGACTGCAGCGCCTAGAACCGCACAGCCACTTCTCTCGGCATGGCGTAATTGCAAGTTGAAAGTAGTAAATGATAAAAAGCCTTAAAACTCGTACATTCACTTTGAAACATCGTGTATAATTATTTCATTAACCGAAAAATACTGCTGTGTGTGGGTGTATGAAACTTCGTTCGTGGTTGCGTAAGCAGATCCCGCGCTGATATCTGGGTTCATCAGGCATTTGGACGTCGGGTGAGCTAATATAAGAGTCCCCCGCACGCAGGTGACGTGTGAGGGCGTCGTTTCTCGTCGGGGCGTCAGCTCACCTCATGACACGGGACCGCAGGGGACGGCGCGCCGGCGAAATGTCTCGTATCGCCTCCTCTGGCGCTGCGCACCGGGGTCGAGGGAAGGTGAAACTGGTCAGCGCAGCGTCCCGGGGGGTGCCGATACAGGAACCGAGTCCCGAGAGTGCGCGCATATTTCACGATCACGCACGTGCGTAGAGCAGACGCGACGTGTCGCGGTGACACGCTCGTGGGCGGAGGTCGCCGTATCGCAGCCGCTGACGTCACCGATACCCGAGCGTCCCCCGGCGGCCACAAATTACGCCGGACTCCGGAAACAACAGCCCCACGCTCGTGTGTGTAGGAAGCCACACTGCCAGCTGCTTGGGTCCGACGCGAGGGAGAGGGCAGCGAAACGCCGGAGCGATGCATCACGGCACGTCCGCGCAAACGCGGAAATTAGCGACAAATTACTGAGGGGGCGAAGAGCGGCACGCAACAGTTACTCAGCCTTCTGGGAACAATGCAAGGCGGCACGATGACCGTCGCTGCGCCCGCTGATGGAAATGGACTGTTGCTTGCCATTCACTTCCACCTAATTGAATTTGTACGCCTGCAGCCCATGTTGCGCCGCTGGAGCGACACGATTATTGCGCTTCAGCTACTGCCACAGTTGCTACTGCACTGATGCTCCAAACAAACTGGCACAGCCATGTGTATTCATATACAGAGATGTGTAAACAGGCACAATATGGCGCTGCGGTCGGCAACGCCTCTACAGGTTGTTACAAAAGGTACGGCCAAACTTTCAGGAAACATTCCTCACACACAAATAAAGAAAAGATGTTATGTGGACATGTGTCCGGAAACGCTTAATTTCCATGTTAGATCTCATTTTAGTTTCGTCCACCTACTCTCAATGGAGCATCATGATTTGATACGGGATACTCTACCTGTGCTGCTAGAACATGTGCCTTTACAAGTACGACACAACATGCGGTTCATGCTCGATGGAGCTCCTGCACATTTCAGTCGAAGTGTTCGTACGCTTCTCAACAACAGATTCGGCGACCGATGGATTTGTAGAGGCGGACCAATTCCATGGTCTCCACGATCTCCTGACCTCAACCCTCTTGACTTTCATTTATGGGGGCATTTCAAATCTCTTGTCTAAGCAACCCCGGTAACGGCTGTGATACAATACGCCATTCTCCAGGGCTGCATCAGCGCATCAGGGATTCCATGCGACGCAGGGTAGATGCAGGTGTCCTCGCTAACGGAGGACATTTTGAACATTTCCTGTAACAAAGTATTTGAAGTCGAGCTAGTATGTTCTGTTGCTGTGTGTTTCCATTCCATGATTAATGTGATTCGAAGAGAAGTAATAAAATGAGCTCTAACATGCAAAGTAAGCGTTTCCGTACACATGTCCACCTAACATATTTTCTTTCTTTGTGTGTGAGGAATGTTTCCTGGAATTTTGGCCGTACCTTTTTTGTAACACCCTGTATACAGGGTGAAAAGTATTTAACCCGACAAACTCCGGGAGGTTGTAGAGGACATCAAAACAAAAATTTTTCCCTAATGTCATTTTTTCCTATGAGGATTATTTAAACCGGTGGAGGCCGTGTTACGCTCTTCAGTTGTTAGAGGTCGTATTACGCTCTTCAGTTGTAGGCAACTGCTGTCCACCAGTGTAGTAGTGCATTTTCTCTGTTTACTAATGTAGCGATACATCTGGAGTGAGTACACTGATATGGTTGGTGCGTACTACGTAGCGTACCACAAAGGACGAGCTGCACAGCGGGTTTATCAATAATAATATCCTAATCGCCGTATCCCGCATCATACAACCTTCGCTGCTGTGTACCAACGTCTACGAGAGACCGCGTCATTTAGCAGATTACCTGGACAAGAACGCCGTCGCACGGTAAGAACGCTGCAATTTGAGGAAGCTGTCTTGCAGCATGTGGAGCGGGGTCGTTCAATCAGCACTCGTACAATTGCACGTAACATGGGGACGAATCAGACGAATGTAATAACAGTCCTTCGAGAGCAATTGTTACGTCCATTTCACTTATAGCGCGTCCACAACTTGGAACCAGTTGATTACCCACCCAGAGCATTGTTTTCGCAGTGGTACCTAGAGCAGTGTGAAATGCATCCTACATTTCCATCCTTTGTGTTGTTTACCGATGAAGCAACGAGCGGGCGTGATGGAGTCTTCAACATGCACAATTCGCAAGTTTGGAGTGAGGATAAGACACATGCCACAGTTATTAGCGCTCGTCAAGTGCGGTTCTTCGTTAATGTGTGGGTCGGTGTTGTTGGGGACTGTTTAATTGGGCCGTATCTGCTACCTAGGCCATTAACTGGCAGGCACTACTACAATTTTCTCGCCAGAGCATTGCCAGAATTTCTGGAAGACGTCCGGCTCCCTTCAAGACAACGCATGTGGTTCGAACATGACGGGGCGCCGGCACATTTCAGTCGTCGTGTGCGTCGATTCCTGGACCGACGGGTCCCAGAAATGTGGACTGGCAGAGGTGGTCCTGTACCATGGCCTGCTCGATCCCCAGATATGTCCCCTCTGGACTTTTTTGTGTGGGGAGAGATGCACAACCCTGTTTATGCAACTCCTGTGGCATCAGAAGAGGATCTGGTTGCCCAGATAGTAGTAGCAGCAGGAACAATTCAGGATACTCCTGGGGTTTTTTGCCCGTGGCAGACAGAACATGATCCGATCGTTCAACATTTGTTTACGTTTCAATTGAGGCATTTTTGAAAATCTACTGTAAATGAAATTGGGTTGTGTTAATGTGTTGTCTCTTGGTCATAAAAAAATGAAGTGTTTGTTGGTTTAATTAATTTGCCGCCAGAAAGATCTTCCTCTACCGGTTTAAATACTCCTCATAGGAAAAAATAGCATTAGGGAAAAATATTTGTTTTGATGTCCCCTACAACCTCTCAGAGTTTGTCGGTTTAAATACTTTTCACCCTGTATATATTGTAGCCAGTCCACAGGTAATGGCAGCTACCTACGAGACCACCACCTTAAGTGTTGAAATTTCAAGTTTCCACCTCATTGAGACGTTAGTTGCAACAGCAAAATTTGTACCAATCAGACAGATCGACAAGAAACTGACCTAATAAGAACGTATTAAAAATCCTACAGAGGGCGACAGTGTGACGGAAAGGCTTTGGGCAAGCAGCGCATCAGCTTTAGCTCACGGAATGTAATTACCAGTGGCACACCGCATTTCGTTCTCCTCTTCTTGCCGACTGTTATTCCCGACAGCAGCGCCTCCAGAGGCTGGAGCACTGGAGGCGTTCCTCGCACAAGCGGGAGCCGATGACAGCCGTAGGGAGGCGGGAGGGCGCCGTGCCCTCTTCCCTCACCTCAGCTCGCCCCCGCTCGCCTCCCCACCCAGCCCATTAGCTAAGCTGCTAGTCAATATTTAGCGGCAGCGCGCGCGGCAGCTACTTACAACTTGCAGCAAGTTAGCGCGACGCCGGGCCAACACTCACCTGCAACGAGACACAAGAGGCCGACATTAGCAGTCTGTCAGCGGCGGAGTTTTCCGCAGTGTTGACTAATAGAGTGCGCTCTTTAGAAATTCTGAATTTATCAGGGATAAAGCGAAGAGAGTGAAATGTTATCTAGAACCCGCACAGTACCCAGACTACAGCTGAAGGAGTCGAAGGACTCAAAAGGGAGGCAGAAATTCAGGAGGTGGTGAGACAGGGTTGTAGCTTATCCCTCCCCCCCCCCTCCCCCAATGTCATTCAGTCTGTACATAGAGCCGAGCAGCAAAGGAAACCGAGAAGATATTTTGTAAGAGAACTATAAGAATTATACACTACTGGCCATTAAGATTGCTACACCACGAAGATTACATGCTACAGACGCGAAATATAACCGACAGGAAGAAGATGCTGTGATATGCAAATGATTAGCTTTTCAGAGCATTCACACAGGGCTGGCGCCGGTGGCAACACCTACAACGTGCTGACATGAGGAAAGTTTCCAACCGATTTCTCATACCCAAACAGTAGTTGACCGGCGTTGCCTGGTGAAACGTTGCTGTGATGACTCGTGTAAGGAGGAGAAATGCGCACTATCACGTTTCCAACTTTGATAAAGGTCGGATTGTAGCCTATAGCGATTGCGGTTTATCGTATCGCGATAATGCTGCTCGCGTTGGTCGAGTTCCAATGACTGTTAGCAGAATATAGAATCGATGGGTTTAGGAGGGTAATACGGAACGCCGTGCGGGATGCCTACGGCCTTGTATCTCTAGCAGTCGAGATTACTGACATCTTATCCGCATGGCTGTAACGGATCGTGCAGACACGTCTCGATCCCTGAGACAACAGATGGAGACGTTTGCAAGACAACCATCTGCACGAACAGTTTGACAACGTTTGCAGCAGCGTGGACTATCAGCTCGGAGACCAAGGCTGCGGTTACCTTGACGCTGCATCACAGACGGGAATGCCTGCGATGGTATACTCAAATACGAACCTGGGTGCACGAATGGCAAAACGTCATTTTTTCGGATGAATCCAGGTTCTGTTTACAGCATCATGATGGTCGCATCCGTGTTTGGCGACATCGCCGTGACCGCCCATTGGAAGCGTATATTCGTCATTGCCATACTGGCGTATCACCCGTCGTGGAGGTATGGGGCGCCACTGGTTACACGACTCGGTCACCTCTTGTTCGCACTGACGGCACTTTGAACAGTGGACGTCACATTTCAGATGTGTTACGACCCGTGGCTCTATCCCTCATTCGATCCCTGCGAAACCCTACATTTCAGCAGGATAATGCAGGATCGCATGTCGCAGGTCCTGTACGGACCTTTCTGGATACAGAAAATGTTCGACTGCTGCCCTGGCCAGCACATTTTCCAGATCTGTCACCAACTGAAAATATCTGGTCACTGGAGGCCGAGCAACTGGCTCGTCACAATACGCCAGTTACTATTCTAGATGAACAGTGGTATCGTGTTGAAGCTGCATGGGCAGCTGTACCTGTACACGCCATCCAAGCTCTGTTTGACTCAATGCCCAGGCGTATCAAGGCCGTTATTACGGCCAGAGGTGTTTGTTCTGCGTACTGATTTCTCGGTATCTATGTACCCAAATTGCGTGAAAATGTAATCACATGTCAGTTCTAGTATAATATATTTGTTCAATGAATACCCGTTTATCATCTGCATTTCTTCTTGGTGAAGCAATTTTAACGGCCAGTAGTGTAAGTCCAGGAAGAAGAAATAAAACATGTGTGGATAAAAATCCTGCGTCAAGATAGCAAATTTTCTTTATTGATTACCGGTTTCGGTTCATTGAGAGCCGTTCTCAGATTAATCTAAAACATTGCTCAGTGTGCGAGTCATTACAAATCGTCATATTCTTAGAGTTGAGGAATCCTAAAATGAAAAATCGTAGTTGTTTATGCAAAATGACATTATCTGATTAGTGATTAAATTTACAAAAGCAACTCGGGCGGCTTAGCTCTAGGAACATAACGATGTGTAATGATTGTCTAACATTTTAAATTGATATGAGGATAGCACTTCAATGAGGCGAACCGGTAATGAGCAAAAGGACATTTGCGAGATCGGCGCAGTATTGTTATCTAGACGTTTTAAATCGACAGGTCGTGGAAAAGTTCTGGTGACATTCTACTATAATTAAAGGAACTTCCTGGGTCTTCCATTATAAATTATTCGCGAATCTCCTCACTGGCAATGTCTAAGAATATCAAAAACATTGAAGTACGCATATGAGACTGCAATTCCGTCAGATGTGTTAGAAAATCATTTGAAGGGAATGGAGAGTGTCCGGAAACGTGACTGTGAGATGAATACCAACAAGAGTAAAGAAAAGGTAATGGACTGCAGTCGTAATAAATAAGATGACGCAATGGGAAGTAGATTACGAGGTGAGATGCTAAAAGCAGTAGGCTAGACTTAGCAATAGGACAGCAGAACAACAGACAACTGCAGAGGTAAAGAGGATATGAAACGTAGGCTGGCAACAGTTAAAACAAGCTCGAGCTCTACAGACATAGAGGTGTTATGTTAACATCGAGTATAAATTTATTTATTTATTTATTTATTTATTTATTCATGTACCTTATCGTATGGTGGAACACATAGTATTACTATACTGATATAAAACAATGTAGTAATGAGAGATGGATAGATAAAACACAGAAAATATGTTACATATACGGTGATTGTACCGTTTCAGCGGACACTAATAAATTTACAAAAATGGTTCAAATGGCTCTGAGCACTAGGGGACTTAACTTCTGAGGTAATCAGTCCCTTAGAACTTAGAACTACTTAAACCTAACTAACCTAAGGACATCACACACATCCATGCCCGGGGCAGGATTTGAACCTGCAACAGTAGCGGTCACGCGGTTCCAGACTGTAGCGCCTAGAAGCGCTCGGCCTCCCAGGCCAGCTAATAAATTTACATAAGCACAACAAAATCTGTAGTGCTTATAGTAGTTTCAGTAACTGGGTGATTTTTAGCAGTTTATAACAGTTTTGTACTGATAAAATGTAGTTGTAATAGTAGCATTTTTGTAGTTGTAGTAGTAGTAGTAGTAGTAGTAGTAGTATTTTTATTTTTATATGAAGATGGTATCTGTTGCCGAAAGAACAGATACTATTGACGACCGTGCATCTTCTCTAGGATGAAATGATAATTAAATCGAAACACTTAGCTGCCGACAGGTGTTGTTAATATACTTCAATGGGGACAGCTGAAAATACGTGCCCCGACCGGGACTCGAACCCGGGATCTCCTGCTTACATGGTAGACGCTCTGTACATCTGAGCTACCGAGTGTACGGAGAATAGTGCGACTGCAGGGACTTATCCATTGCACGCCTCCCGTGAGACCCACATTCCCAAATGTCCACAACCTACATTCGTAGTGTTCCTAACAGATATTTGCCCATTCACTGATTACTCGCGCCGGACTAAGCTGACGAGTCCCGTAAGAGTTCGGGCAAAGCGTGCGCATTCACACAGACGGTCAATGGCCGGGTAACCTCTGCCATGTAAGCAGGAGATCCCGGGTTCGAGTCCCGGTCGGGGCACACATTTTCAGCTGTCCCCATTGATGTACATTAACAACACCTGTCGGCAGCTAAGGGTTTCGATTTAATTATCCTTTCATTTTTATTTTTGTATTTTCGTTTCGTAATTTTTATAAGTACCAGGAACAAATCATTACTATGTAGATTCATAATTACCCACAAAACTATGAGATGCGTGGCCGATGTTAGCTGTCCAGATAATAATTCGAGAGGATAAGGTGCAAATCGGTGTCCAGCAATCCAGGTTTAGGTTTTCAGTAATTTCATCCAATCGCTCGATGGAAATGCCGGGATGGTACCTTTGAAAGGCAGGGTCTTTGTCCTCCACCATCCTTGATATGGGACTCCGTCTCTAATGACGTCGATGTCGACGGGATGTTAGAGCTTAATCTTCCTTCCTTCCCATTTAAGACTGTGTAATAATGAAAAACGAATAAATAATTAAACAGGTACAGTCGCTTATAATCTTAGATTTAATTTCTCAGTCCAGTCAGTGGCTTTTGGGGTCAGCGTCATAAATTCGTTTGCACTGCCTGGATATGGTGTTAAGCGTACTCCCGCACGATATGATGGATTGTCTGGCATTTCAAGCCGCAACTGCAAAATTGCTCGTGCAACTATTTTCTGCTTGACAAGGAAGGCCTTAAATACTGCACGGTTCTTGCAGTGGGGCAAATTGACGCCTGTTGCTTTAGAGCAGTTGCTTAAGTTGGTTTCTGCTCCTGATGATCAAATCGCTGATCAAGAAGTTCTGCAGCCGACAATTTTTTTTTAACATCAAACTGTTATGTAACGTTTTGGTACCATTTGTTTGAAGACTAGCCCTACAGTGAAGCGTGGACGATAAACAACACCCAGGGAACAGACCCTGCTGAAGAGTACTGTTACAGAATGCCCAAGTGCACACCCTATAAAAAATCAAATCACCATAAGTGATGGAATTGACGGGAAATTAATAATAATGGTGCCTTTTCTGGGAGTCAAAGCCTGATTCTACTGGATGGAAAGCCCAAGTTCACCTCCTAACACATGGAAACTGTCCAGATGCGGGAGAGGAAGGTTAGGTCAGTGTGTATATATACTGAATTCGACCTGTAAGTGGCGTAAATCTTAGATACAGTCGTGCGCCAGCAATGTGTCCACGTTGAAACTCACATAGCCCCTAGACAATGCACTCACAACTATACAGAACACTGTTCTGACCGCTACAGACACCTCGAACGTACTGACGGCATTGCAGAGATTCCGTTCGTGGCAAACAAAAAAAAAAAAAAAAACAAAAAAAGTGTGACCCGCAGGCTGGGCTGGAATCTGCATGTATGTTGAAGACTGCGGTGTTTCCATGTTTTTGTCCAACCCCAGTATAAATCTGCAAAATTTTTCATTCTTTTTTTGCTCTTAAGCCCGGTTCGCTCATCGACGTCCGCCCCGTATTGGCAGACATGTGTTTATTAGAGTGGATGCGTAAATAATGTATTGTAAGCATTTGTTCGCAAACATGTGGAAAGCACATATTTATTAGCGAGCAGGACGCACACATTGCGGCTTTTGAAACGAGCGACGTGATCCGGGCTGTGCGGCCGCGATGGTGGGTCAAGAGAAATATTTACCGCCAGTCGTGTTCACAGAGAAAAAGTTGTTCAGGCCGCAGCTCAATAAAAGGACTCCGTTGACGCAATTAGGTTTGCAAACTTGCTCCACTTGTAGGATGTTAAATATTTTTGGCGCCTTTTTGAAACCGTGTGTGTGTGTGTGTGTGTGTGTGTGTGTGTGTGTGTGCGGTGAGAGAAAATGAGGGAAGGAAGAGCGAAAAAAATCTCCTCTTCCCTGTAGCAATATGCAGCAGATCTCGTAGTTCAGCCGTAGTGTGCTGACATTAATTTGCCTGCACGTTTGACGGTGGCTCGTTAAGACGCCGTGATTTAACAATCAGAACTGGCCACGCCGTGAGCAAAGGAACGCTACACAAGTTGGGAATTACCGGTGGCGACCAATGCGTCTGCGGAACATCTAAAAAAACATTGGAGCACATTTTGCACTGCTGCCCAAATGGAAAATTCAGGGACACCTCGGAACAGCTAGTAGACGAACCACCTGCAACAATTAACTGGCTGGAGTGTTTGGATATCCAACTATGACGGAGAATGGATATCTCAAATTGTTTTAGCTACTACCAAATTGTTTTAGCTACGATCATTATCACCTTTTTTCTGAGTCATCTGTCTCCTGACTGGTTTGATGCAACCCGCTACGAATACTTCTCCTGTGCCAACCTCTTCATACATACATACAACATACATACATACATACATTAAACTTTGTTCCATAGATCACGAATACGACATTTCGTAATTATGTAAAACGTGTCACTTTAACATAAATTTTCTTTATAGAAAATAATTTTTTTTACAGTTCCTATTTCATATATAAAAATTCATCTAGTTGTCATTCAGAAATTCTTTCAATTTGCTTTTAAATGTTGGTTGGCTATCTCTCAGACTTTTAATGCTATTTGGCAAATGACCAAAGATTTTTGTGGAAGCATAATTCACACCTTTCTGTGCCAAAGTGAGGTTTAATCCAGAGTAGTGAAGATCATCCGTCCTTCCAGTATTGTAGCTATGCATTTCGCTGTTATTTTTAAACTGAGATGGGTTATTAATAACAAATTTCGTAAGTGAATGTATATTTTGCGAAGGTACTGTGAATGTCTTAGAGTAGCACATGCAAACTGCGCCCTCGGCTATTTGCTGGATATACTCCGATATCTGTTTTCCTCTACAGTTTTTACCCTCTGCAGCTCCCTCTAGTACCATCGAAGTTAATCCCTGATGTTTTAATACGTGTCCTACCATCCTGCCCCTTTTTCATGTCAGTGTTTTCCATACATTCTTTTCCTCGTCGATTCTCTGGAGGACCTCCTCATTCCTTACCTTACCTGCCCACTTCATTTTCAACATTCTTCTGTAGCATCAAATCTCAAATGCTTTGATTCTCTTCTGTCCCGTTTTACTCACAGGCCGTATTCCACTACCATACAATGCTGTGCCCCAAACGTATGTTCTCAGAAATTTCTTCCTCAAATTAAGGCCTATGTTTGATACTAGTAGATGTCTCTTGGCAATGAACGCCCTTATTGCCAGTGCTGCTAGGCTTTTGAAGTCCTCCTTGCCCTGTTGTCATTAGTTATTAAGCTGCCTAGGTAGCAGAATTTCTTGACTTCATCTACTTCTTGATCACCAATTCTGATGTTACGTTTCTCGCTGTTCTCATTTCTGCTATTTCTCATTACTTTCGTCGATTTGCAGTCAATCCATATTCTGTACTCATTAGGCTGTTCATTCCATTCAACACATCGTATAGTTCTTCGCTTTCATTGACGGTAACAATCTCATAAGTCATTCTTATTATTCATATTCTTTCACCTTGAATTTCAGTTCCACTCTTGCAGCTTTATTTTATTTCCGTAATTGTTTCTTCGTTGTATAGATTGAACGGCATATGTGAAAGACTTCATCTTTGTTTTGTGTCCTTTTTAACCTGAGCACTTCGTTCTTGGTCTTCTACTATTACTATTACGACAGTTGCCAGAAAGTAATGCACCGTGCTTTCTTCTTCAATAATTCTTTATTGAACGTAATGAGAATTACACACACTAAAGAATAGTGCTTCATATGCACACTATTTTTCCACGTAATCTCCATCCCGTTTTATGGCATTCCTCATGCACGAAACAAGGGCGTGCGCGCCCTGTCGGTACCAGTCCTTGATTTTCCACGAGTACGGATAATTGCGTCCACACATCCTTTACTGATTAACAGATACAGCGCCAACTGCCGAGTTGTAATGCGTCTGTCCTCGCGAATGACATCAGCTCACTGCAACATCTAAGGTGTGACAGCCGTGGACGGTCTCCCCGAGCGCTGCAAGTTGTGGAGTTCCTCCGAACCGCCTTCTGATGACCTCACCCCCCGTGCCCAGCGGCTAACTGTACTTCTGTCGACAGTAGATGCTACATAATTTTACACAAGCGTTTGTGAAGGTTCCCCACTGTTTCTTTCTCTACAATGTGAAATTCAATGGCGGCCCGCTTGTTTTAACGTACGTCACCTACAGACGGCATTTTGAAACTCTTATCCAGCTACACTATCTGTCGGAAGCGAGGGAAACTTGGGGCGGTCATTCAGGAGACTTCAAATAATACATACGTAACGTTTCGCATTCGTAGCATCGTTTTCAGCTCAGAAAAAAAATCCGATGCATTACTTCCTGGGCAACCCTCGTATATATATCAGATTGTACTAATTAATATCACTTTATCTTACCTTGTATCAGCTAACTGTATGTACTCATAAAACCTAATTCTGTAAACCACACGCTAGAAAAGTAAACACATTGTTTAGCAAATGCCTTAACGCTTGCTACCTATTCGAAAGAATAGCTTTTAAGGCTCTCTCATTCTAATTATTATTTCAGGAATTGTTTTGCGGCTCACCGTCGGTAGCCTTGAAGGAACAAAATCGACTGCAGCTCTGCTAGCAGTTAATTCAACAGTCAATACATTTTATAGCTTTGTGTCTAACATAGCTACACATAAGAAATGAGGATCCTAGAAAAGGACCAACATGACCGCGTCGTTACCCATTTCTGATATTTTGTTGTCGATCGGTCTGCTAGTTTTTTTAGAAGTAATAGTGGTACACCAAGAATTTCTATTAAAACCCTGGAAATTAACAGCGGTAAAAACTTGTCTACCATTCCCTGTAAGAGAACGATACCGACGTCAACACGGTTCTTTTTTCCATCGCTACGAAGATTAACTTGCAATAATTGCAGTCGAATAGGCAAAAGCAAGGACATTTTTTCTAAAAAGTAGAGAGATGCTACAATGAAATATAAATTTAAATGTCACGAACCCTCTTTAAGTATTTAACTGGAGTGTAGCCTTCTTTTGAAGAGAAACATAAACGTTAAATAATACGGACAAGAAGAGTAAAGAAACACTTCAGATGTGTAGTTACAGATGACTACTGAAGATAAACTGGGTATTTGAAATCCGATAGTTGAAGATAGCAAAATCAAAGTCCAATATTTAAATTTCACATTCAAGAAATCATTGACACTGGAGAATCTTACAGACACACCGTCATTTGACCATCGGACAGACTTACCGTATGGACGACATAGTAATAAGCATCGCTGGCTTAGAGAAACAGCTGAAAGACTCGAAAGGAAATAAATAACCAGGTCCGGATGGACACCCAGATCGATTTTTCAAAGAGTGTGCTACGACATTGGTCCCTTACCTAGTTTGCATTTATAGCGAATCCCTCGCACAGCACGGAGTCCAAAGCGACTGTAAAAAGCCCCAAGTAAAGCCGCTATATAAGAAGGTTAAAAGGACGAACCCGCAGAATTACATACCAATATCCCTAAATTCAGTCTGCTGAAGAATCCTTGAACATGTTCTCAGTTCAAATATAATAAACTTTATTGAGACTTTGAAGCTTATGTGCATGAATCAGCATGGTTTTAGAAGGCATCGCTCGTGCGAAGCTCAGCTTTTCCTTTTCCCACATGATATACTGCGAACTATGGAAAAAGGGCAACAAGCAGATTTCTTATTTCTAGATTTCCGGAAAGCATTTGACACGGTGCCCCACTGCAAGCTGTTAACGAAGGTACGGGCATACGAAATGGGTTGACATACGTCTGAGTGACTCGATGACTTCTTAAGTAATAAACCCAGTATGTTGTCCCCGCCGTCGAATGTTCATCACAGAATAGGATATCGTCAGGAGTGCCCCAGGGAAGTGTGATAGGACCGCTGTTGTTCTCTATACACAATCATTCGGTGTCTTGAGCGGTGTAGCAGATATGAGGATGTTGTCAATATTTCATTCTCGCGGGCGTGACGTCGGGAGCGAACGCGCTACATAGGATCCATTTTCTGGAGTCTAGAGAAAAATTCAATATGTTTCTTCAATTTCTTACGCAGCAACATATGTTGTAATACGGACCAAACGCAAAATCATAGCGACCCCTATTTTTCATTGCAAACTTTTCGAATTTTGCGCAGTATCTTACTAAAATGTGTATATCACAATAAGTATGACCATTAGCCCGCTCGGTTGGCCGTGCGGTCTGACGCACTGTTTTCCGGGCGGGAAAGAGCGACTGGTCCCCGGCACGAACCCGCTCGGCGGATTTGTGTCGAGGTCCGGAGAGCCAGCCAGTCTGTGGATGGTTCTTAGGCAGTTTTCCATCTGCCTCGGCGTATGCGGGCTGGTTCCCCTTACTCCACCTCAGCTACACTATGTCGGAGAATGTTGCGCAATCATGTTCTCCACGTACGCGTACATCACCATTACTCTACAACGCAAACGTACGGGTAACACTTCACTGGTGTGAGACGTTCCCTGGGAGGTCCACTGAGGGCCGAATCGCACAATAACCCTGGGTTCGGTGTGGGGCGGAGGAGGGGTGGAGGGGACGGCGATAGTCGTCGTGGGGTTGTGGACATCTGCGCCTACGGCGGGGATGGAGCTTCTCCGTCGTTTCTAGGTCCCCGGTTCACATACAGTACAATCCAATACAAGTCAAAGATCAAATACACTCCTGGAAATGGAAAAAATAACACATTGACACCGGTGTGTCTGACCCACCATACTTGCTCCGGACACTGCGAGAGGGCTGTACAAGCAATGATCACACGCACGGCACAGCGGACACACCAGGAACCGCGGTGTTGGCCGTCGAATGGCGCTAGCTGCGCAGCATTTGTGCACCGTCGCCGTCAGTGTCAGCCAGTTTGCCGTGGCATACGGAGCTCCATCGCAGTCTTTAATACTGGTAGCATGCCGCGACAGCGTGGACGTGAACCGTATGTGCAGTTGACGGACTTTGAGCGAGGGCGTATAGTGGGCATGCGGGAGGCCGGGTGGACGTACCGCCGAATTGCTCGACACGTGGGGCGTGAGGTCTCCACAGTACATCGATGTTGTCGCCAGTGGTCGGCGGAAGGTGCACGTGTCCGTCGACCTGGGACCGGACCGCAGCGACGCACGTATGTACGCCAAGACCGTAGGATCCTACGCAGTGCCGTAGGGGACCGCACCGCCATTTCCCAGCAAATTAGGGACACTGTTGCTCCTGGGGTATCGCCGAGGACCATTCGCAACCGTCTCCATGAAGCTGGGCTACGGTCCCGCACACCGTTAGGCCGTCTTCCGCTCACGCCCCGACATCGTGCAGCCCGCCTCCAGTGGTGTCGCGACAGGCGTGAATGGAGGGACGAATGGAGACGTGTCGTCTTCAGCGATGAGAGTCGCTTCTGCCTTGGTGCCAATGATGGTCGTATGCGTGTTTGGCGCCGTGCAGGTGAGCGCCACAATCAGGACTGCATACGATCGAGGCACACAGGGCCAACACCCGGCATCATGGTGTGGGGAGCGATCTCCTACACTGGCCGTACACCTCTGGTGATCGTCGAGGGGACACTGGATAGTGCACGGTACATCCAAACCGTCATCGAACCCATCGTTCTACCATTCCTAGACCGGCAAGGGAACTTGCTGTTCCAACAGGACAATGCACGTTCGCATGTATCCCGTGCCACCCAACGTGCTCTAGAAGGTGTAAGTCAACTACCCTGGCCAGCAAGATCTCCGGATCTGTCCCCCATTGAGCATGTTTGGGACTGGATGAAGCGTCGTCTCACGCGGTCTGCACGTCCAGCACGAACGCTGGCCCAACTGAGGCGCCAGGTGGAAATGGCATGGCAAGCCGTTCCACAGGACTACATCCAGCATCTCTACGATCGTCTCCATGGGAGAATAGCAGCCTGCATTGCTGCGAAAGGTGGATATACACTGTACTAGTGTCGACATTGTGCATGCTCTGTTGCCTGTGTCTATGTGCCTGTGGTTCTGTCAGTGTGATCATGTGATGTATCTGACCCTAGGAATGTGTCAATAAAGTTTCCCCTTCCTGGGACAATGAATTCACGGTGTTCTTATTTCAATTTCCAGGAGTGTATTTTTACTGAATTGTTTCTGTAAAATCGTTTGAGAAGGGGGTGGGGCACGCTTTGATTCTGTCAGCGCAGAGCGTTGCCAACCGGCGCGTGCAAAATATTTGTACGTGTCTCAATATAGGCAAGAACAGCGCGGCACGACTAGAATACGCGCGTTGCGCTGTAGTTCCGTGTCATGCACTTAGCCTAAGGGGACGGCGACCTCGAAGTTGACGTCATAGGACCTCATGGCGAGTTTAAAGCGTTTACGTTGCTCATTTTCGATCTGCAATACTCGCAATACTCTTCATTTACAGGAATGTTTCTTTTCTGATCCAGCGATAAGTTCGCATAATGATGAAGGTTCAAGTCAACACATCGCACGGTATGGAAAAATTGGCAACACTTCCCATTCCAAGAGTGTAACATTTACAGTGACAGGTGTAAGGGGGTGGAGTGGGGGATGTTAGGAAAACGTGTGGGAGATGTTACGTACGAGCGGAAGACGCTCGAGTGGGTGGACAGGGCATTTCACGGAACGCCTTACGTGGCGGTGCTAAACTAGGGTACGATATGCGCGCTATGGGAGCCAACGTCGGCAACGGCACCCCGCGCGCCATCTCTTTTTTCGTCACTTTTCTTGCCGTCTCGTATACTCGTCTGATAAATTAACACTTCCTTCTACTCGCCGTCTGCTCGTTTTTTGCCACTGCCGCCCCCTCCCGTCTCCCGTGGCGAGAGGATCCGTTTTTGCTGTCAGCTGGCGGCGCCGCCGTGTTGTGTCGGTGGAGGTGTTTGGTGACGTCTCGGAATTCGCCGCCTGCGTTTTGTTTTTCCCCTTGCGAGCCTGGGAGGCATTTTCGTATGATTTAGCGTCCATGAGGGATGGTCGGTGTGTGTGTGTGTGTGTGTGTGTGTGTGTGTGTGTGTGTGTGTGTGTGAGAGAGAGAGAGAGAGAGAGAGAGAGAGAGAGAGAGAGAGAGAGAGAAGAGGGAGAGATGGTTGAGTTAAAGAGGAGGGTAATTGCTTGGTGTTCTTAGGTGTATTCTTATGTCCGGTGGAAGCACCATTAACTTCGGAATTTATCGACCGCGAGGAGTACTAAGAGTGAAATTTTGTTTTCTCGCTGACGTTTCCCCAGCGTGTTGTCACCAGACTGAGCACTAAAGCAGAGGCTGGGAGCGCGAGGAGAAGAAGGGTGGGGTAAGAGAGAACCGTCGCGGGCACTCCCACACCAGGACCATAAAGTTCACTTTTTCCCGCTCTATCGTTCCACTGTTTGTTTCGTAATTGGTGCTTAACGCGTCGTCAACACTCAACGCTCTGGTCGAATATATATCTGGTGGGCTGGTCCCGGCGGAGGTTCGAGTTCAAAATGGTTCAAATGGCTCTGAGCACTATGCGACTTAACATCTGTGGTAATCACTCGCCTAGAACTTAGAACTAATTAAACCTAACTAACCTAAGGACATCACACACATCCATGCCCGAGGCAGGATTCGAACCTGCGACCGTAGCAGTCGCACGGTTCCGGACTGCGCGCCTAGAACCGCGAGACCACCGCAACCGGCCGAGGTTCGAGTCCTCCCTCGGGTATGGGTGTTTGTGTTTGTCCTTAGGATAATTTAGGTTAAGTAGTGTGTAAGCTTAGGGACTGATGACCTTAGCAGTTAAGTCCCATTAGATTTCACACTCATTTATATCTGATGAGGCTCCAGAAAGGGCGGAGTGCAACGTGAGCATTCAACGATACTCATATGAACGTACAGTGCGAGTGTTTCATCTGAGATGACGAAAGCAATTTGTACATGGTTGTACGGTTCTGCCACACAACCAGCAAAGCACACCGGACAAAAAATTATTCAGTCGTAGGAGTCACACACTAACACCGTGTAACACTGTCTCCAGCCCTGGTAATGGGCTCAGTTAGAGGAGGAATGGGGGTTCTCTAATTTCGTCACCTATGAAAAAGCCAATCACTGACGATTAGGTTTCATAGAGCCACTAAACTGCGGGTACATACTGACTACCACGTATCACGCACTGTGCCTAACAGTTTCAGACATTTTCTATGGGATAAAGATCTGATAATTTTGTGGGCCATTTGAGTGTTGACGGATGGCTGTGTGTTCGTCGAATGAGGACCGTACTAGTACCGTCCTGTGGTCATGTTGGAAGACGCGACCAAGTCGTACAGCTACATTTACGCATAAATTTAGAAAGATCAAGCTACCTTACACTGTGTGCCATAAACTACTTTGTGTAGCCGTGTCATTTCCCCCTTTTTCCTTCCAGTCGCGTATTGTTCTCGGAAAGAACGATTCTACATCTACATCTACATTTATACTCCACAAGTCACCCAACGGTGTGTGGCGGAGGGCACTTTACGTGCCACTGTTATTAATTCCCTTTTCTGTTCCAGTCGCGTATGGTTCGCGGGAAGAACGACTGTCTGAAAGCCTCCGTGCGCGCTCGAATCTCTCTAATTTTACATTTGTCATCTCCTCGGGAGGTACAAGTAGGCTTCAAATGGCTCTGAGCACTATGAGACTTAACATCTATGGTCATCAGTCCCCTAGAACTTAGAACTACTTAAACCTAACTAACCTAAGGACATCACACAACACCCAGCCATCACGAGGCAGAGAAAATCCCTGACCCCGCCGGAAATCGATCCTGGGAACCCGGGCGCGGGAAGCGAGAATGGTACCGCACGACCACGAGATGCGGGCGTACAAGTAAGGCGAAGCAATATATTCGATACCTCATCCAGAAACGCACCCTGTCGAAACCTAGCGAGCAAGCTACAACGCGATGCAGAGCGCCTCTCTGGCAGAGTCTGCCACTTGAGTTTGCTAAACATCTCCGTAACGCTACCACTGTTACCAAATAACCCCGTGACGAAACGCGCCGCTCTTCTTTGGATCTTCTCTATCTCCTCCGTCAACCCGATCTGGTACTGATCCCACACTGATGAGCAATACTCAAGTATAGGTCGAACGAGTGTTTTGCAAGCCACCTCCTTTGTTGATGGACTACATTTTCTAAAGACTCACCCAATGAATCTCAACCTGGTACCCGCCTCACCAACAATTAATTTTATATGATCATTCCACTTCAAATCGTTCCGCACGCATACTTCCAGATAATTTACAGAAGTAACTGCTACCAGTGTTTATTCCGCTATCATATAATCATACAATAAAGGATCCTTCTTTCTATTTATTCGCAATACATTACATTTGTCTATGTTAAGGGTCAGTTGCCACTCCCTGCACCAAGTGCCTATCCGCTGCAGAGCTTCCTGCATTTCGCTACAATTTTCTAATGCTGCAACTTCTCAGTATACTACAGCATCATCCGCGAAAAGCCGCATGGAACTTCAGACACTATTGTTGGTAAGCGATGAAACACTATTACTGGTAAGCAGCGAGCGCACGAATCTAATTTCATCTTGGTGGTCTTTTCGCGATGTATGAGTAAGAGTTGGTTGGTTGGTTTGGGGAAGGAGACCAGACAGCGTGGTCATCGGTCTCATCAGATTAGGGAAGGATGGGGAAGGAAGTCGGCCGTGCTCTTTCAGAGGAACCATCCCGGCATTTGCCTGGAGTGATTTAGGGAAATCACGGAAAACCTAAGTCAGGATGGCCGGACGCGGGATTGAACCGTCGTCCTCCCGAATGCGATGAATAAGAGTAAGCAATATATTCGCTGCCTCGTCTACGAACGTACGCTCTCGGAACTTTAACAGTTGACCATACTGTGATGCAGAACGCCTCTCTTGCAGCGTCTGCCACTGCAGTTGGATGAGCATCTTCGTGACCGTTTCGCGCTCAGTAAATGACACTGAAAGGAAACGCGTAGAATAAAGTGAAACACCTGTTAGCCGGAAGTGTTGAAATAAACGTCCTGAGTGGGTGGCCTCAAGTAATAATGCACCAAAAAATACGCCCAAAGCATCAGAGAACTACTCTACACACACTGCGGGTTAAAAGCCTTCATTGGGAGGTCATTACATTCGAGGCCTTGCGTCATCTGAAAAGAGGCAAAACGGCGACTCCTCGATCCACACTACAACGCCTCCAGTCACCTAATACCCAGTTTCTGTCTTGTTCGGCCTATTGGAGACGCGGAGATCTTGTGCCGCTGTCAGCAATGGCCTTTTGCGATGTACTCCATTCCAAATACCCACTGCATGGTGTTCCCTGCTAAGTGTTTTTTCGGAGACTGGTTGAGATGGACCTGCATTCACTGACAACATCAACTCCTGTTGAAGAATGAAAGCGTTTGTCACTGACAAGGCATGGCACTCGTCTCCAGTCCCCCCCCCCCCCCCCCCCCCCTGTTATATATTTTACAGCCACTGTGCTTACGCCGTGTCACATGGCTTCCAATGATACAACATTCCTCGTAGATGCGTTGGAAACTCCGCACTGATACACCAAAAAATAGGCCAACTTCATTCAGTGCATACTACTGGGTACAACCCAACGTGATTACTTCTTCCTGTCATTCTGTCACGCCTCGACGTCTGTCAGTCTTACTGCACTGAGTCCATACAATCGACTGGCCGTACACACCACTTAAGTGCCATGGCGGACGTCAGCGCTGCAGATTCTCATAACTTCCTGGGGAGGCAACACTGTGCTATGTTGTTCCCGGCCACCAAACCAATCGCCAAAGACCTAAACTGAAAACATTTTCCTTTTTTTTCAGAAATGACTTGATCACAAAGGTTGTACTACTGGTTTCAACTCGTCCGAGTGATTGGACATTATCAGACATTATCAGAAACAGCATCTTGTTTCACACACCGAACAGTCACCGAACGCACTCGATGGAGTTGGGTTCAAGTAAGGCCGGGTTCCCTGGTTCGATTCCAGGCGGAATCAGGGATTTTCTCTCCCTCGTGATGACTGGGTGTTGTGTGCTGTTATTAGGTTGGTTAGGTTTAAGTAGTTCTAAGTTCTAGGGCACTGATTACCATAGATGTTAAGTCCTATAATGCTCAGAGCCATTTGAACCATTTTTTGGGGTCAAGTAAACATGGTGGGCCTTTGGTGACTTACAAACGGGATATTTTTGTCACAAGATGCTGTTGCTGGTAAGGACGCATAAGATTCGATAAGCTGTTGTAACTCCAACCAATGGTATCAAGACAACTGTGAATGAGAAGTACTTCCAAAGGAACTGCTATAGCCATGCGTATTCAAATACAGAGATAAACAAACAGGCAGAATACGAATATAAGACAACAAGTGTCTGGCGCAGTTGTTAGATCGGTTACTGCTGCTACAATGGCTGCTTATCAAGATGGGACACTGCATCTCCGAGGTAGTGATGAAGTGGCAATTTTCCCGTACGACTATTTCACAAGTGTACCGTGAATATCAGGAATCAGGTAAAACATATCTCAGACATCTATGTTGCCGAAAAAACATGCTACAGGAACGGGACCAACGACGACTGAAAAGAATCGTTCAAAGTGAAAAAAGTTCAACCCTTCCGCATATTGCTGCAGATTTCAACGCTGGACCATCAACAAGAGTCAACGAATGATATTGGCTTTTGGAGAAAAACGCCCACTCTTGTACCCTTGACGACTGCACGACACAGAGCTTAACTCTTCGTCTGGGCTTCTTAACACCGACATTGGACTGTTGATGACTGGAAACACGTTGCCTGGCCGGACGAGACTCGTTTCTAATTGTATCCAGCTGATAGACGTGAACGGGTATGGAGATAATCTCATGTACTCCATGGACCCTGCATGTCAGCTGGTGGATGCTCTTTAATGGTGTCCGCTGTGTGCAGTTGGAGTGATATGGGACCCCTGATACTTCTGGATAGGACTCTGACAAGTGACACGTACATAAGCATCCTGTCTGATCACCTTCATACATTCATGTTCGTTGTGCATTCAGACTGACTTGGGCAATTCCAACAGGACAATGCGACACTCCACACGTCCAGAATTGCTACAATGTGGCTCCATAAACACTCTTCTGAGTTTAAACACTTCCGCTGGCCACCAGACTCTCCAGACAGCAACATTATTGAGCATATCGTGGATGTCTTGCAGCAAGTTGTTCAGAAGAGATCTCCTTCCTTACGGATTTATGGACAGCCTCGCAGGATTCATGGTGTCAGTTCCCTGCAGCACCACTTTAGACATTAGTCAAGTCCATGCCACGTCGTGTTTCGGCACTTCAATGTGCTCGCAAGGCCCTACAAGATATTAGGCATGGGTACCAGTTTCTTTGGTTCTTCAGTGTAGATGGCGTGCTCCAGTTAGACAATGTCAAATTTCAGTGCTCTGTCAAATCCTAAACAATTCTGAAGTGTTTCTTGCTGGGCATGTGGTACTACTGCAAGGCAAGTGGTACTGTTGAACGTGAGTCGTCCCTTGTTTGAGGACATTATGCTTAGTAACATCACTCTAGCTGTTTAATCTTTCCAGTAAGAAATTTTTTTAAAGATAAAAGATATTAGTGTGTGGTTATCTTAACTAACGTCACAGTTAGAAGTAACAATATGAAAAAAGACAATCTTGTAGATAGAGGAACCGCAGCTGTAAGTAATCATCACAGATATTAATAAACCACTCAAGATGTATTTAGTAAGAGACAGCAGGTTGTCGTGTTCCCCGTGCCGCGATTGCTCTAGACCGGAGAAGCGGCCCCATCCACCGTATTCAAGGACGTACCACCTTTTAGAGGTGTTTATTTTACAGACAACGAATGATGGGTACTAAATTGCGAACTTTATAGTTCTAATGTTCTAGTTATACGTTCCTCTGAAGAGGTGGCTCTTAATGACATGTAATCGTAGTGATCTAAAAATAAAGTACTAAAGGCAGCTGAAACAGTGTATTAATATCAAAGAATACATAAAAATATTTCCTGCCGTTTCGTCCTCCAGTGCGGAGAGGGTTGTGATATACAGGGTCATTCATAAGTACCTGTAGGCTTCAGAGAATGATTTAACAAAAACAAGAAATACAGAAAACAGGCACGTATCATCTCTTCAAGTCTTTTAACTCACCCTACAGATGCTAAATATGAGCAACGTTTGTGACGTGGCAAACGCCAGTATGTGCCTGCAATTCATTGAGACGAGCTGCTCGGGAAGGCGCAACAGCATCCTGCTTTGCACATCTGTTAATTGGATTGCATATCTGCAGGCACGAACTAATTAGATATGATGATACAAAGTAGGGAGTTAACAACTGAACATTTTGATACATAGCAGTAACATGCAGTACATTCCCATTGCTTTTCTAGTAACCTAACATGAGACCCATACGTCCCAATGGTAGTGAAATATCCTGTTTGTTTTGTGCTGAGCTGGAAATCAACAGATGGTACATTTCTGAATGTTAAGAATCAGAAGTCTGTTAGGAAAAGAGGAAAATATGAAGGTCCTTGAGAGAGCAGACAACTGCCTCCACCGTCCTGCAGGTGGGGGCGCTACCTTGCGACGCGCCGCTGTCGTCGCCATGGCAACGGAGGCGGACGCGCCTAATTGGGCCCAGATTTATCGAGGGGGTGGTAGTGGGTGGGGGAGAACCAGCTGCTCCTGTTTCCGGAGACAGCTTTAGGCGCGGAGGAAACAACCCGCTCTTCGGAAGCGCGCGGGCCCAAGAGGATTACCCCGAGTTCCTTCGGAGGCCGAAATTCTCCTTCCGTGGAGTCTCGGACCCAAGGCGACACCGGAACATCACTGAACGGGATTAACGTCTCATTCCGAGCTGCACTTCCGTCTGCCGGTGGTTCTCTAACCATCATAACGCAGAGGGCTGTACTGGTTCCGCCGTTCTACACTACTGGCCATTAAAATTGCTACACCAAGAAGAAATGCAGATGGTAAACGGGTATTCATTAGACAAATATATTATACTAGAACTGACATGTGATTACATTTTCACGCAATTTGAGTGCATAGATTCTGAGAACTCAATACCCAGAACAACTTCCCCTGGCCGTAATAACGGCCTTGATACGCCTGGGCATTGAGTCAAACAGAGCTTGCATGGCGTGTACAGGTACAGCTACCCATGCAGCTTCAACACGATACCACAGTTCATCAAGAGTAGTGACTGGGGTACTGAGACGTGCCAGTTGCTCGGCCACCGATGACTAGACGTTTTCAATTGGCGACAGATCTGGAGAATGTGCTGACCAGGGCAGCAGTTGAACATTTTCTGTATCCAGAAAGGCCCGTCCAGGACCTGCAACATGCAGTCGTGCATTATCCTGCTGAAATGTAGGGTTTCGCAGGAATCGAATTAAGTGTAAACCCACGTGTCGTAACACATCTGAAATGTAACGTCCAAGTGATGAGTGGGTGTTGTGTGATGTCCTTAGGTTAGTTAGGTTTAAGTAGTTCTAAGTTCTAGGGAACTGATGACCATAGATGTTAAGTCCCATAGTGCTCAGAGCCATTTGAGCCATTTGTAACGCCCATTGTTCAAAGTGCCGTCAATGCGAACAAGAGGTCACCGAGACGTGTAACCAGTGGCACCCCATACCCTCACGCCGGGTGATACGCCAGTATGGTGATGACGAGTACACGGTTCCAATGTGCGATCACCGCGATGTCGCCAAACACGGATGCTACCATCACGATGCTGTAAACATGACGTTTTTCCATTCGTGCACCCAGGTTCGTTTATATGCCTCCGCTACCAACAACAGTGAATGAACTGGGCCATCGCCAAACAGCAGCTGTAGAAGCTGTAACTCAAAGCGTGCTCGCTGCAGCTTGGGATAAATCTGAATACCGCAATGACATGTCACGTGCATCTCAAGGGGGTCATATTGAACACCTATGAAAAGGTACGAAAAAGAAAAATAACATTTTTAAGCTCTCCGTTCATCAAAAAAAAAATTCATTGAATATGTTTATTAGTTTCAGAAATATAAACGTGCAAAATCGTAAGATTTTTTTTATAAACCATGTGTATTCCCTCGATACTACTTCGCCACCCAACCTCAGTGTCACGAAACAAGAAAAGCATCACCCTTGCTTGTAGTTCAAAAATGGTTCAAATGGCTCTGAGCACTATGGGACTTAACATCTGAGGTCATCAGTCCCCTAGAACTTAGAAATACTTAAACGTAACTAACCTAAGAACATCACACACATCCATGCTCGAGGCAGGATGCGAACCTGCGACCCTAGCGGTCGCGCGGTTCCAGACTGTAGCGCCTAGAACCGCTGGTTCACCCTGGCCGGCTTTCGTGTAGTCATATCAACTAAAGTGTAAGTAACAGACATGCACATCATACCGGTGAAAAGTGTTACTGTTACGTGTTTTGTGTGCTGTTCTCTTTTGTGTGTTGTTGTCGTAAACTAAACTCGTTTCCTACTCTTAAACCTTCGTATGTGCCCGTGTCGTCATGTTAACCTAAAGAATGCAAGCGGTGTGATTACGTAAACGCTATCTGATAAAAAGAGTCGCCTAATCCAACTAAAACTCTATAACTGTATTTCAATTAACTTTCACCAAAAATAATTAGAAAGCGTAAAACTGCACAGTAAAGAATCTGTCTTGGGGAATTCTGTACTGTGCAGTGCAGTGAACAGTGCTAAAATGCGTGACGTCACAGAACGCGACTTGCAGTTCCAACACTCAAAACTACAGGACCAGATTAAAAATGCTACATGAAATTAGAAACCGAATTTTGAAAGAATAATTGTACAAAATGCTTTTATTAAATTGCCGCGTACATTTTACGTACGCAAAACTGGCCAAATATAATTCCAAACGTTAAACGGTACACACGTGAATGTAACACTGCACTGTTTAAGTTAAGAATGTCTGGCAAAGAAGTGATCTCTGACCTAATTTTTCCTTTCATTGAAGCTGATACGTTTGAAGAGCAAAGAGTAACTGTGAATGATTAATTGTGTTCTGACTGTAATATTAAACTGATACTAACAAATTTTCATGTCTTGGCAACGGGAAACTCGGTATTGCTTGCAAGTGATGAATGAATTCTGCGAGTGCTTTACTTTCAGTCACAGTGTTCCGCTCACTGTAAATTTTCGTGAGGAGACGGTAACAGAAATTCGAAATGATTGGAAAGAGACTAACATTCAAAACTACATTGTGAACCTCACTCCTTAGCAATTGCAATTGTGTTTACAAAAATCACTTCTTATAAAAACAATGTGCCTCTCCCATGAAATGTATTAACAGAATGGTAAAGAAGTGGTGTACCTATAACTCTGAGCGCAAGCTATGTGATTAGGCGACTTTTTTTTAATAACGTCCGGATAGTCAAACTAATTTTTCCAAAACCAATAAAGAAACGAATAAAACTAGCCTTTCACAAATTCATCATACATAAGGCGCGAGCACGCAATGCGGAGACAATATTACATGAAAATCTTCACATTTCTCAAATCAGTATTCACAAAATTACATTTCCTAAAAAGCAATATCCTCCGCATTTGTATCTCTGTGGACTGTGGACCACTCAGCAACGTAATCAACACGCCACTCCCTGACTTACTTCCCCACTCAATGCTCCTAGCAACGACAATGCCACTGACAACGGAGAACACATTGCTTATACTCAGAACCTCTGTGGCGTAACATAGTATTATTAAAGACTTCTGTCAGAAAAATATCCAGTGTACGGATATAAAGTACTACATATGAGCTCACATCACTTTCATTGCATACCAAAAACTAAGCTAGTATATTTACAAACACGTCGTGCTGAATTGAATATTACTACTGAATGTCACTGAAGCAGCAAATTTTGTTTCTTATAAAATTAGAGATAACTATTCATATCTAATTTTAAAAATTTTACGTGTTTTGCAGGGGAGACAGCCGGCACGGTAGATCGTCGTGTTCGGTTATAAGACTGTCAATCCACTGAAGTAAAAGAATTAAAAATATAAAAATTGGATGAAATTTTCATCAGCCGTGTTTGAGAGGTGTCATACGATACCTCACGGAACTATTGACGAAATATGACGTACAAGCTGATAGAGAGAAAGACAGGGAAAAGGAGTTGTGGTTAGCGTTGCTGCCTTCGGTGCAAAACGACCCGGGTTCGATTCCCGATATATCCAGCCATTTGTTTTTTTCTGTGATGAGGTGACATTTGTCTATGTTAAGGGTCAGTTGCCACTCCCTGCACCAAGTGTCTATTCACTGCAGATCTTCCTGCATTTCGCTACAATTTTCTAATGCTGCAATTTCTGTGTATACTACAGCATCATCCGCGAAAAGCCGCATGGAACTTCCTACATTATCTACTAGGTCATTTATATATATTGTGAAAAGCAATGGCCCCATAACACTCCCCTGTGGCACGCCAGAGGTTCCTTTAATGTCTGTAGACGTCTCTCCATTGAAAACAACATGCTGTGTTCTGTTTGCTAAGAACTCTTCAATCCAGCCACACAGCTGGTCTGATATTCCGTAGACTCTTACTTTGTTTATCAGGCGACAGTGCGGAACTGTATCGAACGCCTTCCGGAAATCAAGGAAAATAGCATCTACCTGGGAGCCTGTATCTAATATTTTCTGGGTCTCATGAACAAATAAATCGAGTTGGGTCTCACACGATCGCTGTTTCCGGAATCCATCTTGATTCTTACAGAGTAGATTCTGGGTTTCCAAAAATGACATGATACTCGAGCAAAAAACATGTTCTAAAATTCTACAACAGATCGACGTCAGAGATATAGGTCTATAGTTTTGCGCATCTGCTCAACGACCCTTCTTGAAGACTGGGACTACCTGTGCTCTTTTCCAATCATTTGGATCCTTCAATTCCTCTAGAGACTTGGCGGTACACGGCTGTTAGAAGGAGGGCAAGTTCTTTCGCGTACTCTGTGTAGAATCGAATTGGTATCCCGTCAGGTCCAGTGGACTTTCCTCTGTTGAGTGATTCCAGTTGCTTTTCTATTCCTTGGACACTTATTTCGATGTCAGCCATTTTTTCGTTTGTGCGAGGATTTAGAGAAGGAACTGCAGTGCGGTCTTCCTCTGTGAAACAGCTTTGGAAAAAGGTGTTTAGTATTTCAGCTTTACGGGTGTTATCCTCTGTTTCAATGCCATCATCATCCCGGCGTGTCTGGATATGCTGTTTCGAGCCACTTACTGATTTAACGTACGACCAGAACTTCCTACGATTTTCTGTCAAGTCGGTACATAGAATTATACTTTCGAATTCACTGAACGCTTCATGCATAGCCCTCCTTACGCTAACTTTGACATCGTTTAGGTTCTGTTTGTCTGAGAGGTTTTGGCTGCGTTTAAACTTGGAGTGAAGCTGTCTTTGCTTTCGCAGTTGTTTTCTAACTTTGTTGTTGAACCACGGGGGGTTTCTCCCGTCCCTCACAGTTTTACTCGGCACGTACTGGTCTAAAACGCACTTTACTATTGCCTTAAACTTTTTCCATAAACACTCAACATTGTCAGTGTCGTAACAGAAATTTTCATTTTGATCTGTTAGGTAGTCTGAAATCTGCCTTCTATTACTCTTGCTAAACAGATAAACCTTCCTTCCTTTTTTTATATTTCTATGAACTTCCATATTCATGGATGCTGCAACGGCCTTATGATCACTGATTCCCTGTTCTGCACTTACAGAATCGAAACGTTCGGGTCTGTTTGTTATCAGTGGGTCCAAGATCTCCACGAGTCGGTTCTCTGTTTAATTGCTCGAGGTAATTTTCGGATAGTGCACTCAGTATAATGTCACTCGATGCTCTGACCCTACCACCTGTCCTAAACATCTGAGTGTCCCAGTCTATATCTGGTAAATTGAAATCTCCACCTAAGGCTATAATATGCTGAGAAAATTTATGTGAAATGTATTCCAAATTTTCTCTCAGTTGTTCTGCCACTAATGCTGCTGAGTCGGGAGGTCGGTAAAAGGAGCCAATTATCAACCTAGCTCGGTTGTTGAGTGTAACCTCCACCCATAATATTTCACAGGAACTATCCACTTCTACTTCACTACAGAAACTACTACTAACAGCGACAAACACGCCACCACCGGTTGCATGCAATCTATCCTTTCTAAACACCGTCTGTGCCTTTGTAAAAATTTCGGCTGAATTTATCTCTGGCTTCAGCCAGCTTTCTGTACCTATAACGATTTCAGCTTCGGTGCTTTCTATCAGCGCTTGAAGTTCCGGTACTTTACCAATGCAGCTTCGACAGTTTACAATACCGATTGCTGCTTGGTCCCCGCATGTCCTGACTTTGCCCAGCACCCTTTGAGGCTGTTGCTCTTTCTGTACTTGCCCGAGGCCATCTAACCTAAAAAAACCGCCCAGTCCACGCCACACAACCCCTGCTACCCCTGTAGCCGCTTACTGCGTGTAGTAGACTCCTGACCTATCCAGCGGAACCCGAAACCCCACCACCCTATGGCGCAAGTCGAGGAATCCGCAGCCCAATAACTAGCAGTCGAGATGACAGGCGTCTTATCCGCATGGCTGTAATGGATCGTGAAGCCACGTCTCGATCCCTGAGCCAACAGATGGGGACGTTTGCAAGACAACAACCATCTGCACGAACAGTTCGACGACGTCTGCAGCAGCATGGACTACCAGCTCGGAGACCATGGCTGCGGTTACCCTTGACGCTGCATCACAGACAGGAGCGCCTGCGATGGTGTACTCAACAACGAACCTGGGTGCACGAATGGCAAAACGTTATTTTTTCGGATGAATCCAGGTTCTGTTTACAGCATAATGATGGTCGCATCCGTGTTTGGCGACATCCCGGTGAACGCACATTGGAAGCGTGTATTCGTCATCGCCATACTGGCGTATGACCCAGCGTGATGGTATGGGGTGCCATTGGTTACACGTCTCGGGCACTTCTTGGTCGCATTGACGGCACTTTGAACAGTGGACGTTAAATTTCAGATGTGTTGCGACCCGTGGCTCTACCCCCCCCCCCCCCCTTCGATCCCCGCGAAACCCTACATTTCAGCAGGATAATGCACGACCGCATGTGGCAGGTCTTTTGCGGGCCTTTCTGGATACAGAAAATGTTCGACTGCTGTCCTGGTCAGCACATTCTCCAGATCTCTCACCAATTGAAAACGTCTTGTCAATGGTGGCCGAGCAATTGGCTCGTCACAATACGCCAGTCACTACTTTTGATGAACTGTGGTATCGTGTTGGAGTTGCATGGACAGCTGTACATGTACACGCCATCCAAGCTCTGCTTGACTCAATGCCCAGGCGTATCAAGGCCGTTATTACGGCCAGAGATGGTTGTTCTGAGTACTGATTTCTCAGGATTCTATTAACCCAAATTGCGTGGAAATGTAATCACATGTCAGCTCTAGTATAATATATTAGTCCAATGAATACCCGTTTACCATCTGCATTTCTTCTTGGTGTAGCAATTTTAATGGCCAGTAGTGTGCAACAGCGCAATCTGTAGCCTCGGCTAGTATTTGCGTTTCTTTTCAAGCATGCATGTGTAAAAGGGTTTCCGGATTTTTGTTCATCACCTGTATCTGTCGCCTGGTGACGGATTTATTTATTTATTTTGTTTGAGAAGTAAGTAAATAAATCTGTCGCCTGACGCTAGGGCTAGAGAAAGCTTTCATTAATGATGCATGACACTACAATGTGCCCTTTATTCCAAAGGTTTTCCCCGAGTCTCGTTTCAACTCGGCACGGCATTTCATCACGCATACTGCTGGACGTGCACAGCGCGTCAGTCGGAACGCAGCAACTTTGTGACGTCACCGGAGACCCGGAGCTTTCATCCGAGCGGACAGTGGGCGGCCGGTAGCCTGTGACACCTGGCCATCCACTGGCTGTAAATATTTCCGATCCGCTGACAACATTGAGAGAGGGATGGCGCGCGCCGCCAGCGAAACGCAATACCGGCGGCGTGGGAGACGCGTAAACCGTGCCGCGGTGCGGCGCTTTGATCTGCCCTGCCTCGCTTCGGGTTTCAGCTGGAGCCTGCGGCCTCGACCAGAGGTTTGCGGCAGAGTTCTGGGGCCAGAGCTGGCTGCGGCCGCACTGCCGGATCACTTCCTCCGCACTACGGCCGTCCGTCAGGCACGGAGAGGGGGCACAGAACGCGTCACGCAACTACAAAGAAACTAACGTCACACTGAACTTGAATAGGGCCATCCCCTGAATTACGGATGTGGGCTGTACAAGCCAATTGTTTTGGTTGCCACCACACAGCGTCAGTTGGGCAACACTTTTATCGACTGAGACGTCGGTCTCGCAGTACCTAGGTCTTTTGTAGGTTCACTGAAAGAACACACAGTCATATGACCGTATATTTCTTCTGTATAACTGAAACCTCCCCTTAGAAAAATTATTGAATTACTGTGCTGATAAACCTCTTACGTTATTTGATTTTCAAACAGCTGAGCAAAACTGAACGCTCTTTACTTATTCTGATCAACACTAAACTGACACACAATATTTTTAGCGCAACCCAATCTGACTTTCAATAATCCCTACAACAGAATGGCCCTGACTAACAATAACCTATACCTTTCATGAATCACTTACCTCAGAAAAATCTTCGTTACTCGAACTACTGCCATACAGCGAGCGCCAATACTGCCAG
Source organism: Schistocerca gregaria (assembly GCF_023897955.1). Classification (NCBI taxonomy): domain Eukaryota; kingdom Metazoa; phylum Arthropoda; class Insecta; order Orthoptera; family Acrididae; genus Schistocerca; species Schistocerca gregaria. The sequence goes on from NC_064927.1 coordinate 275,155,824, forward strand.
CTGAACAAAAGATTCTAACTACTGAAGTCACTAACTACTGATAGGCATAGTTGGCAAATGAAAGATTGTGATAGAGAACAAACAATGTATTTACCTTAATAGTATTCAAAAGTCATTTTATATATATATATATATATATTCTCTGATGGACACACGTCCAGATCATCCGCTCTCAAAACTCCGCCATCTCTCCCCCCACATCCGCCACTGCTGGCCGCTCACCTCCAACTGCGCAGCTCTACGCGCTGTTCACATCCAGCTGCGCAACACTACAATGGCAAACATTCCAAAAATTGAAACCAGCCACAGACTGCGCACAGCACAGTCAGTGATTTTCATACAGACCGCTACGTGACGTTACCAATATAGAAACCAAAACAGACAGCGCTAAAAATATTGTGTGTCAGTTTAGCGTTGATCAGAATAAGTGAAGAGCGAAATGGCAGAGTACGTTCAGTTTTGCTCACCTGTTTAAAAATCAAAAAACGTAAGGGGTTTACCAGCACAGTAATTCAATAATTTTTCTAAGGGCAGGTTTCATAATCTAGATGTCGGCTTTCACTCCGTTATCAAGCTCAGTGCTAAAAGCAAGATACTGCAAATAGTAAGAGACGTTGAAAGGTCTCTGTTAGATTCCTTTCATGTTAATTTCTTAAATCTGTTGTCATTTACGGCATAAATTCCTCTTCTAAATTTACTGTGGCGTTTCTGACTATCTGCGAGGAGACTGAGCAGTGGAACGTGTTACTTTTACACATAAACAAGAACGATCTGTCACACTACTACACTTTAAAACACAGTTTATATCTAATTCATATATGAAATTCATGTCACACAGTCTCATACGGAACCTACATCCGCTTTCTTTTATATACTGTATATGATAAGATACTGTCATCCCCCTTTCCTTCTGTGTGAAAGAATGAATGAGCAAATGTATTTCTAGTTGCATGCTTGATGGTAGCAGACAAGCCTGTCTGCTAGAGAGCAGTAGGACCAACGCCGGAACAGGTAGCTACGCTTTCTAAAAGCAAAGAGGATTCTATCCTTAGTACTGTCCTGTCCGTCCCTTGTCATGTTGGTATACGAAGCTGCCCCTCTGGTCACTTCCGTTTTGTATACGGAAGCACCCTTGGTAGGAGCGCAGGGCAGTCTGTCCGCGGCGAGCGTCTGAAGTGGTAAGATCTCCGGCTAAGCGCGTGTCTGCTAAGTCCGCAGGACAATGGATTTCTTAAGTTCAGCCTAACTGAAAATTTAATCACCTTTATTTCAGGTTTTAGCTCTAAAATATCTAATGTTACCTTAAATTGCAACGCAGTGTGTTTCGAGTGTCAACTTCAGAATAACTTCCAGTAATTGCTTTGTCACTACTTTGTGAGTAAAGTGGAACCACGTGTTGATCAATAACTCTAACTAAGATCATCAATCTTAAATGCGAATGTGCGTGAGATTATAGCGTCTCGCCTTAACAATATTTTTCAATATAGCAACTTTTCTTTATGTTCAACCCACATGGGGTGTACTTCGTGAGACCAGTACCACGTGCTTATACAATTGTTTGACACATCAGGTTAATAGTAAGACGATAGTAACCAGTTCGAGGTTTTTCTTCTGTAAATTGCTTTTCGATCTAATTTATTTTAATTATCAAAATTATTGTGGAGTTACACTCTTTGTGTAAACCAAGTTAACCACGTGAAGCATGTGGTGTAATCATCAAAGTAGCTCTCAGCTTTTCTTTTCGGGAAGATTTCACAGAGAGTTAGTATGAATTTAGTATACCAGCGTGTGGTAATTACACGAGGGACAGGACTGCGCTACGAACGTTACTTCTTTGGGTGAAAATTGGTTGGTTGTGGTTAATTTCCTCTTACATATGTTTCAATGTTCTTCGTGTGTTATTTTATGAATGCAGTGTTGTATGCAGTCTCCCAATCTTGGCTCCATAATTGAAGTGCTCCTTAAGATTACAAACTCACATTTTCACAATCCTAAATAAGGCACCAGCTTAGTTATGACTCAAGTTTAATATGCTGAAATTTCAATGATCAATGTTAAAATAAATTTTCAAATATAAACTGATTTATTTCTTTTTATTTAAATTCTCATTTTTATATATGTATCACCGGTTTTCGTATGACTATTAAAAGATTATAATTAATGTTAGTCTTGTTGGAAATTTGGTAGGCTAGACTGGATACCTGGTGAAACAGTTGCTCAGTAATGCAACGTTAACTTCCTCAGATAGCTCACAGCTTTTAACCCTCTTTTATTGTCTATCAGCACCGCTTTCACATAAAATATAAAAAAAATGTAAGTTGCAAGCTGATATCAAACCACGAGAGAGGCACTTACATCTTAGATCACTAACGTATATTGCTGCGTACTGTCCAGGATGACATACACTGGAGCACCAAAGAAACTGGTATAGGCATGCGTATTCAAATACAAAGATTTGTAAACAGGCAGAACACGGCGCTGCGGTTGGCAACGCCTATATAAAACAACAAATGTGTGGCACAGTTGTTAGATCGGTTACTGCTGCTACAATGGCAGCTTATCAATATGTGAGTTTGAACGTGGTGTTGTAGTAGGCGCACGAGCGATGGAACACAGCACCCCCGAGATAGCGATAAAGTGAGGATTTCCCTGTACGATCATTCCACGAGTGTATCGTGAATATCAGGAATTCGGTAAAACATCAAATCTTCGACGTCACTGCGGCCGGAAAAAGATCCTGAAGGAACGGGACTGACGACGACTGAAGAGAACCGTTCAGTGTGACGGAAGTGAAACCCTTCCGCAAATTGTTGCAAATTACACTGCTGGAACATCATCAAGTGCCCTCATGCGAACCATTCAACGAAACATCATCGATATGGACTTTCGATGCCGAAGGCCCTCAAGCTTTACGCCTCGCGTCGGATCATCAAGACCGATTGGTTGGGTGTGGGATTGAAGGGACCAGACTGCTAAGGTCATCGGTCCCTTGTTCCACGATAAAATCACACGAAATAAAAACTGGCAGTCGTTAAAAACGGAGAACTGAGACAAGGGACGACACAATACAAGAAAGACAGACAAAGACCAGACAAACGGAACTAAAATCACGCCGAGTCATCAAGACCGACATTGGACTGTTGATGACTGGAAACATGTTGCCTGGTCGGACGAATCTCGTTTCCAATTGTATCGAGCGGACGGATGTGTACGGGCAAGGAGACAACCTCATGAATCCATGGACCGTACATGTCAGCAGGGGACTGTATTGATTGGAGCGATATGGGACCCCTTATACGTCTAGATGCGACTCCGACCATAGGTGACACGTACGTAAGCATCCTATCTGATCACCTGCATACATTCATGTCCATTGTTCATTCTGGCGCACTTGGAAAATTCCAGCATAACAATGCGACACCCCACACGTCCAGAATTGCTCCAGGAACACTCTTCTGAGTTTAAAGACTTGTGCTGGCCACCAAACTCCGCAGACATGAATATTATTGAGAATATCTGGGATTACTTGCAATTTGCTGCTCAGAAGAGATCTCCACGCCCTCGTAATCTTACGGATTTATGGACCGACCTGCAGGATTCATGGAGTCAGTTCCCTCCAGCACTACTTGAGACATCAATCGAGTCCCCGCCACGTCGTGTTGCAGCAATTCTGAGTGCTCGTGGAGGCCGTACACGATGTTAGACAGGTGTACTATTTTCTTTGGCTCTTCAGTGTGTTTTATCTGAACGTGAAGTATGACATTACTCGAATAAAATGTTCTCGGGTTTCCAACCGCGTCAATAGCTTAGAACTACACGAGCTTTCGGCCAAGCACTCCTTGGCCATTGCCAAGTGTCATGACTGCCAGTGGGCTGTTGGTGCGCCCTTATATACGCTAGCTGCCGGCTGTGACGCCACTGGTGCCCGTGACATTGCCATATATGGGCATGTTTTGAGTCGGCGGTCGAGGTGCCCTCTTCAAACGAGCGACCGCTGGATCCCACGCAGCGCTGAGCTGGAAGCCACCGTCTCTATTCAGGCTGTTTGCGGTAATTTTTATTTCAACAAAATGTTCAAATGTGTGTGAAATCTTATGGGACTTAACTGCTAAGGTCGTCAGTCCTTAAGCTTACACACTACTTAACCTAAATTATCCTAAGGACACACACACACACACACACACACACACACACACACACACACACACACACACACACACACACACACACACACACACACCCATGCCCGAGGGAGGACTCGAACCTCCGCCGGGACCAGCCGCACAGTCCATGACTGCAGCGCCCTAGACCGCTCGGCTAATTCCGCGCGGCAATTTTTGTTTCAATAGCTTCCTTTATTAAACTGTCCCAAAGGCGTTAGTGCGAGCCACGACAGAGGTATCGTCAGATTTTATGTGGTGACCGTTTTCTAACGCATGCTCAGCTAACACAGATTTCTATGGATAGCGTAGGCGATAATACCTCTATGTTCTTTCCTGCCTTGTTCCACAGTGCGCCCTGTTTGTCCGATGTACTTCTGGCCACACTCACAAGGTATTTCGTAGACTCACGTGTTCTGAGACCTACTGCGCCTTTAACTGGCCTCAGTAATTGAAGGATTTTCGTTGGAGGCCTGAAGATTGACTTGATCTTGTGTCTTCTCAACAGGCGGCTTATCTTGCCCGACACAGAGCCACAGAATGGCAGCAAAGCAAGTTTCTTTTCCTGCTCTTCGTCGGCGGTCTTATTCTGATATTTCCCGGAAATCACTTCTTTCACTTGATGGGCGCTGTAGCAGTTATACCTGAAAATCTTGCGTAGGTGGCTCAGTTCATAGGGCAGGTTATGTCGTCTGATATTAGTCTTGCACGATGCACCAATGTTTGTTATACTGTGCGCGTCTGTGCTGGATGATGATGGTTGGTGGCGTGCAGGTACAGGTCTGTCTGGGTGGGTTTTCTGTAGACGCTGTGGCCACGGCACCCATTTCGTTTACGGTGGACAAGGACGTCGAGGAAGTGCAATGCATTTATCTTTTGCCACCTCCATGGTGAAAAAAAGGTGGGGGGGGGGGGGGAGGGCGCACCAACAGCCCACTGGCAGTCATAAACTTGACAATGACCAAGGAGCGCTTGGCCGAAAGCTCGTGTAGTTTTAAGCAACTGACGCGGTTGGAAACCCGAGAACATTTTATTTAATGTTATCGCCGAGAGACTGCATTCATACATGACATTATACGTTGGTGGAGAACGTAGTTCTTCAACAAACACACGAAAAATTTCTACACGTATTGGTTTTTCACATACAGGGCTATGGCACGGCCTCTATCCTGATCATCGACAGAAAATTACTGAACAAAGTCGAGTAATCCCATTAACACTGTTCACTGATGAAGTCACCTACATTCGTGAGAGTACCCGAATGCTCACATACCTTTGCGCGGACACATTTTCATAAACGCTTCTTTCTAAAAAGGAACGAGGAAGGAAGATTAGATTTAACGTGCCGTCGACATTAGAAACGGAGCACAAGCTCGGATTGTGTCAATGATGGGGAAGGAAATCGGCCGTGCACTTTCAAAGGGACCAACCCGGCATTTGCCTGGAACGATCTAGGGAAATCACGAGAAACCTAAATCTGTATGGTCGGACGCGGATTTGAACAGTTGTCCTTCTAACTTCTTTGTAAATGTGTGTTGCGGAAAGATGCACAGTCCTTTGGTAGGGTCTGTTGTGTTACCGTAATACTCTTGCAGAATTTCTTTATCTAGCCTTTCTACGAAACGAGCTTTCACCTTTACAGAAAGTTTCTGTGGCTACAACAACAAGAAGGGACACCTGACAGGTGACAAAGTCTAAATCTGATAGTCCCTGGATGACGGATCGGCAGAATTGATGAAGTTCTTTGGCCACTACGGTCCCCGGATCATATACTTGCAGATTTTTGCATATGGATACGATTGAAAGGTGAAGCCTATAAAGATAAAGCAAACAAAAGAGACGGATTGATCGTTCGAGGATGAATGGTGCTGCATCCGTGAACGAACGCAAAGACATTGTCAAGAGAATACGAAAGTGCACTGAAGTCGGAGGTACAATTTACGAAAATTAGCGTTGAACTTAATCTTTCGTCTGTATTTAACAAGTTCTGTTATTATTTCTGTGTGTTCCAATTTATCACTTGTATAACTGCAACCAATACAAAATTGAATGCATGTTATGTGGAAATTTTTATTTGAATTACTAGCTGATAAACCCGGCACTGTCGTCTACTCATTTTTGCCAATTTTGCTATTAGAAACGGAAAAAAATTAATTGTGTTTGTTATGTAATATCGTGAAAATTTCATTTCCATGTATTCGTATAAAAATTTTTGTAATTATGAAACATACGTACACACAAATATGCATATATGCATTAATACAGCTGCTTCGAGTGTCTACAACGCGAGTTTGTAAACACCCCAAAAGCAACGTCTCGTCGTAGTAGTTCTGTTCACGGCTATTATAACAGGCGTAAAAAAAAGGGCCGGTGGCTTAATTACAGAGACCAGTACCTGTATGTTAGAAGTACTGACCGTGGCTGTTGAGACACTTGTCCCACAGTGACACAAGGCGGTGAATGGTTGTCTCATAAAATTATCGGGGCTGCGATGTTAGCCAGGACCGCACGTACAGCCGGACATCGTCCTCAGAGGTGAATCGTTTGCCCGTCAAAGCGTTTTTAAGGGGACCAATAATGGCGTAATCACAGGGAGAGAGGTCCGGACTGCATGTAGGGTGGCCGAGAACCTCCCATTTGAATTTCTGCAGGAGTGCCGCGACTGTGTTGGCCGTATGAGGCTTTGCATTTTCGTGGAGCAGAATGACCCAACGGGTGAGATTGCTGGTCGTTTTGATTTGATATCTTGGCGAAGGGTGGTCAAGGTTTGCGAGTAACGCTGGGCATTCACTGTTGTCCCGTGCTGCAGGAAGTGAACCAGAAGAGGGCCATATTGGTCAAAGAAGAACGTCAGCATAGGGACAAACGGTTCACCTCGGACGACGACGTCCAGATGTACGTGCGGAACTGGTTAACATTGCAGACCCGAGAATTTTGAGAGACAGCCATTCGCCGCCTTGTGCCACAGTGGGACAAGTGTCTCAATAGCCAGGGTCAATACTTCCAACATAAAGGTACTGGTTTCTGTAATTATGCCTCCGGCTCGTTTCTTTCTGAACTCCCCTTATATTTTCGGGCACAACTGTTTGCGCTTCGCAGTTGGAAGCTATCAAAATAGCTGCCAGGTACCAGGGATTTTCTTAAATTGACTAGGCTGTAGCGATGTCTTAGCAGTAAAGAATAAATGTCTTAAAACTTCATGCATGACACGGCATTTTTTTACGTATCTATGTGTTCATGACGCCATATCTCTCGAACTACGTGGTCCGCCGCTGTGGCCGAGCAGTTCTAGGCGCTTCAGTCCGGAATCGCGCTGCTGCTACGGTCGCAGGTTCAAATCCCGCCTCGGGCATGGATGTGTGTGTCGTCCTTACGTTAGTTACGTTTAAGTAGTTCGAAGTATAGGGGACTGATGACCTCAGATGTTAAGTCCCAAAGTGCTTACAAGGGAACCTCCCCATTGCATCCCCCTCAGATTTAGTCATATGTTGGCACAGTGGATAGGCCTTGAAAACAAGAAGAAGTTGTGTGGAACTATGAAAAAAATAAGCAAAATATACAAACTGAGTAGTCCATGCGCAAGATAGGCAACATCAAGGATAGCATGATAGCATGAGCTCAGGAGCGCCGTGGTCAGCATGAGCAGTTGCGGAACGAGAGGTCCTTGGTTCAAGTCTTCCCTCGAGTGAAAAGTTAATTTTTTTTATTTCTTAGACAATTATTATCTGTCCATCCGTCCGTCCGATGCAAGGTAACTGCGCCGTAGTATGGGGACGCTAGACCTAAACAAACATCGAAACACACGACGTCAGTCGACTACAGCGCACGGAAGAGAGAGTTTTCCTGTGGAGGAATCGGTTGACCAATGACCTTGCGATCAAATGTTTTCGGTTCCCATTGGAGAGGCACGTCCTTTCGTCTACTAATTGCACGGTTTTGCGGTGCGATTGCAAGACAAAGACACTAAACTTATTACAGTGAACAGAGACGTCAATGAACGAACGGACACATCACAACTTTGCGAAAATAAAGAAAGTTAACTTTTCACTCGAGGGAAGACTGGAATCAAGGACCTCTCGTTCCGCAGCTGATCACGCTAACCACGGGACCACGACGCTCCTGAGCTCACACTATTCTTGAAGTTGCCTGTCTTGCGCATGTACTACTCAGCTTGTATATTTTGCTTTTTTTTTCATAGTTCCACACAACTTCTTCCTGTTTTCTGGATTGATCTGTGTTCCGTTTTTCAAGGCCTATCCACTGTGCCAACTTATAACTTAATCTCAGGGGGGGGGGGGGGGGCGATGGAGAGGTTCCCTTGTTAGAGTCATTTGAACCATTTTGAACTACGTGTCGTACAGTGTATTTGTCTAGGCACATTTAGTGGCTGCAAGATGTGTTGCGAGTAGATTTAGTGAGAAAGAAGTATTACATTCAAACGTCGTGCACAATCACCAGGCAGAGACTGTTGTCTTGACAGTACGGGGTATGTGTACCAAGTTTGTTTGAAATCTGTCCAGTGATTTAGGAGATGTTGAACACACACACACACACACACACAGACACACACACACACACATATTATATATATATATATATATATATATATATATATATATATATATATATATATATATACGATTCCCCCTGAAAAGCTCTGTATATTAAAATGCTGGAAGACTCTTAACGGTAACATTTACATATTTCTGCAAACAACACAACTATTTAAACCCGCAATTAGAGTCGAGCCGGCGTGTTAGTGGAGGACACGGCATCCAGAAACAGTTGCGTGGGAGGGACGGGAGCCGATGACAGGAGATACAGCTTCCTGTGTACGACGACGGCGGGGCGAAGCCGATAAATCGGGTTCCAATTAGTGGCTCATCTAACGAGGGCCGCAGGAACGTGGCTGGTAAACTCCCGAGGGAACGCCAGGAAGTCGCCGTAAGTGGCTGCACCAGCCACAGGAGCGCCGACGCGAGGGTACGATAGCGGAGGAGAGGAGAGGAGAGGAGAAAAAGCCGCCCGTTAAATATATGGGCTGGAAGCGAAGCGACGCGACGCGCCGGGGAATTTCACGGAATGTGACAGAGCTGATAGGCGGCGGCGATCGTCGGCAGCACAGTAAAAACTAACGCCCCATCTGACAGACTTGGCTTCTCCAAAATAGCTCATGTTCCCGTCTTCTTTATGGCTTTTTCTGGCTGTGCCGCTATCTCCAGCAAGCACTGCCTCAACACCTGTTAATTTATGCGGCGAGGGAGAGGTGTTGAGGATGGAGGCTGCATTCCAGTAGTGGTGAAGTGCTCCAAGGCAATTCGTCGGACAACGCTTCTGTCATTAGGTACGTTGCAGTACCACATTCCATTGAATGCCTCATTCCGAATGGTTTCCGAGATAGAACACCTTTAATATCACTTTTGTACGTCTTTCTTGAATAACTCGAAAACAGCACTCTCCAGCAAAAACGTGTCGCAGTACAAAATTAAACTACATCAAATTTTCTACAAAGAAAAGGTCCTATTCATTTTTTTCTCTTGAAGAGGTAGTTTCCCGACTTGATAGACCACATGTGTCCTGTATCAAACTGTTCGTCTCAACTTGCTGCCTCAATGTCCTACCTCAAACTGGCCTACAAAACTACGTAAGCTACAACGCATGCGCGTCGAGCGAGGTTTTTTTTACATTCTCGCGCTCTCTTCTCACAAACCATTAGTTCTAGACAAAAAAATGAGTAGGACCTTTTTGTAGGGAATTTAATATAGTTTAATATAGTAATGCGACACGTTTTCGCTGGAGGATGCGGATTTCGAGTTATTCAAGAAAAACGTAGAAAAGTGATATTAAATGTGTTCTATCTCGGAAACCATTCGGAATACGGCATACGCCCATATGAAGTTTTTTGTTCAGAATCACTAATATTATCACCCCTCAAAGCATGTACCTTTCCTTTAAATGCGAACATTTTAGGTGAGGCTTTATCGTGACTATTATTGACATTAAATGAAGCAACAAGTTTACTGTTACCAGTCACCGTTTTATTTATTTCCACGACGTGTTTCAAAGGTTTAAACCTCCATCATCGGGTGGATATCATTAGTTAGTATGGCATTTCTGTGTGTGTTGTGTTACGATTTTTTGGAGGAACTTGTGGCACTGCCTAGTGGGGAAACAAGACTATTTCAAAACATGGATTTGGATAGTGACAAGAACATTACAGAAAAAAGCAATATGAACTTATGGAGCAATAATGGTACGTGTAAGGGCTGCTTCTTTTTTCTTGTATGCTGGGAATGGTTTTGCAATTTCCTTTTCCATGATTTCGTTAATTATGTGGCAGGCTGCTATTATGTCATTTTGCTTCTTAAAGGCGGTGGTCGAGATCTGTGTGACACAAGTGATGAAATTTTCTTGGTTCTTTTGGTCCAGTGGAGCTTAAACGTTGTGTTTTGAATCCTTGCAGAGTAGTGCCTCTTCTTCGGCAGTGAATATTATTTTCATGTTATTGAGGAAAGGTGTGTGGAATGTGTGTTTCTTTCAGCTGCTTTGGTTCAGTTTTGGAGTTAATTGTTGATTTATAAGATCGGCTAGTTTTTTCTTCTGTGTAGCTTTTGTTTTCTGTACGATGAACTCGGTGTACTTTTTGACTTTTTTGGTTATGGAGTCATATTCTAATCTATGAAGCAGCTTTCCCAACTGTAATTCGGCATTATAAAGCTCTGTGTTGAACATTTGTTTTTTAATATAAAGTTCAACTGTTTGAACCTGACAGAAGCTAAGTTCACATTGCACAACTATCTACAACATTCTAACTTCCAACTGTCAATACCATTAGCTAGATACTGAAACAGTGGTGACATTTCATTGTGCTTTTTCCAATGTTTTCTTTGCAGTTGTCGTGTTTGCATTGATGTCAATCTTGACATAATTTGGAATGACGTTATTCTTGAGACAATTCCTATTGAAGTGTATGAGTTGTGTATGTTCGCATTTAAACTTCCAGTCAGGCAATCAAGGCTATTTTCGAGTACAAAAACAGTGCAGAAAAGGTCGAAATGACGACACGCTGCATCCGCATTCGGGAGGACGATGGTTCAAATCAGATTTAGGTTTTTCCCTGATTTTCCTAAATCGCCCCAGGTAAATGCCGTAATGGTTCCCTCGAAAAGGCACGACCGATTTCGTTCCCCCATCCGTGAAACAACCCGTGCGTATGCTTTTGACTCTAATGACTTCGACGTCGACGGGACGTTAAACCTTAATCTTCCATCCTTTCTCCGTCTCTCTGTGCTCTCCTTCTCTTCCTCCCTCTGCCCCCTCCGCACTCTCTCTCTGTCTCCGACATTTATGCAAGTGTTCGCGGCGACCCCTTCTAGAAGTTTGCCTACCTAGTCGGCATGAAACATTGAGCAGCAGTATTTTGGGATGGGCTCGCTCCTCCACGACTCAGCCAGCCGTTATAAGATGCTCTCCCCGAGTACTCCTGGGCGCGCTATTAGGTTTCTACCAGGCTTACGCCGTGGCGTCAGCTTAAACATGTACTCAGCTCCCCAGGCGGCCACAATTTGTGCGACGTAGCGTGCGGAAAGAGGATTCCGCGTACTAAGCTCCAAAATCTTAATGAAATGTGTTCACTATAGCGAAGACTATGACGGAACTGTTGAAAAACTGTGCTCCCATGACTGTAATCAGTGTCTGACTTGCAACATACACTACTGGCCATTAAAACTGCTACACCAAGCAGAAATGCAGGTGATAAAAGGGAATTCATTGGACAAATACGAGGTGCATTCAAGTTCTAAGGCCTCCGATTTTTTTCCTGATTAACTTCTCACTCGAAATCGATGAAACTGGCGTTACTTCTCGACGTAATCGCCCTGCAGACGTACACATTTTTCACAACGCTGACGCCATGATTCCATGGCAGCGGCGAAGGCTTCTTTAGGAGTCTCTTTTGACCACTGGAAAATCGCGGAGGCAATAGCAGCACGGCTGGTGAATGTGCGGCCACGGAGAGTGTCTTTCATTGTTGTAAAAAGCCAAAAGTCACTAGGAGCCAGGTCAGGTGAGTAGGGAGCATGAGGAATCACTTCAAAGTTGTTATCACGAAGAAACTGTTGCGTAACGTTAGCTCGATGTGCGGGTGCGTTGTCTTGGTGAAACAGCACACGCGCAGCCCTTCCCGGACGTTTTTGTTGTAGTACAGGAAGGAATTTGTCTTCAAAACATTATCGTAGGATGTACCTGTTACCGCAGTGCCCTTTGGAACGCAATGGGTAAGGATTACGCCTTCGCTGTCCCAGAACATGGACACCATCACTTTTACAGCACTGGCGGTTACCTGAAATTTTTTTGGTGGCGGTGAATCTGTGTGCTTCCATTGAGCTGACTGGCGCTTTGTTTCTGGATTGGAAAATAGCGTCCACGTCTCATCCATTGTCACAACCGAAGAAAAGAAAGTCCCATTCATGCTGTCGTTGCGCGTCAACATTACTTGGCAACATGCCACACGGGCAGCCATGTGGTCGTCCGTCAGCATTCGTGGCACCCACCTGGATGACACTTTTCGCATTTTCAGGTCGTCATGCAGGATTGTGTGCACAAAACCCACAGAAATGCCAACTCTGGAGGCGATCTGTTCAACAGTTATTCGGCGATCCCCCAAAACAATTCTCTTCACTTTCTCGATCATGTCGTCATACCGGCTTGTGCGAGCCCTAAGTTGTTTCGGTTTGTTGTCACACGATGTTCTGCCTTCATTAAACTGTCGAACCCACGAACGCACTTTCGACACATCCATAACTCCCATCACCACATGTCTCCTTCAACTGTCGATGAATTTCAATTGGTTTCACACCACGTAAATTCAGAAAACGAATGATTGCACGCTGTTCAAGTAAGGAAACGTCGCCATTTTAAGTATTTAAAACAGTTCTCATTCTCGCCGCTGGCGGTAAAATTCCATCTGCCGTACGGTGCTGCAATCTCTGGGACATATTGACAATGAACGCGGCCTCATTTTAAAACAATGCGCATGTTTCTATCTCTTTCCAGTCCGGAGAAAAAAAGTCGGAGGTCTTAGAACTTGAATGTACCTCGTATATTATACTAGAGCTGACATGTGATTACCTTCACCTGCTTGACACTATAGGACACAGGCAAATTGGTCTTCATATTTTCTATTGTATGCAGGTGTTTTAAATGGTTCTGATATGTTTTATTTATGAAGACAGAGGGTTTGAGTTAGCACAACCTTTAAAATTTTGTCGCGCTTGAGTATGTATCACAGGTTTTAATGTGCGCTAGTGTATCACGCATACCACAAGTGCCCTCTCTCGGTGAAACTGTCTGCCCTAGAGCTTCCACCCCGCTTTCACGCTAGTTCACAGGCTAAGTACTGAGAGTATGCTGCGTTCGCATCGACCATCTCGTCATAATTATGCTATACAGATGGAGGTGATATCTTAATTTTAGCTACTGGCGCCGTCTTTGGTACGATTGTTTTATGTATCTCCACTGCAGGGTGTGATTTTAGTAGGTGACTAAAAGTTTTTGTGTAATATTTTGGTAATTTTCATGGTTACTTAAAGCTATAAGCGTTTGTTTTGTCTTCTATCTCAGTTATGTCGCCAAGTTTTCTGCTAATGGTGCCTTCCTGTTCAGGTGTAGTTTTGCTTCTGATGACGGTATATTTAGATGTAACGAAACCGTGGTCAATGATTTCATTAAATCTTTATCCTGCAACTGTTTGTCTGTTATCAATTACCGTTAAGTTCAGTGAAATTTAATTATCAGTGATTTATGTGCAGCATGGATGAGGTGGTGACCTCGATTTCGTTCATACTTCTTAATTTTAGCCAGAGTTATCGTAAAGTACGTCAAAGATTTGCTAGCTCCCCATCCAGAACGTACAGGCAGAGAAAAGTCAGCACCGTTGTAGTCCGATAGAATGACAAAGGAAGATGAGTCATAAATAATTTTTCTTCCTTTTGCATTGGGTCGCACGATGTTAATATTGAATCCTCTACACACAGAGGCCACGTTCTGATATCCTCTTTCCTCTCTTTATTACATCAATGTCGAGCAAGCTTTTTTAGTTCACATGTCACTGTATATGAAATCCCGCTTACGAATTACAAAAAACAGAAGGCAACTCGCGCTCTGTAAAAAACAAATAGTACATGTAATCGGATCGTGTTACCGGTAGACAGACAGGCAACGAATATGAACAGCAGTAAATTCGCCAGAATTGTGTCGAGTTGCACTGTAAGCGGCATGTTTTCTGAAAGGAGAGTACAATTTCAAAAGGTGAAGTACCTACTGCTGTATGCAGCTCAACACGCAGGTGGCTTATGTTCCGTATCTAGTTAGTGAAACGTAAGTACACGGAATGTGTGATCGAATTTTTATAGTAGCAAATTTAATAATAACAATAATAATAATAATAATATAATAACCTTTTGGAAGCCAATCGAACTAGGAAGACGTAAAGGAAAATTGAACGTTCCATATTTTGCGTTTGCACATGACTTAGTGATTCTAATCGACAGTGAAAAAAGGCTGTAAAACAAGTCGAGTCGCTCAAAGAATGTTTAGAGAAGGTTGGCGTGCAAATCTCCTTTGAGAGGACTGAAATCATATGTTCCAAGTTAGATATTGCGAAACTCAAAACAAATTATGGTGAAATCAACAGAGCCAAACAACACCGGAAAATCAACAGAGCGTTCGGACTTGTTTCAAATTTGTATAGAAAAATGCCTGTCAAAAGGCACTAAAATCAGACACTACAATACAGTAATCAAGCCGATAGTTACATATGTAAGTGAAACACTCTCACTGAATCGAAACTTGATTTAAGAGAAATTAAGAAAGCAGAGAGAAAGATTATTAGAACAGTTCTGGGGCCACGACACACACGATATGGATACAGACTGCAAATCGTCGAGGCAACAGGAGAAACATCAAACATCGAAACTGACATCAGAAAGAGACGAATGAAGTTCTATGGACTCTTAAGACAGATTACATGGAAATAGGCCCAGTAAACGTTTACTGGACTATGTTACATCACTTAAAGCATCAATACCTTGGGTAAGTAAAATTAAGAATGATTTGACAAAAGCAAACATTGAGGTAACAAACACAACAGACACGGATACATTCAGAACCAAAATTGATAAGAGGAGGTTTATTCCAGACATGAAGCCAAAACCATACATCTACATCATACTCCGCAAGCCAACTAATGGTGTGTGGCGGAGGGTACTTTCGGAAGCACTGTCTGATCCCTCCACCCTGTTCCACTCGCGAATAGTGCGTGGGAAGAATAAGCCTCTGTATTGGCTCTAATTTTCTCCTCGTGGTCAATACGTGAGATGTACTGGGTGGTACATTGATCGTGACTGGGCCAAATACCTCACGAAATAAGCACCAAACAAAAAAAACTACAAAGAACGAAACTTGTCTAGCTTGAAGGGGGAAACCAGACGCCTTATGGTTGGCCCGCTGGGTGGCGCTGCCATAGGTCAAACGGATATCAACTGCGTTTATTAAATGGGAACCCCCATTTTTTATTACATATTCGTGAAGTAGATAAAGAAATATGAATGTTTTAGTTGGACCATTTTTTTCGCTTTGTGATAGATGGTGCTGTAATAGTCACAAACATATGGCTCGCAATTTTAGACGAACAGTTGTAACAGGTATGTGTTTTAAATTAAAATACAGAACGTAGGTACGTTTGAACATTTTATTTCGGTTGTTCCAATATGATACATGTACCTTTGTGAACTTATCATTTCTGAGAACGCATGCTGTTACAGCGTGATTACCTGTAAATACCACACTAATGCAATAAATGCTCAAAATGCACGGCTGTCACACCTGACATAGCTCCTTGGACTTAAACTTGTTTTGGCCATTAAAGGATACCATTCGTGGAAGGAATTTTGAAGACGATGAGGTGGTGATTCACACAGTGAAGCACTGGCTCCGCCACCAATACAAAGATTGGCACCGGCAGGGCATACACGCCCTTGGTTCGCGCTGGAGGAAGACCATAAAACGGGATGGGGATTACGTGGAAAAATAGGACCTGTAGATAAACCACCATTTTTTCGTGAGTGAAATATAAATTACGACATCAGCCGCACTCAGTCATTGATAAATCCAATGGCGACAAGTGAAAATATGTGCCAGACCGGGATTCGAGCCTACATTTCCCGCTTATCAAAAGCAGCCCCCCTAACCACTCCGACTATCCGAACACGTTTCCTGCCCAACACAAAGTCTCGCATGTCACAGACATAGCGTCCCCTGTCCATTACCCTAACTACTCGCAGCCTCACCGGATTCCAAAAAAGTTCAAATGTATATGAAATCTTATGGGACTTAACTGCTAAGGTGATCAGTCCCTAAGCTTACACACTATTTAACCTAAATTATCCTAAGGACAAACACACACACCCATGCCCGAGGGAGGACTCGAACCTTCGCCGGGACCAGCCGCACGGCCCATAACTGCAGCGCCTGAGACCGCTCGGCTAGTCCCGCGCGGCACACCGGATTTCCTCAAGAGGTCAAACGAAGAGTGCACCCTCACTGAAGGTATCGTTGTTTAGTATTTGTTCCACTCTATTCCGGCTGTCTGATGCAGCCACGGATTTCATTCAAAAAAATTTATTTGCTGTCAGAGAACGTACGGTTGACAGGTGTAGTGCCTGTTCTTTCGGACATGTCCGAAGGGGAAGCGTGCTGGGGTAACCAAATAGTTAGGGTGACCGCTCACAATTAGCAGGAAATACGGGTTCGAGTTCCAGTACGGAACAAATTTTCAATTGTCAAAATTGGATTTATTTCAGTGCCCAATTGTGGCTAATGTCGGAATGTCTCTCTCGTCATGAAAGAAAAAAAGTTTATCGCTAACCGCATTTTAGCTGTTTATATAGTAAAACTTCAGCATCAGACATGAGGTTTTACTTTATTACTTCTTTACTTCTAAATCTATTCTTATCACATTTTGCAGAAAATATCGGTATATACGACTGAATGTATCTGCAAAATTATGTCACTGAAGTTCTATGCCACATAGTTCTGGGGACATGAAGTCATAAATACCGAGGAAAAACTAGCTTAATATATTAACTCAATTGTAAAAAAAAACTTGTCGTCTGAAGCTTTTTTTCACAAGGAAGCTCGATTATTTAAAGAACCAGGGTTGGAACGGAGGGCTACTGGCTAATACCTAAAACGTCATTGTATTTGTTTTTCGTATTTTCACTATTTCAGTAATTTACTAAAACGACTTTGTATGCAATGTAATGCGGTAATAAAAGACGCTACGTCTATTTGTGACTAGCTTACAGACTCTTGGTCTGTGAGCGGCTTCTTGGATTGGATTGCAGTGACCACCCGTAGCTGATGCTGGCTGTCGGCTTATCTCTGTGGGTGGCTCCGGACAGCGTGTGTGTGTGTGTGTGTGTGTGTGTGTGTGTGTGTGTGTCACGCGTCGCATCGCAGCCGGAACAAAAGCGACGCGCCCACAGCCCGCACAGATGGTATCGCTGCACGGAGGGGGGAGGGGGGAGGAGGAGGGGGGGCTCACAGGGGCCGAAACCTCAAGCCTCAGCTGCGGCGGGCCGCGCTCTGGAATCGAACACGCGTGCATGTGGATGGCGAGCAGTCCTAGCGTTCCAGGAAGACGGTAGGTGGGTGCAGTGTTTCCCCAAACAGAGAAGCAGAAGCTGCGAACTTTGCGGAAAGCATAACAGGGATTGAAGTACAGAATGGAAGCGGAAGCTGCTGAAAAGGGTAATTGGATGCAGCAATATGTTAATGATAAAAATACCGTGCCAGTTTTTCAATTTGACGCAACTACGGCGACTTGCGAGTAATTAACATAACACAATACGCCTATCTTTGAAAGGGGGACGCACAGTTTAACGTAGAAATCAACCAAGCGTCATTTCTGACAAATTTTCACATCACTGTAAGGCCAAGGCTATAAGCAACTGAAATTTTGTTATTCGACTGCGATTCGAGATCGAGAACTTTCGGTTTCTAGGGATGCGCTTTACAACTAGAGTATCAGGTCCGACTACCCACTTTTTTCTTTTCCCTTTTTGACAAACTACAACATATAAAGCACTCCGTCTTCAGGCCACGAGTGGCCTACCGGGACCATCCGACCGCCGTGTCATCTTCAATGGAGGATGCGGATAGGAAGGGCCTGGGGTCATCACACTACTCTCCCGGTCGTTATGATGGTATTCTTGACTGAAGCCGCTACTATTCTGTCGAGTAGCTCCTCAATTGGCATCACGAGGCTGAGTGCACACCGAAAAATGGCGACAGCGCATGGCGACCCGGATGGTCACCCATCTGAGTGCCGACCAAGCCCGACAGCGCTTAACTTCGGTGGTCTCACGGGAAACGGTGTATATACTGCGGCAAGGCCGTTGTCTACAAGATATAAAGGGATTCTAAAATTGTCGTATACAGAGAAAAAGACAACGTACACGGGAATCAATCATGATGAAGGAACCACTTCGTCGCATTCGCTTCAGAACTGTTCCAGACATTCGAAAGGCAGTAGATCGCTCCATTCGCACCATCAACAGAACATGCTCTGCTAACGGTATACTAAGTCTCCCACATCGCTGAAAACGGGTTCTACACAACAGTGGTGACTACTTTGAAGGGGAGTAACAGGTGCAAACATGTTAACTCTTTTGCATCGGTTGTGAATAAATAGTTGCCACTGTTTAAGTTCCAACCCTCGTATGTGCTAACCTTTTTTTTTTTTTTGCACCGTGTACAAACTCTAGGGATGAATGAAAGGATGTGGAACAAAACAGGTGTGATGAACTTACGTCCGTAAATGCAAGGTTTCCATGCTACAGACCGTTTATTCAATCAAACTTTGTTACAGAGACTGCGGCCATTGCTTCATGTGAATAAAGAGGCAACTTTGTGTCACCAGAACTATAGTATCTGAATTCGTGCTGTTTGTCAATATACTGTTGTGCTCGAGGTAATTAATTAAGTTCGAACACAGTGTAAATTCCAAAAGCCCACTGCAGATCGACGTCAGTGATTCTGTGGATTACGTCTATTTACTTTTTTGTGCACTAGTGTTATCTGTGTTGTTGTGTCCTGCCTATTCGTCGAATATGCGGAGCGCTAGATAATAATTCCAGCAAATCGTATTAATTAATTTTATTTACAGAACGATATATGACGATCCTTCACTTTGAGAATTTACAATGATGTGTCGCAAGAAATGGGCGACTGATAAAATAAGAAATCTCATCAGTGTGCAGTAGACAGTGCCTAACACAAATGAAACTATACAGTTCCTAAATCGCTGCCGTAGAGCTCGGAGAACGGCTAGTCTTCAATTGGGGTGCGGCCTTTTTTTTTTTTTTTTTTTTTTTTTTTTTTTTTTTTTTTTTTTTTTTTGTGTTGAAGAAAGGCCATCGGCTGTGCCGATTCGCCGTGTATTTTTGTGTGTGTTTGGATGGTTGTGCTGTGGTGGCACTCTTTATTTGACTTTGGGGGACAGGAATGTTATTGTTTCCGGACTTCGTCCGCCAATCCGCCTCCTTGTTTGGTGGTTTGCTCTTCCTCTTCAGGAGTTATGTGGTTGGACGTTCTCGCTGTCTTCTTGTTTCTTCCGAGGATATTTGCCGTGGGGTTTCTTACTTTGGTTGGTTTTGGGTGCGAGTACTAATTTATTTTAGTGAGTAGTACCTGAGTCGTGCCTGCCCATCCTTATAAGCTATGATTTTTCTACATATTTGTTTAGAGAGGTGGCTAATGATTCTATCCTTACCTATCCTTGTTGTTGTTGTGGTCTTCAGTCCTGAGACTGGGTTGATGCAGCTCTCCATGCTACTGCAAGCTTTTTCATCTCCCATTACCTACTGCAACCTATATCCTTCTGTATCTGTTTGCTGTATTCATCTCTTGGTCTCCCTCTACGATTTTTACCCTCCACGCTGCCCTCCAATACCAAATTGGTGATCCCTTGATGCCTCAGAACATGTCCTACCAACCGATCCCTTCTTCTAGTCAAGTTGTGCCACAAACTCCTCTTCTCCCCAATTCTATTCAATACCTCCACATTAGTTATGTGATCTACCCATCTAATCTTCAGCATTCTTCTGTAGCACCACATTTCGAGAGCTTCAATTCTCTTCTTGTCCAAACTATTTATCGTCCATGTTTCACTTCCATGCATGGCTACACTTCATACAAATACTTTCAGGAACGAATTCCTGACATTTATATCTATACTAGATGTTAACAAATTTCACTTCTTCAGAAACGCTTTCCTTGCCATTGCCAGTCCACATTTTATATCCCCTCTACTTCGACCATCATCAGTTATTTTGCTCCCCAAATAGCAACACTTCTATACTACTTTAAGCGTCTCATTTCCTAACCTAATTCCCTCAGCATCACCCGATTTAAATCGACTACATTCCATTATCCTCGTTTTGCTTTTGTTGATGTTCATCTTATACCCTCCTTTCAAGACACTGTCCATTCCGTTCAGGTGCTCTTCCATGTCCTTTGCTGTCTCTGACAGAATTACAATGTCATTACCTATCCTTATGAGCTATGAATTTTCAACACATTTATTTAGAGAAGTGACTAATGATTCTAGTCCTGCCTACTCTTATGAGCTATGATCTTTCTCTGCATTTATTTAGAGAGGTGGATGATGATTCTAATCTATCTACAGCGTTATATGCTAATTCTAATCTACTAGAGGTGACAGCCAGGCGGGTACAGCGCTTATGTTCTATTCGCCTAGAGGCAGCTGCTGACTCCTAGAGAGGAGTCGGTCAGATTACTATTGGCTGACGTCTTCTTCGCCCCCCCCCCCCCCCCTCTCCGTCCGGCGCGCCGGCGTTTGACTTTACGGAGGAACATGTGTAACTTTATAGTCCTTAGGAACGAACCTTTCGTCGAGCGAGCGGTTGTATATGATTGCTGCCAAGTTTGGTTAAAACTGCTTCGGTGGTTCAGGGAGAGATATGGAAAATATGCACATACACAGATACATAAAATGATTTTTATAAATACTGTATGTAAATAGATGGGAGATTATTTTCAAAGTGATATATTCCGTGTCCGTGTGACTCACGTTTTTATGGCGGCTAAGCGAACGACTGAGCAGGAGAGAGCAGTGCGCGGTAGTGTTTGCGGTGGTACTTCCGCCGCTTCGCCTGACTGCGTCCTGTAGCGGAGAGTGGACGAGTACGAATCCGCAGGGGGAACTGACGCCAACAGGATGTACTCTGACGGACGACGTAAAAATACGACCCACAGTCGGTTCTGCCTTGCCGTGTCCACCGAGTTGGCGTCGCCTTACCAGGAAGCCGTCACACGCACACGCACACACACACACACACACACACACACACACACACACACACACACACACACGCTGGATCCTCTTTCTGTCCGACAACAGGGCTCCACTGCGGAAGGTGGTGCCAGCGGTGAAAACGAGACGGCACTTGGCACTTGGTTGCTAAACTGTGACGTGGGGGGATCTAGACGTTCTACGCCTGTGTAACCAGAGTTTTCTACTTCTTAAAATCCTACGCTCGCAGAAGTTCACAGAGCGTAAGTGTTGAGATCAAGTTCGAGACTCTGTAATATCTGTTTATATTCGATGAATTATTCTGATACAATTCTACCCTTGAATGACGTTTACTAATTTTCTATCTTCATACTCGCAGAATCCATGCACAAAGTAGTTTCATACAATAGCTATGCCATCAGCGCATAATTATTCTTTGTAGCACTCTCTCTGGTGGTTGTTAGAAAAACGCTTCCGAGATTGACTTCGTGCCGATAAGCCTGGGCATTGTTTGAAGAATTGTAATCTGAATATTGAGATTTATGACAAAGGATAACTGATACGAAATTGTGCGATTAAAAGAGAAATATATACGAGGGCTATCCACAAAGTACATTACGTTTTGGAATTTTTTTTTTTATTGTATACAGATGAAAGCCACACTTAAATACTACTTTTCTACATAGTTGCCATTTAAATTAAGGCACTTATCGTAGCGATGGACGAGCTTGGAAATTCCTTCGTCGTAAAATTCGGCCGCCTGCGCCTTCAACCACGTGGCGACTGTCTTTTGGGACAGAAAAGGTGTGATTTTTGTGAATTTCCTGGAAAGAGGCACTACAACAAACTCTCAAAGGTATTGCCAAACTCTGCACAACCTCAGAAGAGCAATACAAAACAAGCGCAGGGGAAAGTTGGGCTCAAAGATCTTGCTGATTCACGACAACGCCCTGGCCCACACGGCAAATGCCACTCGTGAAGTTCTCAAATCTTTTAAGTGGGAGTTGTTTCCTCATCCGCCGTACAGTCCCGACCTGGCACCGAGCGACTTCCACTTATTCCCAGCAATGAAGAAGTGGTTGGCTATGCAGCGTTTTGACGACGACGCACAGCTTCAAGAAGAGGTAACCGCGTGGTTGAAGGCGCAGCCGGCCGAATTTTACGACGAAGGAATTTCCAAGCTCGTCCATCGCTACGATAAGTGCCTTAATTTAAATGGCAACTATGTAGAAAAGTAGTATTTAAGTGTGGCTTTCATCTGTATATAATAAAAAAATTCCAATACGTTATTTATTTTTAATTCCAAAACGTAATGTACTTTGCGGATAACCCTCGTATATTGCTCCTTCATACAAAAGGTGTGTAACAACTTACATTACCGCGAGTGAAAATTTTGTTTCGTTCCCACGGCACTTCCGCCTTTTCTCTTCGACATTTCCAGTCGAAAAAATTCCAGTTTGTAAAGGAAATATCAATAAATATTCTGACCAAATTTGACATTGATATTTATAATACATCCCGAAAAAAAATTCTCAAAGAACATGCTTTTTCGGGCCAAAGATAGTAAACTTCTCCTTAAGAGGTCAAGTGTTATTGACATGATATGTGTCATGGACGCTATGAAAATAATGGAAACTTTATCAAGTAGTAAGACACAGGTATGGCACTGGAGGGGACAAAACGCAAACGGTCAGCAGCAAGTAGAATAAGCAGCGTAGCTGTTAGCACATCGCAGGCAAATGTGGTACACTGCCCAGTCACAGTCATTACCAGAACCAGAACGTAATTTTACTATGATTCGAAAAATGAATCTCAAACCACAACGTATTTTCATGTAGGACTAACACTCTACTAACTTGCTTACATATCATTGCTCCACTCGCCTGGTAGCCCATTCTGCCACTAGAGGGCATGAGAGAGTACAGGAACACAAGAAACAGGACAGAACCTACATAATGTACAATAACAGGCGCTAGATGGCGCCATCGTCATGCCACCTAGTGACTGAATGGGCTGCCAGGCAAATGGAGCAATTTTATGTTAACAAGTTAGTAGTGTGTCAGTCCTACATAAAAATACATTGTGTTCTGAGAGCCTTTTTTTCGGAACACAGTAAAATTATGTGCTCCATTCCATATGAATGCTTGCTGTGCTTGATACATTTACGGATTGTGAATTTATATCAGCTATATGATCGTCGTGTCACGACAGGACACATTGCAAGAGTTCTTAGTAAATTTCACCATGGTGTAGTTTTTATCTGTTCTACATTAGGACATGAAATGAACGTTTGGGAAAGCATAGGCACAACTTGTAGTGCGTTGGTTGTGCCACCGTATTCTCCAACTGATATTTTTACATTTGAAAATGACGACGTAGTTCGTTGAAACCGGTAATGTAACTCTTCCTTTCTAAAGAAAAAAAATTTAATACTGTAACTACGGCTTCACTACTGTAGTGTCAACTAAACTTGTAAATGGAAATAGCCATGGACAGCTGACCGAGGCCGAAACAGGGAAATGCTGGACCTAATTGGGTGCTTCTAGATTGTTCGATGAGGTGCAAGAAGCTTCTGGAAACATTTTGGTCTTTGAAAAGACTTTCAGTGGACGCAGGGGAAAGCAACACCTGTAGAAGGAAATCCTCCAAGAGACAGAAACACCATTATGTAATTAGCAGACAGAGACAGTCTTACCAGTCAGAGAGCAGAGAGTAAGAGTGTACCAGAGTGAGTTGCATAGTTGGAGCCACAGTCACCAGGGAGGAGCTGAATCATCGGGGACTATCACTGTACAGTGACAATTCGACGATACTGCAGTAAGCTACGAGAAGACTTTGAGAAAGCATGTTTGTCCCATCGGTTGTACAATTTTGTGGTCATCAAATAGTTTTAGACAACCCGTCAGGGTAGCCGAGAGCGCTAACGCGCTGCTTCCTGGACTCGGGTAGGCGCGCCGGCCACGGATCGAATCCGTCCGGTGGATTAACGACGAGACCACGAAAAGGAAAGTGTCATGTCCAATCAATAAGGACACAAGCTTATAAAAGTTCCATTACAAACAGTACGTTACAAATTTGGAATACTTCTCCGCATAAGATAAACATTTCATCATTCCTACATTTTAGTAAAACCCCAAGATCAGTCTTACTTGGTCACTATTCCCACCCAGTAGCAGAATCGTTGCAACATGTGAATTACGAAGCGTAAAAGAAGAAGAAGCAAAATATCTTTATACAAGTAGAGCAAGCTGTCCTTTAGATTAAGCCATTCGAACAAAGTCACCCCTCGAAAAAGGGGAACTTGTATTTACATAACATCAAATATTATAGTCTATACTTATATTAACTAATAATAAAGTATCAGAACCTAATAAAAACGGGAATGTTAGGAAAAAATGGGTTGTGTCAGGACGAGAAAAACACCGCCCCAACAATTCATTAGTAGACAGTGACGCTATTCATTACGCATTTTTTTTTAGTTCATCTCATTTTGTTCTATATCGTTCGTCGAATGACACCCGTTCAGGTTCTTCGTTGATCCGTTCACTCAGGTTTCTTTTATTGCAGGGGGTAGCTAACCCTCTGGCCGAATACGCTGAGCTACCGTGCCGGCTTACGCTAAACAAACATCACACCTTTCGTGTCTTATCACAGTATCTTAGCTCTCGCTAAAAACCTTAATCGTAGTTATGTTACTAACTTAAATTTAATTATAACACATTGTACCAAGAGGAGAAGGAGATTACTGTTTAACGTCCCGTCGACAACGAGGTCATTAGAGACGAAGCACAAGCTCGGATTAGGGAAGGATGGGGAAGGAAATCGGCCGTGCCCTTTCAAAGGAACCATCCCGGCATTTGCCTGAAGTGATCTAGGGAAATCACGGAAAACCTAAATCAGGATGGCCGGACGCGGGATTGAACCGTCGTCCTCCCGAATGCGAGTCCACATTGTACCAAGAATAATGCGTTTTTGGTGGATCTTCAGTGTGTCGCTGCCTACAAATAGCCTACTCTCATTATACGCAAGCTACAATAATTCTTTTGCCACAAATATGATGTTTCTCATTATTTTATTGGAAGGAATCACACAGTTAAGAACGGGTTTTGCAGTGATTCTCAATTTGCTGGTACATATATACATAAAGGATTGAAATGAATTCCAATATGGGGTCTCACAACTCTGTACTGAAGGGAGACGGCTTGTGACGTAGGTGGCGTTGTGCCATTTCATTGGTCAACGCTCAGACGCACGCTCAGAATATCTGACATGTCAGATATTGCTCTGCACATTCGGAAAGACTCCCGAGCGTGCTATTCCACGCTGTGAAGTCAGAAACTCGGCTCGTTCAACGCTCGGATGCACGGTCCGTGTGCCGACGGCTTTAAGTTAGCTAGGTGTAGGACCTCAGATGTTAAGTCCCATATGTTCGCAGTGAGCGACTTGCAGAGCGGAGCATCAAGAACGGAGTCCTCGAGTTGTGCGCGGGGCGGCCACAGCTGGCGGGCAAGTGCAGAGGTTGCTACGGGAGGACAGCAGGTGCACCTGCAGAGACTTGCAGTGGCCGCTACGCGCCCCGCATACAATGCGGGCCAGGCGGACCATGTCCGGCGCTTCCGGCGGCTCGGCCAGACAGAGGGAGCCGCCGTCACGGAACCTGGCGAGCGCCGAGGCTTGCCGTCTCTCGCGTGGCCGCCACCGAAAGCTAACCGGCCGGTTGCAACGACACCCAACCCACGCAGCACGGGCTGCAGACACTTGGTGGACAATGCCAGCCCACAGGCAGAGTTACACTACTGGCCAATAAAATTGCTACACCACGAAGATGACGTGCTACAGACGCGAAATTTAACCGGCTGCAAGAAGATGCTCTGATATGCAAATGATTAGATTTTCAGGGCATTCACACAGGGTTGGCATCGGTGGCGACATCTACAACGTGCTGACATGAGGAACGTTTCCAAACGATGTCTCATTCACAAACAGCAGTTGACCGGCGTTGCATGGTGAAACGTTGTTGTGATGCAACGTGTAAGGAGGATTGTAGCCTATAGCGATTGCGGTTTATCGTATCGCGATATTGCTGCTCGTGTTGGTCGAGTTCCAATGACTGTTAGCAGAAAATAGAATCGATGGGTTAGGAGGGTAATACGGAACGCCGTGCGGGACGCCAACGGCCTTGTATCTCTAGCAGTCGAGATTACTGACATCTTATCCGCATGGCTGTAACGGATCGTGCAGACACGTCTCGATCCCTGAGACAACAGATGGAGACGTTTGCAAGACGACAACCATCTGCACGAACAGTTTGACAACGTTTGCAGCAGCGTGGACTATCAGCTCGGAGACCACGGCTGCGGTTAGCCTTGACGCATCATCACAGACAGGAGCGCGCTGCGATGGTGTACTCAACGACGAACCTGGGTGCACGAACGGCAAAACGTCATTTTTTCGAATGAAACCAGGTTCTCCTTACAGCAACATGATGGTCGCATCCGTTTTTGGCGACATCGCGGTGAACGCACATTGGAAGCGTGTATTTGTCATCGCCACACTGGCGTATCACCCGGCGTGATGTTATGGGGTGCCCTTGGTTACACGTCTCTGTCACCTCTTGTTCGCATTGACGGCACTCTGAACAGTGGACGTTACATTTCAGATGTGTTACGACCCGTGGCTCTACCCTTCATTTGATCCCCGCGAAACCCTACATTTTAGCAGGATAATGCACGACCGCATGTTGCAGGTCCTGTACGGGCCTTTCTGGGTACAGAAAATGTTCGACTGCTGTCCTGGTCAGCACATTCTCCAGATCTCTCACCAATTGAAAACGTCTTGTCAATGGTGGCCGAGCAACTGGCACGTCTCAATACCCCAGTCACTACTCGTGATGAACTGTGGTATCGTGTTGAAGCTTCATGGGCAGCTGTACCTGTACACGCCATCCCAGCTCTGTTTGACTGAATACCCAGACGTATCAAGGCCACTATTACGGCCAGAGGTGGTTGTTCTGGGTACTGATTTCGCAGGGTCTATGCACCCAAATTGCGTCAAAATGTCATCACATGTCAGTTCTAGTATAATATATTTGTCCAGTGAATACCCGTTTATCATCTGCATTTCTCTTGGTGTAGCAATATTAATGGCCAGTAGTGTACTATGAGAATTGTAGCCACACAAGGATCCAAGATGCAGGGGAGAATGAGAAAGGATCGTATGGGGTCATCGTGTGTATCACTCTAGTTATATACAGCTTTCATTCTCCGCTAAAACATTTATTTTATAGATGGTGATCCAGATGGATGTGGAAAATCATTCAGAAATGAAGTCAATGTAATCTGGTACCCAGCACCTTGATTTGACCGCCAAGAATTAAGAACAACCAATATTGCTTGTAGCATGGGCCACAACCGAGTTAAAAGCCACAAACTGTATGAGCCGGTGACCAAAGTGCTGATGCTGGGGAGTGAGCTCATGGGGAACAAAATGCATACTAAATTACTCAGAAAAGACAGAAGTTTATAAAAATCCATTATAAATGTTCAATATGTCCTCCATCGGCTACACGGATGACATGTAGCCGATAGCCGATTTAATCCCAAACTGAGCGTAAGGTGTCTTCTGTCACTGAAGCTACAGCAGCTGATAGTCTGGTTTTTAGTTCATCGGTGTCGCGAAGTAAGGGAGGAACGTAAACACATTGTTTAACATATCCCCACGGGAAGAAATCACATGGTGTTACGTCAGGTGACGTAGGAGACCATGAGTGTAAAGCCTGGTCTCGCGGTCCTGTTCACCCTATCCAACGTTGAGACACGTTATTGTGCCAGTGCGGTGGTGCTCCATCTTGCTGATAGATGAAATTGTCAGAGTCAAGTTGTGGGAAGTTCCGTAGCACTGCAAGACATGATTTTCCAGTTACGGTTTCTTCCTCAAAAAAGTAAGGTCCAGGAAACTTCCTTTGCGAAACAGAACAAAAAACATTCACTTTTGGTGAATCACGGATTTTTTTCTGAAATTCTAGACCATGCCGTTACATCTAGAGCTGTTTAAGTTACCTAGTAACATCTGTCTCAATATTATTACAAGTTAAAATAGGGTCATTATTTTTGGGACACTCTGTACTGTACTGAACTACTGACGCGCGGTACACACACTGGGAACTACGCTTCCCTCCACTCGCTCCGTGCTGAACTTTCAAAAAACCGACCGCCGTGTCGTCCTCATTAAGCATGCGGATAGGAGGGGCGTGGGGTCAGCACATAGCTCTCCCGGCCGTTATGATGATATTCTTGACCGTAGCCGCTACTATTCGGTCGAGTAGCTCCTCAATTGGCATCACGAGGCTGAGTACAACCCTTAACTGTCAAAAGTCGCTACTTATTTTCAAAGCACTATAGTACACCTGAAAGATCGATTTTGATCCGACGACGGCATACGCCACCTGGGGGATAGTGATGTACTGATAATGGTTTTAACGTCGTCCTCCAACAAACAGCGTAGCGGAATAGCCGCCAGACGGCCATAAGTGTCTGCCCTGTAATGAGGAACGTTCACAGCCAGAGGGCTTATTGTTGTGCAAACGAATGAAGCGAGCAGGCAATTATAGCTCCGAGACGCATTTGTGCTTTCAACAGCCAAGTGAGCGAGTTTGAAAGGGGTCACATCGTGGCCTTCGCGGCATGATCCTCTAAGAGAACTGCAGCACAAGTTGGACACGCTGCGTCAGTTGTGCAACAGTGCTGGATTTACTGGTCACGTGAATAGTCTCACAACCGCAGACGAGGTTCTGGACGTCCACAGATCGTCTTATTGTACGAGAGGCAGCGGCAGATCATACAGCTACCACAGGACAGATAAGAGTGCCTGTGAGCTCAGAGGTGTCAACATGGGCTGTTGCGAACTGGTTGTCAACAGTGGGGCTACTGGAACGCCCAACTCTAGCCCGTCTTCCACTCACGCCACAGCATCGACGTGGATGGCTCGACTGCTCCCGTCGGATGGTTCAAATGGCTCTGAGCACTATGGGACCTAACATCTGCGGTCATCAGTCCCCTAGAACTTAGAACTACTTAAACCTAATTAACCTAAGGACAGCACACAACACCCAGTCATCACGATGGCGCTAATATCATAGGCACATAAGAAACACACACGACACAGATCTGTGCGTCCACGGTATTGGTGATAAGTAGAGGAAACCGTCTCGAAACACATGTGTTACAAACGCTACTGTTTCCTGCGCATGTAACCCGACATCAATACGGAATCTGATGACCATGCACACGTACAAAGGGCGCACAACGGTTTGGAATACTCTTGATCAGGTGGTCGACTAGCTGCTGGAGTATAGCCTCTCATTCTTGCAACAGTGCCTGTCGGAGCTCCTGAAGTGTCTTAGGTGTTTGAAGACGTGCAGCGATACGTCGAACGAGAGCATCCCAGACGTTCTCGATGGGGTTTAGGTCTGGAGAACAGGCAGGCCACTCCATTCGCCTGATATCTTCTGTTTGAAGGTACTCCTCCACGATGGTAGCTCGGTGGGGCCGAGGGTTATTATCCATGAGGAGGAAGGTGGGACCCACTGTACTCCTGAAAAGGCGGACATACCGGTGAAAATTACGTCCCGATACACCTGACCTGTTACAGTTCCTCTGTCAAAGACATGCAAGGGTGTACGTGCACCAATCATAATACCACCCCACACCATCAAACCACGACCTCCATATAGGTTCCTTTCAAGGACATAAAGGGCTGGTATCTGCTTCCTGGTTCACACCAGATTATAACCCGGCGAGAATCACTGTTCAGACTATACCTGGACTCGTTTGTGAACGTAACCTGCGACCACTGCTCCAATGACCATGTACTGTGTTCTCGACACCTGGTTTTATGGGCTCTCCTGTGACCAGGAATCAGTGGAATTTACCTTGCAGGTGTCCGGGCGAATAAACCATGTCTGTTCAGTCGTCTGTAGACTTTGTGTCTGGAGACAACTGCTCCAGTGGTTGTGGTAAGGTCCCGAGCAAGGGTACTTGCAGTACTCCGTGGCCACCTGCGGGCACTGATGGTGAGATATCGGTCTTCTTGTGGTGTTGTACACTGTGGGCGTCCCGTACCGTAGCGCCTGGACACGTTTGCTGTCTGCTGGAATCGTTGTCATAATCTTGAGATCACACTTTGTGGCACACGGAGGGCCTGTGCTACGACCATCTGTGTTTGACCAGCCTCTAGTCGCCCTGGTATTCTACCCCTCATAACGTCATCAATATGTGTCCTTTGAGCCATTTTCGACCCCCACAGTCACCATTAGCACGTCTGAAAACGTCTGCACACTTACTCGCTGCACCGTACGCTGACTTGCACCAACACACCACTGCTGCCAGCGCCACCGCGCGACGACCGCAGGTCAAATGCACAGCATGGTCGTATCCCGAGGTGATTTAAACACACAAACCGCCCACCAGAGCGTTGTTTCATCATGTATCAACATTATCCTTAATTTATGAGCATGGGCGTATATTAATATCCGTATTTCACAATACCAGATGAACAACAGTGTCTGGCACTGTTGGGGTTTCTGCCTCAGGAAGGTGACGACTTATTTTTATACGCCACAACCCGGCTGCCACGCGGCTGTCGGACACGGCGCGACGTCCTGGCGTGCCGGCGGAAGCAGCCTGGGGAACACGTGGGTCGCACGTGCGCGGCGCAGTCAAGCCGCCGGATGCGAGGCGCAGAGCGGCATCGCTCATCGCTAATCAGCGGATAGGCCACACGGTGGCGCGCCATTCCTCAGCGCGGAGCGTCGCGACGCCCCCGCATGTTAACGGCGCGGCTTATTAACGGCATGGGGTGGGTGGGGGGTGGGGGGGGGGGGGTTGCCCGGCCGCGACTGATGCCTGCGCTCCATTAACGTCTGCGCGAGGTGCCAGTCGGTACTTCTTCAGCCGTCCGCAGCCCCCGCTTAGCTAAGAGCCGCGTGGGCGCAGGTGACGCGCCGCCTGCCATCTGTCACTTGCACCAATATTAGCTTGTGTTCATTCGTTACGAAAGTACGGCGCACCGACTGCTGCGCTTTCAGACGGCGGAATCAGCAGAAGGTATACTGCTGGCCAATACAACTGTAACGGCAAGAAGTCTGCGCACTACAAATATCAAATGCCATGATGTCCGCCGCCCGTTGTGGCCGAGCGGTTCTAGGCACTTCCGTCCGGAACAGCGCTGCTGTTAAGGACGCAGGTTCGAATCCTGCCTCGGGCATGGATGTGTGTGATGTCCTTAGGATAGTTAGGTTTAAGTAGTTCTAAGTTCTAGGGGACTGATGACCTATAGTGTTTAGAGCCATTTGAACCATTTTCTTTACTGGTTACTGGCTTCAGATAATTAGGAAGCCATGTTCGGATCAGTCTAAACGGAATCAGTAAAGAAAATTTGCGATTTGGACGTAGGAGTTTTATCCACGTATGTTTTAAATTAACAGATCGCATTTATTCACCCCTCCCCCCCTTTTCCCATAACATAAATATGCCTGGGCAGGCGTAGGGAGAATATAGAAAACTGCTCAAGGATCTTTTTATTTAATTAGGGCGACTTATGTCTAAAAATATGACGATGTGTTATGAACGACAAGGGTTGAACAACATTTTAGATTGATCTGAAGATGTCTCGGTAATGATCCGAAACTGGTAAATTTGCGATTTGACGTAGGAGTTTTATACACACATGTTTTAAACCAACAGATTGCACATCTCACACCATTAACATTCTCAAAGAATAACAGAAATGTACTGATTACGAGCAGCTGCTCGATCATTGCACCGCGTGCTTCTTACTCGATTCGCACAATCGTCGTGCTGGCTGCACTGCTATAACAATTTTAGTCTCAGGTGTTTCCTTCAGTTCCTTTTTTTTTTAAATCATCCTCCGCAAAGCACACCAGTTCCTCTTCCTCGGTTCATGAGTAGTCCTTCCTGGTCTTGGGTTAGCTGCGATTCTTCCTTCGGTTTTCCACTTCACAATCACATCACGAATATTTGACTCGGGCAGCCTTAGAGGGTTTGAAATGTCACTGACGGATTTGTCACCGAAGTCGTGTAATAGGGCATCCCGTCGGGTAGACCGTTCGCCGCGTGCATGTCTTTCGATTTGACGCCACTTCGGCGACTTGCGTGTCGACGGGGATGAAGTGGTGATGATTAGGACAACACAACACCCAGTCCCTGAGAGGAGAAAACCTCCGACCCAGCCAGGAATCGAGCCCAGACCCTTAAGATTGTTGGGTTGTTTTTGGGGAAGGAGACCAGACAGCGAGGTCATCGGTCTCATCGGATTAGGGGAGGATGGGGAAGAAAGTCGGCCGTGCCCTTTCAGAGGAAACATCCCGGCATTTGCCTGGAGTGATTTAGGGAAATCACGGAAAACCTAAATCAGGATGACCGGACGCGGGATTGAACCGTCGTCCTCCCGAATGCGAGTCCAGCAGGCCCTTAGGATTGACATTCTGACCCCTCAGCTATCTGGGACGAACGTCACTGAAATGACGTTCAATCACTAGCTCACATCCTCCTGACCGACACATTTTGCTGTTAGTGCCCCTTTCCTGCAATACAATACGCCCCGCCTCCTTTTATACAGCTGAGGCATCACTCGTTTAATACGGCCGCGCACAGAGTCACAAGATGATTCTGCTGACGAAACGTGAGCTGACAAATGCCAGCACTGAAGCAGTAGTTCTGCCTCGGACGCGTTCCGGCACTGCAAGCGGTGCTTCCGCCATTGCTGCATCTCGCGTTCGTCTTGAGTGAGCTTCCGCATGTGACAGGTTTCCGATGGAAGCTGCGGAAATAAATAGCCCGACGAGATCCTTAAGGAGCTTAGCGGCGTCGGGGAATACTGTGCATTAAGCCGCAGTAAGGGGATCGCTCTGGCCCCGCCATTGTTCCGTGAGACGCGGACGAAAACGGGAAACGAGCCGCTTATCTCCGTCGCGTCGCTTAATGTGCGCGCGAGCCGCACGCTGACAAATGAACGCCCGCGCCTTGCCCTGTCTTGCACCGTCCCTCCGCTGCCCACGCCAAGTCTCCGGTTGTTCGTCCGCACTGCTCCAGAGAGTACTACCTCTGGAGGGAGCGCTTCCAGCTCTGCGAATCTCTCACAGGAACCGCGGGAAGCCTGTGTAAATACTGCGCATACATATCTCACGATCGACCCCACACACACACTGTAACTTTACGAGTATGTTGGCGAATTATTCGTAGGTGTAAGGCTATTCCTAAGGCGAGGTAAATTTACTTATTCGGATGAGAACTGACTGTCGCGTCCGGTACTGGCCAGCCAGGTGTACAAAGGAGTAGCGTCGCCGGAAATGGGCAAATCGCAGAGCTGGGAATTTGGACAGCTGTAGCTTTGCATGGCCTTTGTGCTGGAGGATATGCTCCAAGAAATGAAGGGGTCTCAGATAAGCTGAAAGAGGGCTTCTTACAGCTTTTTGAGATTCGACTGGCAGAAAATCCAAATAGATTCTGGTCGTAGGTGAAGTATGTTAGCGGCAAGAAACAATCAATGCCTTCTCTGCGCGATAACTTGGAGATACTATCGGAGACAGTGCTGCCAAAGCAGAGTTACTAAACACAGCCTTCCGAAACTCCTTCACAAAAAAAGACGAAGTAAATATTTCAGAATGCGAATCGAGAACAGCTTCCAACATGAGTAACGTAGAAGTAAATATCCTCGGAGTAGTGAAGCAACTGAAATCACTTAATAAAAGCAAGTCTTCTGGTCCACACTGTATACCAATTAGGTATCTTTCCGACTATGATGATGAATTAGCTCCATACTTAACAATCATATACAACCGTTCGCTCGACGAAAGATCCGTACTCAAAGACCGGAAAGTTGTACAGGTCCCACCAATATTCAAGGAAGGTAGTAGGTGTAATCCACTAAATTACAGGCCCATATCGTTTACGCCGATATGCAGCAGGATTTCAGAACATACATTGTGTTCGAACACTATGAATTGCCTCGAAGGAAACGGTCTATTGACACACAGCAACATGGGTTTAGAAAACATCGTTCCTTTGAAACACAACTAGCTCTTTATTCACATGAAGTGCTGAGAGCTACTTCAGATCGATTCCGAATTTCTGGATTTCCAGAAGGCTTTTGACACTGTACCACACAAGCGACTCATAGTGAAATTGCGTGCTTATGGAATATCGTCTCAGTTTTGTGACTGGATTTGTGATTTCCTGTCTGATAGGTCACAGTTCGTGGTAATTGACCGAAAGTCATCGAGTAAAACAGAAGTGATTTCTGGCATTCCCCAAGGTAGTGTTAAAGGCCCTTTGCTGTTCCTTATCTATATGAACTATTTGGGAGACAATCTGAGCAGACGTCTTCGGTTGTTTCCAGATGACGCTGTCGTTTATCGACTAATAAAGTCACCAGAAGATCAAACAAACTGAATGGTGCGAAAAATGGCAATTGACCCTAAATAACGAAAGGTGTGATGTCATCCACATGATTGCTAAAAGGAACTCAAACTTCGTTTACACGATAAATCAGTCTAATCTAAAAGCCGAAAATTCAACTAAATACCTAGGTATTACAATTACAAACAACTTCAACTGGAAGGAACACACAGAAAATTTTGTGGGGAAGGCTAACTAAAGACTGCGTTTTATTGGCAGGACACTTAGAAAATGTAACAGACCTACTAAGGAGACTGCCTACACTACGCCTGTCAGTCCTCTTTTAGAATACTGCTACGCGGTGTGGGGTCCTTACCAGATAGGACTGACGGAGTACATCGAAAAAGTTCAAAGAAAGGCAGCATGTTTTGTACTATCGCGAAATATGGCAGAGAGTGTTACAGAAACGATGCACGATTTGGTCTGGAAATCATTAAAAGAAAGGCCTTTTTCGTTGCGACGGAATCTTCTCACGAAATTACAATTACCACCTTTCTCCTCCGAATGCGAAAATATTTTGTTGACACCGACCTACATAGGGAGAAACGATCACCACCATAAAATGAGGGAGATCAGAGCTCGTACGGAAAGATATAGGTGTTCATTCTTTCCGCGCGTTATACGAGATTGGAATAATAGAGAATGGTGGAGGTGGTTCGATGAACCCTCTGCCAGGCACTTAAATGTGATTTGCAGAGTATCCATGTAGATGTAAATGTAGACAATAACTCACAGAGAAAATGCAAATGTGAATACATATGCGATCTCAGAAAAAAATGAGGTGTAGCCAAAGACAGAACAATACTTTCGAGATCTTTAGAACTACGGAAGTTAATATTACACAGCGAATAAACATTCTAACAATGAACCTTGAATTTACAACTTTCAAACACCACATGCGATATCAACACACGGTATCTCAAAGATAGCACTGCGCTATGGCTACCATCCCTGAAAGCTACATATCTTTATTTTATTTATTGATTTATGACGTCTTTCACATGTTTTTCATTATGCAAATGTTTATCGGAATATCGTATACTTCACGATTACACAGTAAATGAATACTTCATATTTTCTCACACTTGCGTATTTATGTAATCAACACTTCACTATTTTGCCAGTAACTTTATTCAAATGTTGATTGCAAGTGCTGTTGGAGCAGGAATTAAAATCCATGAAGAAGATATAAAATTTTTGAGGTTTGCCGACGATACTGTAATTCTGTCACAGACAGTAAAGGACTGGAACAGCAGTTCAACGGAATAGGCAGTGTCTTGAATGGATTATATAAGATGAACGCCAACAAAAGCAAAACGAGGATAACGGAATGCTGAGAAATTGGATTAGGAAATGAGACACTTAAAGTAGTAGATGACTTTTGCTCTTCGGGGAGCAAAATAACAGAAGAAGGGAGGGTACAAAATGTAGACGTGCAATGGCAAAGAAAGCGTTTCTGGCTCAAATGGTTGACATGACTCTGAGCAGTATGGGACTTAACTGCTGAGGTCATCAGTCCCCTAGAACTTAGAACTAGTTAAACCTAACTGACCTAAGGACATCACACATATCCATGCCCTAGGCAGGATTCGAACCGGCCTAGAACCGCTAGGCCACAACGGCCGGCTTCGTCTACATCAAATACAGAATTAGAATATAATTTTTTTATTAAATTGTTCACATACCTTTTATATATATATTTCTGTGTGGCTTATTAACTTGCAGTTATAGCCAATGCGTAGACATTTAACTGCAGGATCACAGCTACAAGTTTCTATTTGCAGTGAATTAGCCGCGGGGCGTGAAACAGTCGTGCTCCGGTGGTCCTATCGAACTATTCATTTTAAACAGAGACGTGCGTAGCCCAAGCACCTCATGTACGAGTAGCCACGGGAAAAGTCGCAACAGCTTTGCTCGTATGGGATGCTGTTTGGAAGAGCAACTACACTAGCGGCAAACGTTAGGTACCGTCGCAAAACACACACACAGAGTTTCATTTGAGATTTTCTGGAGACTTCCCTCGGTTGTAAGGTAAACGTCTAATCCGGTCCTCCCCCCCCCCCCCCCCTTCCCCTTATTCCGTATCGGATAGCCCCTATGGCTCACTACCAGTAATTGCAAGAGAAGCATCACGACTCTGTAATGGTCCGGATATCAAAATGTAGAGAATGAAAAGCACCAACTAGTTAATAATCGCTTACGTGCTGTCTGACGCAAACGCTAATGTCTGCCTACCCGCTCTAGACAGGCACAGACAAGTCTCGGACATAGTAGCTTGCCGTACAGGTGTGAGGTTTAAGCTGACACATATCATCATTCATGGAAATCTGAACGTATCCGTACTACTCGACAGTCTGCCTTAAACTCCTGGTCCTCCAGTATGATTTACGATAGACATTTTCGTCTGTCGGCGCAAATGCGAGGAAATTGTGGAAATCTTGAATTGCGTCTGAATAAGTGTTGGTAAATGTAAGCAGCCGATGAGAAGTAATGAGGCTTATCGAGAAGTCCTGAATGTGAGTGGGCGAAATCGTATCAAAATGGTTCAAATGGCTCTGAGCACTATGGAATTTAACTTCTAAGGACATCAGTCCCCTATAACTTAGAACTACTTAAACCTAACTAAACTAAGGACATCACAGACATCCATGCCCGAGGCAGGATTCGAACCTGCGACCGTAGCGGTCGCGTGGTTCCAGACTGCAGCGCAGGTGATGCATGTTTGTCACAGCAGCAAGTCTACGAATGGAGTAGGAAGTTCGCAAATGGTGTGGCTTCAGTGGAAGATGCTCCTCTTCCAGGTCAGACACAATGAGTTGTGACTCCACAGAACATTGCAGCATTATCTCTTCCCTGATAGAGTTTTCCTCTTTTGCCAGTAGATTTTAATTTTGGCTGACTGTCCATCTTTTCTCTGTTTTGACCATTTTCAGGCAGGACGTGGAACTGTGTCTTCGGCGGAATTCTCCGTTTTCTTTGATAGGGCCAAGGATTTTCCTCAAAATTTTCCGGTCTTTTATTTCAAGTTTTCGTAGTGGTCCTTTCTTCGTCATGTTTAAACATTCTGATACAGACAAAGTTGACGGTCTAATTACGGTGTTATAATGAAAAAGTTTTAGGTTTAAAGACAGGCTTTTGCTTTTGTATCGCAGCATGTTTACAGATTAGTCATGGGTCAGCACACCACATTGTGCAAAATGTACTCCATTTTCACAAAGTGCCTGCAAGATGGGTGCAACGGCAGCTGAATCCTGAAATGAGAGAACGACATGTTGATGCTTGTGAACAACTTCTTCGGCGCTTTGAACGAGAGGACGATGGCTTCCTTGCAAGAATCGTTACTGGGGAAGAAACCTGAGTTCACTTCCACCAACTGGAAGCTAAGAGAGTGAGCAAGGAATGGCGCCATTCCTCAGTACCAAAACCAAAGAAGTTTCACACAGAACCATCAGCAGGGAAGGTTATGCTAAACCTCTTTTGGGACGGCGTCATTTTGGAGCATTAAATGTCTAGAGGGACCACTGTCACGAGTGCATCATACACAGTTCTCCTAAAAAAAATCATCTGCGGCCTGCAATTAAATCAAAGCGACGAGGTTCGACGTCAGCAGGTGTCCTTTGGCAACGTGACAATGCAAGGCCCCACACTGCCCGTACAACAGTTGCAAGAAGCACAGAGCTGCATTTTGAGTGTCTTCCTCATCCACCATACTCACCAGACCTTGCGCCAAGTGCTTTCCATATGTTTGGACCACTCAAAGACGCAATGGGAGGAAATAAGTTCCGTTCTTATGAAGAGGTACGCCACGCGGTGCATGAGTGGTTGCGCAGACTACTAAAAGAATGTTTTGTTCTAAAGCAATTTATGCAGTTTGTAAGCGCTGGAGGACTTGCATTGAGCACGGGGGAGATTATGTTGAAAGTGATACAGCTATCTACCACTTCTGCACAATAAATAATACCGGGTGATCAAAAGGTCAGCATAAATTTGAAAACTGAATAAGTCACGGAATAATGTAGATAGAGAGGTACAAATCGACACACATGCTTGGAATGACATGGGTTTTTATTAGAACCAAAGAAATACAGAAGTTCAAAAAATGTCCAACAGATGGCGCTTCATCTCATCAGAATAGCAATAATTAGCATAACATAGTAAGGCAAAGCAAAGATGATATTCTTTACAGGAAATGCTCCATATGTCCACCATCATTCCTCAACAATAGCTGTAGTCGAGAAATAATGTTGTGAACAGCACTGTAAAGCATGTCCTGAGTTATGGTGAGGCATTGGCATCGGATGTTGTCTTTCAGCATCCCAAGAGATGTAGGTCGATCACGATACTCTTGCGACTTCAGGTAACCCCAAAGCCATTAATCGCACGGACTGAGGTCTGGGGACCTGGGAGGCCAAGTATGACGAATGTGGCGGCTGAGCACACGACGCGCGCAAGAGATCTTTCACACGTCTAGCAATATGGGGTGGTTCTAACAAAACCCCACGTCAATCAAAGCAAGTGTGTCAATTTTTACCTCTCTACATTATTCCGTGGCTTATTAAGTTTTCAAATTTATACTGACTTTTTGATCACCGCCGGCCGTGGTGGCCGTGCGGTTTTAGACGCTTCAGTCCGGAACCACGCGGCTGCTGCCGTCGCAGGTTTGAATTCTGCCTGGGGCATGGATGTATGTGGTGTCCTTAGGTTGGTTAGGTTTAAGCAGTACTAAGTTCTAGGGGACTGACGACCTTAGAAGTTAAGTCTCATAGTGTTCAGAGCCATTTGAACCTTTTTTTTGTTCACTCGGTATTTAAAAAATATTTAAGGTTTTCATTTGACTCGCCCTCTTATGAATCTCTTCATTTCCAGTTGGTGTGGCCGGTCATTTGTGTACGTACTGTAAAGATAGGGGATATGTACCTCCTTGTTGTTATCTATTCTTTTGGTTTCTCCAACTAATGGAGGGTTACGGAGATAGAATCTTGGATCATGCACCACGCCTCTTACCGTGTAAGCCAGTCGAACGTCCTTTGTTATTCCAGAGACTTTCGTGTCACGATGACACGTGGCAACACGAGCAGAGCCGCGGTCGGCTACCTGAGGCTGCGCAGCCCGTGGCGAATGCTGCCCGACTCGACAAGCGGCGCAGTCGACGTAGATTCGTCCTGCCCACACCGCGAGTCGGCGCGTTTCCATTAGCAGGCAACAATGCGCGACTGGAAACGCATAAAATTTAATTACGCCGTGTGGCGAAAGCAAAACCACTCTAGATAAATGAGCGGCTTGCAGACTGGCGGCAGAGGGCGCCGCTTTGTCGACTGCTCGGCGCGACGCGGCAGCCTTCCATTCATCACGGAGTGGGGGCGTCGAGTGTCTGCCGGAGAGCGGGGAAGGCGAGGCCTCTCCAGCTCCAGATAGCGCGCTCTCCAGCCTTCTCCATTAGCCACCGCCGCCGCCGGCGGCGCACACCTCGCGACGAGCCGCCTCTTTCAGTGTCTCCGCGCGTCGCCCAATAATAGCCGCAGCAGGTGGCTCGTGGCTGGTGCCGAGTGCTGATAGAGACAAGTGCTGTCCACGCGAGTGTGAGGGGCGCGTGTTGCCTGTCAGCGAGAGCCTCGCTTCCACTCTGCGGCGCCGCCCGGGTAGGGGACCGCGCGCTCATTGTCCACGGTAGTCCCACGCGCTGCCTTCTTCCAATACACATTTATTCATACTGCGGTACAGTTTCCCTCTAGCAGACAGCTCTTAAAAGTCGCTTCTATGGTGTTTTCGGCGTTCCGAGACTAAATCTGTAAAAACGGAACCCCTCTAGGATTGCTTTGTTGTCCGACTGTTAAGAGCCCTTTCTCTCAGGAACAGATAAAGTCTCTTAGCTGTCTAAAAGTTTTAAGCTTCTAAGACAATGCGCCGGCCTCGGTGGCCGAGCGGTTCTAGGCGCTTCAGTCCCGACCCGCGCGACTGCTACGCTCGCAGGTTCGAATTATGCCTCGGGCATGGCTGTGCGAGATGTTCTTAGGTTAGTTGGGTTTAAGTAGTTTTAAGTTCCACGGGACTGATGACCTCACAAGTGAAGTCCCATAGTGCTCAGGACCATGCCAGCGAGTAAACAAATTCATTATATAGCAATTCCAAGGACATTCGAAATTGTGTCTGAACTCTCTATTCTTTTCTCCTCTTCTTCTGTTACTGGACTTGAAGAGAAAAGAACGATTGTCTGAAGTTCATCTTGCTGTAATAGTCTATTTAAGTTGAAAACGAAGGAAAAATACAGTTGCTCACAACTTAAAATTTGTGTACGGTATTCAATAATGTATTTTCTTCAACCTTACTTGCCCTGAGCAGACGTGGCCTTAACGGAATATTGACCATTGTTAGGCGCCATACTAGAAAATAATTAGTAATTTTCTTTCAGCTCATCTTCCAGACTGCCGCCGGTTACGACACTAAACTTCTTCCAGATTTTGCGAGCTATGTGGCCCCTACGAATAGTTTAATATACTTCAGTTTCAGATTTTCTCAAGGTTGCGAGATAACATCCCAGGCAGAAAGGCCAGGTCGCAGGATTCTAGTTGTAATATGTCATCTGCAAAAGATTATGCTTGTTATCTTATATTGGTATTCGAGACGAAACCACGATATGGAGTCACTGGTTCTATTACTTCAAATTGAACTGGCATACGAAATATTATCTGGGATAGATAAGCACATGAGTTTTAACTATATATCAGCAATCAACAAAGTAGCTCACTACTCAGGGTGGTTACGGGACCATTAATAATTAATTGTCTCTCTCCTGAATCCTTACAGATATTCTGAGAATATCTGTGAGGATTCAGGATAGAGAGAATTAATTATTTATGGTCTCGTATACATATATTGGAGAATATCTGTGAGGATTCAGGAGAGAGACAATTAATTATTACGGTCCCGTAACCACCCTGAGTACTGAGCTACTTTGCTGATTGCTGATCCGCGTCGGGCTAAATTAAATGCCATTACACTGCTCACAGTATTATTAGAGTTATTTCTCTTTTGCTTTCACGTCACTTTATTAAAAGCTATCGAAGCAGGTATAATAAATTTAAAAAATTATTAAATTACATTACTACACCAAACCCAGATCTGTGCTGACAATTTACAAACATCCGTCAGTCTGTCGCAGACATAACGCCCCTACTGGAATGAGATTTTCACTCTGCAGCGGAGTGTGCGCTGATATGAAACTTCCTGGCAGATTAAAACTGTGTGCCGGACCGAGACTCGAACTCGGGACCTTTGCCGTTCGCGGCCAAGTGCTCTACCAACTGAGCTACCCAAGCACCACTAACGCCCCGTCCTCACAGCTTTACTTCTGCCAGTACCTCGTCTCCTACCTTCCAAACTTTACAGAAGCTCTCCTGCGAAACTTTCAGAACTAACACTCCTGCAAGAAAGAATATTGCGGAGACCTGGATTAGCCACAGCCTGAGGGATGTTTTCAGAATGAGATTTTCACTCTGCAGCGGAGTGTGCGCTGATATGAAACTTCCTGGCAGATTAAAACTGTGTGCCGGACCGAGACTCGAACTCGGGACCTTTGCCGTTCGCGGCCAAGTGCTCTACCAACTGAGCTACCCAAGCACCACTAACGCCACGTCCTCACAGCTTTACTTCTGCCAGTACCTCGTCTCCTACCTTCCAAACTTTACAGAAGCTCTCCTGCGAAACTTGCAGAACTAACACTCCTGCAAGAAAGGATATTGAGGAGACATGGATTAGCCACAGCCTGAGGGATGTTTTCAGAATGAGATTTTCACTCTGCAGCGGAGTGTGCGCTGATGTGAAACTTCCTGGCATATTAAAACTGTGTGCCCGACCGAGACTCGAACTCGGGACCTTTGCCGTTCCCGGGCAAGTGCTCTACCAACTGAGCTACCCAAGCACCACTAACGCCCCGTCCTCACAGCTTTACTTCTGCCAGTACCTCGTCTCCTACCTTCCAAACTTTACAGAAGCTCTCCTGCGAACCTTGCCCGCGAAAGGCGAATGTCCCGAGTTCGAGTCTCGGTCCGGCACACAGTTTTAATCTGCCAGGAAGTTTCATAACGCCCCTACTGTTGCACAGAGTGATTAACAATTGGAGCCATAGTGTGCGTCAGTGTGTTCAAAGCCGTGATGGAAATTTGAACGACATTTTGTTCAGAACATAACTGCAATGTCTAAGCTTCAAAATAAAGCAATAAAGCACAGGTTACTTCGATACGTTGAG
Organism: Schistocerca gregaria; assembly: GCF_023897955.1. NCBI lineage: Eukaryota > Metazoa > Arthropoda > Insecta > Orthoptera > Acrididae > Schistocerca > Schistocerca gregaria. Next base: position 275,199,078 of record NC_064927.1, read on the forward strand.
TAGTTAATTTTTTTCAAGTTTTTAAAAGTATTAGTCTTAAGGAAAGACCCTTCAGATAACGTTGACGCTGGCAGCAGATCGGTTCTGAGAGTTCACAAAGCATGACGTCGCACTGCTCGTTGAAGGTCACGCGCCCTGCCAGAAGAGGGCTTTAGTCTTTCTGGCAGACGTCGGCAGGTGTTCCCTCCATCGAGACGGCTGTACAGGGGGCGGGATGGGACGCCTCGACTCTCGAGTGCCAGCGGCGTGATGGACAACAGAACGATATGAAAAGGAAAAAGAAGCGCTGGAGCGCAGCCTCGGAGCGGCTACCTGCCGTGGCCCCCGGATGCTGGGCGGATCCACAGGTAGCTGCGACCGCTACCTGCGTCTGTCTCCTTGCCGCCTTCCGCTTATCACGAGTGACTCTCCCGCCTCCTTCCGACGACCAGCATTTACCACTGTCAAGATCTCCCTCGCAGGAAACGCGTCCCTTTCCTAACTTTTTTTAGTGCTACCCTACGCGCAAAAAGTCACTCAGCCAACGAGCTATACTGAGAATCAGAGAGGTACAGAATATACAGACAAGCTGTCGGGTGTTATACAGCGCTCCCTATGAAGTCACGCCGCACTACAATCGGCCATATTTAATATGGCATACCGCAGTTGGTGTATGGGTTTGGAAGCTACAAAACTGCAGAATTTCCTGCTGTGTGCCCAGGTTATAAATGTGTGCATATAACTGGATGTGCCCCGAGAGTAGACTACATTCCATTAGAACTACCGATAGGCTTGGGAGAGCCAGTCCTGACAAAACTCTACCATCTGGTGGGCAAGATGTATGAGACACGCGAAATGCCCTCAGACTTCAAGAAGAATATAATAACTCCAATCCCAAAGAAAGCAGATGTTGACAGATATGAAAATTATCTAACTATCAGTTTAATAAGTCACAGCTGCAAAATACTAACACGAATTTCTTTACAGACGAATGGGAAAACTGGTAGAAGCGGACCTCGGGGAAGATCAGTTTGGATTCCGTAGAAATATTGGAACACGTGAGGCAACACTGACCTGACGACTCACCTTAAGATTAAGGAAAGTGGTCATCGAATGGATATTGTACAATTCTAATGCAGACGGAGTGAGTTATGACCTTTAATCCTTGCGAAGATATTCATCGATGGAGCAGAAGGAATTGACCAACAGGAAGTTCTTTAATTCACTCTGAAACAGATCTTTATCGCTCAGAAGATCTTTGATATTCTCTGGTAAGTTATTGAATATATGAGTACTCATGTATTTGAGTCCTTCTATTAATGTTAAGCTTTTATAGTCATTATACAGATTATTTTTGGTTCTGGTATTATAATCAAGTTTTTCAGTATTTTGTGTAAAAAAAGTCATGATGGAAATGACGAAGGACGTCAATGAGTTGCTTCAAATGGCTCTGAGCACTATGGGACTTAACAACTGAGGTCATCAGTCCCCTAGACTTAGAACTATTTAAACCTAACTAACCTAAGGACATCACACACATTCATGCCCGAGGCAGGATTCGAACCTGCGACCGTAGCGGTAGCGCGGTTCCAGACTGAAGCGCCTAGAACCGCTTGGCCACATGGGCCGGCGGACGTCAATGAGTATATGTACCGAGAAGTAGTAGCTAGAATACCAAGTTTCTTAAAGAAGTCTCTGCATGATCTAGGACTGAAACCACATATAATTCTAATGACTCGTTTCTGAATTTTGAAAATGTTCCCTCGTTGAGAGGAGTTTCCACAAAAGATGGTTCCATAACTCATTAGTGAATGGAAGTAGGCCAAATAAACTAACTTCTTCATTTTTAAATCACCTATTTCTGCTATCATTCGTACTGCCAATGCAGATGAACTGAGGCGTTTCATTAAGTCTAGACCGTGAGTTTTCCAATTTAGGTTGTGATTAATTTGTAACCCATATAAATTTGACACTGTCTACAGCTTTAATTTCATTGTTTGAATACATTATACTTATAGGGTCATATATTCTTTGTGAGGTACTAAACTGTATGTACTGGCTCTTGTCAAAATTCAGTGACAATCCATTTGCTGTGAACCACCCATTGATACTTACAAACATTTTTTTAGCTGATTGCCCACTGAGATCACGGCTACTGTTTTTTATACCAATACTTGCATCATCTGCAAATAAGACAAAATTTGCTTTTTGTGACACTGCATATGGAAGGTCATTAATGTATAATAGAAACAACAAGGGACCTAAAGTAGAGCCCTGGGGGCACGCCTTGTCTGATGCTTACATATTTTGAATGACTATTGTTCTATGGTAAGCCTGATACAGACGTACACTGTTTTCTCTTAAAAAGATATGATGAGAACCGTGAGCCTGCTACTCCTGTTGTTGTTGTTGTTGTTGTTGTTGTGGTCTTCAGTCCTGAGACTGGTTTGATGCAGCTCTCCATGCTATCCTATTCTGTGCACGCTTCTTCATCTCCCAGTACCTACTGCAGCCTACATCCTTCTGAATCTGCTTGGTCTCCCTCTACAATTTTTACCCTCCACGCTGTCCTCCAATACTAAATTGGTGATCCCTCGATGTCTCAGAACATGTCCTACCAACCGATCCCTTCCTCTAATCAAGCTGTGCCACAAGCTCCTCGTCTCCCCAATTCTATTCAATATCTCCTCATTAGTTATGTGATCTACACCGTGAAGAAAAGCAGATGATAAACGGGTATTCATTGGACAAATATATTTACTAGAACTGACATGTGATTACATTTTGACGCAATTTGGGTGCATAGATCCTGAGAAAACAGTACCCAGAAGAACCACCTCTGGCCCTAATAACGACTTTGATACCCCTGGGCGTTGAGTCAAACAGAGCTTGGATGGCGTCTACAGGTACAGCTGCCCATGCAGCTTCAACACTATACCACAGTTGCTGAAGAGAAGTGACTTCTGTTATCCCATAATATTTTAATTTTTGTTACCATGCTTAACACAACTATTATGTTTGTGACGGAGGATACTTTTTATTGTATCATATTTTAAGCTTTCTTCCCGTTCCATTTACGGGCAGAACGTATCATAAATAACTCTTTGTACACCTTTTTTCGGAGCTGTTCGCCAATTTGTATCGGCGCAAACTCTACGGGAGCGACACCTGTGTGTAGTATTCGGTGGAAGTTCACGTGGCTTAGCCAGGGTCCCCGCGTTGTTCGGAATGCCGGCGGTGAGGCGACACAGGAGGAGCGACTATCTTGTTTGCCCGCGCCGTCAGCCCTACGACAGCACCAGCTCTGAGATGCCCGTGTAGGCAGAGGCAGCAGGAGCAGGCTCGCCCGTCTGGCGGGCGCTCCTGATACCCGCTGGCTGTGTGTGCCCGCCCGCGCTGACTCACACCGCACTGTGCACACACCGCGCTTCCTGTCTCCCGTCTCTGGAGCAGCACGCCCACACAGCCTCGCCGCCGCTACACCTACCGAAAAAGCTGCACGAATCTAGGGCAAGCATTCTGCGGTAATTCCCTCATAGCTGTCTGCGACTACTTCTACTGCAAACACTTCTACTACTACACTACTGGCCATTAAAATTGCTACACCACGAAGATGACGCGCTACAGACGCGAAATTTAACCGACAGGAACAAGATGCTGTGATATGCAAATGATCAGCTTTTCAGACCAGTCACGCAAGGTTGCGCGCCGGGGGCGACACCTACAACGTGCTGACATGAGGAAAGTTTCCAACCGATTTCCCATACACAAACAGCAGTTGACCGGCGTGGCCTGGTGAAACGTTGTTGTGATGCCTCGTGTAAGGAGCAGAAATACGTACCATCACGTTTCCGACTTTGATAAAGGTCGAATTGTAGCCTATCGCGATTGCGGTTTATCGTATCGCGACATTGCTGCTCGCGTTGGTCGAGATCCAATGACTGTTAGCAAAATATGGAATCGGTGGGTTCAGGAGGGTAATACGGAACGCCGTGCTGGATCACAACGGCCTCGTATCACTAGCAGTCGAGATGACAGGCATCTTATCCGCATGGCTGTAACGGATAGTCCAACCACGTCTCGGTCCCTCAGTCAACAGATGGGGACGTTTGCAAGACGACAACCATCTGCACGGACAGTTCGACGACGTTTGGAGCAGTATGGACTATCAGCTCGGAGACCGTGGCTGCGGTTACCCTTGACACTGGCCGGATGGATAGCAGTGCGGTTCTAGGCGCTACAGTCTGGAGCCGCGCGACCGTTACGGTCACAGGTTCAATTCCCGCCTCGGGCATGGATGTGTACCATGTCCTTAGGTTAATTAGGTGTAAATAGTTCTAAAAAGAATGGTTCAAATCGCTCTGAGCACTATGGGACTTAACTTCTGAGGTCATCAGTACCCTAGAACTTAGAACTACTTAAACCTAACTACACAGATCCATGCCCGAGGCAGGATTCGAACCTGCGACCGTAGCGGTCGCGCAGTTCCAGACTGTAGCGCCTAGAATCGCTCGGCCACCCCGGCCGACCCTTAAATAGTTCTAAGTTCTAGGGGACTGATGACCTCAGAAGTTAAGTCCCATAATGCTCAAAACCATTTGAACCTTGACACTGCATTACAGACAGGAGTGCCTGTAATGGTGTACTCAACGACGAACCTGGTTGCACGAATGGCAATTTTTTCGATTGAATCCTGGTTCTCTTTACAGCATCATCATGCTCGCATCCGTGTTTGGCGACAACACGCTGAACGCACATTGGAAACGCGTATTCATCATCGCCATACTGGCGTATCACCCGGCCTGATGGTATGGGGTGCCAGTGGTTACAAGTCTCGGTCACCTCTTGTTCGCATTGACAGCACTTTAAACAGCGGACGTTACATCTAAGATGTGTTACGACCCGTGGCTCCACCCTTCATTCGATCCCTCCGAAACCCTACATTTCAGCAGGATAACGCAAGACCGCATGTTGCAGCACATTCTCCAGATCTCTCACCAAGTGTCTGGTCTGTGGTGGCAGAGCAACTGGCTCGTCACAATACGCCAGTCACAACTCTTGATGAACTGTGGTATCGTGTTGATGCTGCATGGGTAGCTGTACCAGTACACGCTATCCAAGCTCTGTTTGACTCAATGCCCAAGCGTATCAAGGTCGTTATTATGGCCAGAGGTGGTTGTTCTGGGTACTGATTTCTCAGGATCTATGCACCCAAATTGCGTGAAAATGTAATCACATATCAGTTCTAGTATAATATATTTGTCCAATGAATACCCGTTTATCTTCTGCATTTCTTCTTGGTGTAGCAATTTCAATGGCCAGTAGTGTACTACTACTAGAACAATTGCAGATACGAGGGGACTTCAAAAACTGCTTGGTTTGGACAAAAATATGGAAACATCGTGGGATTAGAATGTTTTGAACATAAATACAGATGCTAGGCAGACTTGCAGTGGCGCTCCTGTATTTGACCACGTAAGGCATATATACAGCGACCCCAATAAGCTGCAAGTGTCAGTCTTGGTCAGAACAGCGTTCTGTGTAGTTTTGAATTCCCACATATACATATTTTCGGTGATCGATTGCTGGCTGCTTACGTAACCAAGCAGCCGAAGTGTTTGGTGTTTCAAGAGGCACCATATTGAAGATTTATACCGCATACAGGGAAAGCGGAAAAAACATCATCCGCTAAATTACAGCGCAAATGAAAGTGGGTGGTGAGTGATTGTGATGGTCATGGAATAGAAACGCAAAGAAAAATATGAGGATGACAGCTGCAGAAGTCACTGAATAACTGAATGCCACAGTCGCGAATTCTTTCCGCATCAAAACAGCACGAAAAGAGGTCCATAAGCTGGAAATTTCTGGCCGAGAAAGGATTCCAAAACAACTCATCAGTGATGCGAATGCCCATAACAGGGAAACGTCGTGCTGTAATCTCAAAAGGTGGACAGGGGAAAAAAATCAGTTGAACTGATATTCTGGACGAGCTTACGTCCCACGAATGATATTATGGTAGGAGTTCTGTAATGAATTGGGCAGCCGTACCTTGGTATTCCACGGTCCCATGGGTAGTCTGCAAGGACGCATTATTTCCAAGGATTATGTGACTATTTTTGCTGATGAGGACCATCCCACGGTAAAGTCTTTGTTCCTCAATAGTGTTCCCGTGTTCCAAGATGACAGGGCCCATGTTCGCAAAGCTCGCACCGTCCAAGACTGATTTTATGAGCACGAGGACGAATGGCGTATCTCTCTTGGCCACCACAGTAATCATACCTCAATATTATTGAGCCTCTGTGGTCTTTGTTGGAGAAAATGGTGTTGGATCACTATGCACCTCCATCATCATTACCTGGTCTTGCCACTATTTCCAGAAAATATAGTATATGAATTCCTTGATGCTAACACAGGATCTGTTGTTACTCATTTAAAGGTTACTGGTAGCTGCTTTAAATGCGAACGAGTTTCCTACTCCGTAATGGACTTGACAATGTGTCTGTTGTTGGTGTTCCCATTTTTTGTCCACTCCATGCCAGGTTATACACTGAAGCGTCAAAGAAACTGCTATAGGCATGAGTATTCAAATACAGTGATATAGAAACAGGCAGAATACGGCGCTGCTGCGGGCAATGGCTATATAAGACAGTAAGTGTCTGTCGCAGTTGTCAGATTGGTTACTGCTGCTACAGTGGCAGGTTATGAGGTGGTGAAAATTCCGAAGAACATTGTGGAAACCGGCCGCTGTTCGAGCCGTTCTGGCGCTTCAGTCCGGAACCGCGCTGCTGCTACGGTCGCAAGTTTGAATCCTGCCTCGGGCATGGATGTGTGTGATGTCCTTAGGTTAGTTAGGTTTAAGTAGTTCTAAGTTCTAGGGGACTGATGACCTCAGATGTTAAGTCCCATAGTACTTAGAGCCATTAAAAAAAAAGTGCAAATGTTATCGCACACCAGCGCTTTTAAAATTTTGACAAGAGAGCTTGAGAAACATTACGTATCCCTCCCCAGAGAAAATTCTTTAACACGAATTGTGAACAAGCAAACAAAGCTTCGACAATTCTAGACGAATTAAAATTATGTCCGATCGAGATTCGAACGCGAATCCCTGAATTGCGCAACTGTTACGCTACCACGTACGCTAATTTAGTATGACAGGTCTAATTTATAGCGGTGTCGGCTGTTACACGACCGTGACTTTTTGTTAAAAATTATAACCAAGTTTTAGATCGCTTCCAGCCACAGTTCTTTGTTATCTTGCTTAATTTATTATAATATGCAATATGTTTCGAGGTATCACCTAACTGTCAGGCAAATAAGGCAGTACCAGCGTAAGTAACTTAACTTATTTGTAAATAAATATTCCGGAATCCACCATAGGTCCACGGCGGAGATTATCTTGTACAATTTCTGGTCGTTTACTTTCCTGTTCCATTCGCAAATGAAGCCAGGGAAAAATGTCTCTCTATATGCCTCTGTAAGAATATGTCTTCTGTGAAAAGATGTCTCGTAAAATCAAAGCAACTACATAAGAGTAGAGAAGGCACATCGATTATTTCTATGGTGTAAGCTTCCTCATCTGTTCCTTCTCTCCTGATTTCGTAACAAAAATTCATTTACACGTGCAGTCACTTCTGGGTAGAGAAGAAAGACGACATGAGGTGTCTAAAAGTTCCCTGGTAGGTGTCACCTATCATTGCCTTAACACATTACAACTGGGGTATACGTTTCCTCCATAGTAATAACTTGCAAGCAGTTCATGAAGAAATGTTTACTTACCAGCACCCGTATGTCACTCGTGATGCATTAACAGCTGATAATGAGTGGTACGTACCTGGAACAGACAGAAAAAACTCCATTACATATCGAAAACACGGGTCGCAAGCTGGTATAACAGAGTACATTTTTTAGCCAGACGTTACGTTGAAGACGATTACTACATTGTACTTCAAACTATAAAAATTTCTATCTTATCTCACAATTTTTAATTTCAGGGCAGCACTCTTTCCCACCAAAATACTTCAGTCTATTTTCCTTCACCACTCACGTTAACTCCTAGCACTGTCTCAAGAGTAGCTGATGCTTTTGACAAGTTCAGGGACAGAGGGGAATTTAGAACAGGAGAAGGAGATGGAGAAGTAAGTGGTTCTTTACAAATAAACATCACAGTATTCATGGTCTGGCAAGGAGAGAATCATTTTTAGGAACATCTGCCCTGACAAGTTCCTTCACATACACATTCGTAAGACAACTAGCGGAGGAAAATCCTTCAGTATCGTATCAGAATGTGGCTTCCTTATCCTAATATCAGATTTTCACTTTTCTCAGTATGAGTTTTGTGCTTCAATAATACCAGAAATAACTGACTACAGTATTAATTCACTCTTTCGCGCTAGAGAGCTGATGAATTTCATCCCAGTTCTTTAGAGTGCTACCAACATAATTACCAGCAATGCAACTGCCTAGGTCAAAAATACCATGGTGTAATGAACTGCCTGTTCGACCATACATCCATATTAGCCTGTACCACTACTACTAATTTCCTGTCCTATTCCACTCACAAATGGAACAAGCGAAAACGAAAAATGTTATTGATAACGTACATTACATTTCTGTTAAAACATGTTGTTTTTCCAGTCCATTTCTCTGAACTCGTAACGGATTTCATTTGCTGGCACAAGTATTTTGAGAAGTACAGTCAAAGATCGTTAGGATTTATTGTTAGCATTTGTGATGGAATATCACTATTTGATTTTGCTACCGCTCCTAGCCACAGACTGCTGTGGGTCTTACGCCGGTGGATGTAAATAGAACTGACGAAGTGTTTCCGGCTGACTCTGTCGGTGATTCGCGACGTTTCCATGAATTTCGTGCTGTCATGAATATCTGTCCAAGGGAAGCTGGAGATTTTTCCGCGTCAAGCCCACACAGTTCTCGAGTAATTTGTAACTGGAATAGCTAGATACCGTGGATAAGCGCGCTTGCGTAACTTAGCCAAAGCTCAACGGGGCTCTTCCAAGGAAGACGGGAAGGCAGGAAGGAAGGTTAGGGTTTATCGTCCGTCGTTAGAGGCGGAGCACAAGGTCGGACTGTTTCAAGGATGGGGACGGAATCGGCCGTGCCCTTTCAGAGAAATCATCCAGGAATTTGCCTGGGGCGATTTAGGGAAATCACAGAAAACCTAAATCGTGATAGTCGTACGCAGATTTGAGCTGTGGCTCTCCCGAATGCAAAGCCATTGCGCTGACCACTGCGCCACCATGAGGGCTCTTAGATTTTACAGGTACGGATTACCCTTACCGTGATACTCCTCGCGTTCTATTTTCACCGACAGAATGTAAGAACATTAACTGCTTGCTTGAACCTTGGGAAACGCAAACTTTGCGATGCTTTTCGTCGTCTATGTAGCTGTTATACGAAATTAATATTTTTTCTTGCTGCGAGAACGACAAAAAAAGACTGATATTCATCCAGTCGTAAGTTTCCCCCCATCCCCTAAATTAGGCAAATGCCCGAATAATTACTGGCGGAGCTTTGAGGAGAGAACTTTTCCCAGAGTGTCTAATAAGGCTCGGGTCACACACAGTTCTGCAAAAAGAAGAAGGGAACTGATCTTAGACTTACTATAGTGTTATATCACTCAGTGATGTATCTGAAAAAAGAAGACCTCCTTGACGGAAACCAGCTTCCTCTCCGGAATTATCAATAATACGAATCTCAAATCGCATTCTCCACATACAATATACTTGTGCCATGTGTATTAGTAGCCGAAAATAGTCTGTACTCCTATTCTTTCGATGTTATTCAGTACCACAGCGATACCCACAATAAAATCTCATACATGACAGAATCCGGCACGATATTCTGGGTCGATAGTCATCCACACATTCACAGAAGTAATATTCTTTGTGTGTCTTTGGACTGTAATAGAACAACTACTATCAACGTTTTTCATTAATAGCTTAGCGGATAGTATTATATGCAGACTCTGACTGTTATCTATGAAGAAAATTTACTTTTAATGTATGCGGACGTTTCATCCGCAAAATATTAACGCAGTGTTTATTAGGTACTTCCTAACAAACCACCATCCACGTGCAAAACTTGATAGCTACCTCACAGTGAACAGAAATGTTAAAACACGCTGAAAATGCACTTCGCTAAACGTAAAAAGTGTTCGAATACACGACAAATAAGTCTCATCTAAAGTCACTCATTTCTTGCAAACACGGCTACCTGGGAGTAACACTGTGTAGAGACATCAAAGAAAACAAATGTACAACTTGAATTCTATGTACAGCAAATGATAGGCTTTGTTCCATTAGTAGGATATTGGAAAATTGCAATTTTTCAAGAGGTCATTTACCAATCTGAAACTTCCTGGCAGATTAAAACTGTATGCCGGACCGAGACTAGAATTGAGGACCTTTGCCTTCCGTGAACAAGCGCTCTACCTTCTGAGCTACCCAAGCGCGACTCACGCCCCGTCCTCACAGCTTCACTTTGCCCGCGAAAGGCAAAGATTCCGAGTTCGATTTTCGGTAGGGCACACAGTTTTAATCTGCCAGGAAGTTTCATATTAGCGCACACTCCGTTGCAGAGGGAAAATCTCAATCTGCATTTACGAATCTACCCGTACTGGAAAACTGATCAAGTGCCTACGATCTATGTCAGGTAGAACTAACAGAGAAAACCGACAGTACACAAAAAAGAAGCAGAAGTTGTTTCTGGCATTTTTTAATAGCGAGAGAGTGAATTTTTTTTTTTACTGGAACACGATAGGACTTGGCCCAAATCTGCTCAGGAAATACATATCAACACAATAAACGATATGATACGCATACAACAAATCAAAGATCAAGTGAAAACCAAAAATAACGGTCAAATTGGCAACACTACTTAAACAAATACAAGCAAATACACTTTTAGCCTGAAGTATGGAAACAAACAGAACTGTTGGTTTCATGTGTCGTATTTCACGCCAAGAAAAGTCATATCAGGCAAAAAAATAGCAGTACCACATTCAAAAAACAGCGGTACCAAACGAGGGGATACCGAAAAAATGTGCAAGCAGACGACGCTTGCTGGTGTTAGCGGTCGAAGATAAAATCACGTTTCATTATATTTGTAATGAACTGTTTTTAGATTTGTAAATCAAGTCAAACTGTAAATATGTTTCGTTGCAGACCAATAAGACGAAACGCGTTTGGCGACAAAAAGAGGCCCGCATCTCGTGGTCGTGCGGTAGCGTTCTCGCTTCCCACGCCCGGGTTCCCGGTTTCGATTCCCGGCGGGGTCAGGGATTTTCTCTGCCTCGTGATGGCTGGGTGTTGTGTGATGTCCTTAGGTTAGTTACGTTTAAGTAGTTGTAAGTTCTAGGGGACTGATGACCTAAGATGTTAAGTCCCATAGTGCTCACAGCCATTTGAACTATTTTTTGACAAAAAGACGTCCTTTGCTGTAGCTGCACAGAGGCATTTGAAATAGCTTCAATAAAAGCAAGGCTGTTTACTTGCTTCGTACTTATTCAGCTGAATTAATCCGCAGACAACGATGACGCCAACTCATAATGGAAATAAAAAAAGAGTCCATTTAGCGCCTGTTCACTTCATACGAATCTGCAGTGCAAATATGTGCAGAACGTGTGTCCTCCAAAGCTAGTTGGTAATGTTTAACGTGGGTTAAGAAGCCTGACGACTTGGAGGTCTGTAAAAGACGCACTGCGTCAAATACGGAGATTGTTAAAACACTGGAAAGCGATGAAAGAAACCAGGACTGTCTACGATGTCTTTTTAAACTGTTGACCTAGTGAGATACTCCAGAAGGACGTGCGCAGCTGTCCTCTGTTAAGAACACAATTTCTTCAAACTGAAGGTATTGTGTACAGTGTGACAAATAAGTGTCATTAACAATGCATTTGGTGAAAGAGCTAGACGCGGTTCTAAGAGATAACGATATCCACCCAGTTCGCTGGGAGAATTCTGGAACTATGCCAGATAAAGAATTCTTTGTCGACCACGTAAGACAAATGACGGTTATGTGCAAGGTACTACCAACAAAAGTAAAGCTGTTTCATAAAGCTCAGCCAGCAACGATTACAAGCTAGTCACACACTACGACCACAGCAACTGTCTTCACATTAAGCAAGCTGTGAAACAGGCCTTGCGTTGTCACAATTATCACACTGCGTGTTTCATCTGAAGATTCGTTACGAACTACAGATGCACTCATTATGGTGTGTGGCTAGCTTGTCGCCACTGCCGGTTAACAAACACTCCAGGAATTTTTTTTATCACTGTTTCTCCATCCATTACATTTAACTTGGCTAATAACACTGACTGACTCAGGGCGCGGGAACGGAACATTTGATGCTGTGTCTAGCAGAGGAAGTGCTGGAAACAGGCCATCAAGTGAACGGTTCACGGTCAGAAACAGGAATTTTCGCTGAAAAAAGGAAAGACTGCGTGACAACCAAAACGATGTGGGGTACTGACGCGAGTGTAAATCCGCGGACTTCAAAAGAAGTAAGAATCGTGAAGTTTTCTCTAAAATAACACCTTGGAACAAGGCGAGAAGTAGCTCCTACTGTTCATTCCTTTGTAGCAAATCTATAGACATATTAACTGTGAAATAACTGAGTTAACTGTTAACGGATTACCGTACACTCGGATCAATTACTGACGACCTGTGGGACTATCGCACTGGTAGTGATTTGTGCAGATCATTTGCGAATACCTGGTTGAAGAAAACACACAAATTTTACCATAACTGTGTAAGTGTGTCATTTTAAGGGCCACTCAACCCTGTTCTTTTTTTTTTAAGTGCAGCTTACAACATAACTGCAGGTATGGGAAGCGGTGTGGATGCTGAAGGCTCTACGAGCTCCCGCAGTTCTACAGAAATTTGTTCATATCCTTGCGCGTTTAGCATTTTATTAAATGCCATAAAAGAACCACACTCTAACCAAGAAAAATACCGCCTTAACTTAACAACAACTCGGTAATTCACTGTTCGTAGTACACATGATCTTAGGTAACGTTCTCCAGGCAACCCTCTCATCGGATTACCGCAGGATAGAGAGTGATTCATCACTCCATATAAACAGTTTCCAGTCATCAACTGTCCAGTGTGACGTCGTCCTCTACACCACCTCAATCGTCATTTACCGTTGGCGACAGAAATGCGTGGATTACTGCTCGACCACTGTATCCCATTCTTTTTAACTGCCCAGTCACAGCCTATGGCATTATTAGCGAGCGTCAAAAATAAACAGGAGTATGCAGCATATTGCTGCAGTCACGTGGATCATAGTGACAACTCTGTGGTCAGGACAGAAAGTCAAACACTTTAACACTCCGCTCCAGAGAGCCTCCCTATCCCACGAGTGCCGACTGCGTGAGCTCTAAACCGCTCCATGAAATTATTTAACATTAGTATTTTATCCGCCTTCAGCAACAATATTTCTATTTGTTCAAATAATCAGTACCCACTAGAACAAAACAATTTCATTCCTTTTCCGGTTTCAGGCACATAGAATCCTTCTTCCTTAAAAATAACCCGGGTTCCCGGGTTCGATTCCCAGCGGAGGTCTGGGATTTTCTCCGCCTCGTGATGGCTGGGTGTTGTGTGTTGTCCTTAGGTTAGTTAGGATTAAGTAGTTCTAAGTTCTAGGGGACTGATGACCATAGATGTTAAGTCCCATAGTGCTCAGAGTCATTTGACTCATTTTTTTAAAAAAAAAAGCAGGAGTATGCAGCATATTACTGCAGTCCAGTTGATCATAGTGTCAAAAGAAATATGGTATAAGGAAACAAAAGAACAAGTTTGACAAGGTGTCAATAATGACGGGGGTACTTCATTAATTCTGTTCCATAGGGATATTCTCCAAACCATTCCATAACAGAATTGAAGATCATCTTAATAAACAGACTGGTGAGCAAGAAAAAAAAATGGTTCAAATGGCTCTGAGCATTATGGGCCTTAACATCTGAGGTCATCAGTCCCCTAGAACTTAGAACTACTTAAACCTAAGAGGACATCACACACATCCATGCCCGAGGCAGGATTCGAACCTGCGACCGTAGCGGTCGCGCGGTTCCAGACTCAAGCGCCTAGAACCGCTCGGCCACTCCGGCCGGCCACATCATCAGGTACAAGCCGACTGTAGGTAGGACTGTATTAGTTAATTAAAAATAAATCGTACAACTCAGTTGACTGTAAGTCATTAGTGAATGATCTCGAATAATTTGGAGTGGACGATACATTCCGAAATCTGAGTAAACATACTCTCGCCGAAACTTTGTCACAAGTTAAATTCATTGGCAAGATCTCGGACCACTTTGAAATAAAAACTGGCGTTGGAAAAGATACTGGACTATCTCTTTTTTAACTGTGTCTTAGAAAAAGTCATTCGATAATGATGATGTTCGGTTTGTTCAACTGCGTGGGCATCAGCGTCCGCACGAAATAACAATTTTAAACAGTCCAACTGTATCACAGTCCAATCTAGCCCTTGTCACGAATTATGGTGACGAATTGATGAGGACAACACAGTCACCCAGCCCCAGGCACAGAAAATCCCCACTCCGGCCGGGAATCGAGCCCGGGACCCCGCGATTCAGAGGCAGCAAAGATAGCCACTAGACCACGAGTTGCGGACAAGGTCATTCGGTAATGGAGACAGGCACTGACTCAAAAAGAGCGGAATTTATAACGGTCAGACTACGTCCAAATTAATAGCGGTGTACGTCGGCTGCTTGGCCTCTGCAAATTACCTAGCAAGCAATATTAACTAAGCAATCATTAAGGTTGATAGAGACATTTGATAAAGGTTGGAAATTTCGCCACTAACTGATGTAAACAACAGTAACTAATTAAAAATTGCGCGTTTTCATATATTGCACTAAAGTCGACAAAACAAAGCAGGAAACATTACGTAAAAATGGCATGGTACAAAGGGGAATCACACTAGAAAGTGGGAATCAAAACCGGATTTCGAAAACCCATTTCCCAATACCGTGTCTGGGTGGCCATGTAAACACTACAAAATCGATTCCGGAAGTCTACTTCTGGTTGTCGGTTTTCCAATTCCGCAAACGATTTTCGCTGCCTAATATGGACGAGATGGTTCTTTTTGTGAGTAGAAATATTAGACTGAAGCTATTTACACCTCGTCTAATTGAAGTGAAATAGCGATTGTGCTGAAAAAAACCATAGAAATTCCCGTTACAAACTTCTAGAGACTTTTAGAGAGCAGTGAGCAGTGGGTATACACTACAGCCGTCTGAAAACATGTTTGCTAGGTAGTTTTGCAACAAATTTGGTCATGGGTTCAAGTGGCTCTGAGCACTATGAGCCTTAACATCTGAGGTCATCAGTCCCCTAGAACTTAGAACTACTTAAACCTAACTAACCTTAGGACATCACACACATCCATGCCCGAGGCAGGATTCACACCTGCGACCGTAGCGGTCGCTCGGCTCCAGACTATAGCGCCTAGAACCGCACGGCCACTACGGTCGGCGGTGGTCATGGGGTTGGTAGACACGGTTGAATACCAGTTTGCTCACGATAATGGAAGAGCTGTTCGTCATCCGTATCAAGATCGTTATGCACAATGTCCGATTGTATCCCGTACCCTTTTCGCCAGAATTACGCAACCGTTTCAATAACGGAATATCTTCACCGTCAGCAGGTGTATTGCTCCAAAGACACGCCGTACACCCACCTGAATTGGAAGATGCCGTACTGCATCGTGTTGAACAGAACCCCTCACCAAGTACACGAGCAATTGCTTGTGCAATGGATGTTTCTCTCAGGACATCTGGTATCTTGTGGATGATCAACAATTGCACCCATACTACCTTCAACACTCCATACCACCTCTAACACTTACAGACACATGAATGAGACTCGAGCGAAGTCAGAGAGGTAGGATGCACATCATCCAATCCGACATAAGTACCCCCTGCCCGACGCCCCCATTGGTTGCTATTCCAAATACACTGAAGCGCCAAAGAATCTGGTATAAGCATGCGTATTCAAATACAGAGATGTCTACACCGGCTGAATACGGCGCTGCGTTCGGCAACGCCTATATAAGGCAAGTACCTGGCGCAGTTGTTAGATAGGATATTGCTGCTATAATGGCAGGTTATAAAGATTTAAACGAGTTTGACCATGGTGTTATAGTCGGCGTGCTAGCGCGGTGAAGTGGGGATTTTTTTTTTTCCGTACGACCATTTCACTGGTCTACCATGAATATCAGGAACCCGGTAAAACATCAAATCTCCGACATTGCTGCGGCCGGAAAAAATAGTGCAAGAACGCAACCAACGACGACTGAAAAGAATATTTCAACGTGGCAGAAGTGCAATCCTTCCGTATATTGCTGAAGATTTCAATGCTGGGCCATCAACAAGTGTCAGCGTGCGAATCATTCAACGAAACATCATCGACATGGACTTTTGGAGCCGAAGGCCCACTCGTGTACCCTTGATGACTGCACGACACAAAGCTTTACGCCTCACCAGGGCCCGTCGACACTGACATTCGACTGTTGATGACTGGAAACATGTTGCCTGGTCGGACGAGTATCGTTTCTAATTCTGTCGAGCGGATGGACTTGTCGGGTTTGGAGACAACCTCGTGAATCCATTGCACTTGCATGTCAGCAGAGGACTGTTCAAGCTAGTGGAGGATCTGTAATGGTATGGTGCGTGTGCGATTGGAGTGATATGGGATTCCTGATACATTTAGATACGACTCGGTCAGGTGACACGTATGTAAGCATCCTGTTGGACCACCTGCATCCATTAATGTCCATTGTGCATTCCGACGGATTTGATCAATTCGAGCAAGACAATGCGACACCCCATACGTCCAGAATTGCTATAGAGTAGCTCCAGGAACATTCTTCTTAGTTTAAGCACTTCCGCTGGCCACCAAACACCCCAGACATGGGCAAATTGAGCATATCTGGGATGCCTTGCAACGTGTTGTTCAGAAGAGATCTCCACTCTCTCGTACTCTTGCGGATTTTTGGACAGCTCTGCAGGATTCATAGTGTCAGTTCTCTCCAACACTACTACAGACATCAACCGAGTCCATACCACGTCGTGTTGCGGCACTTTTGCGTGCTCGCGGGGGCCCTTCACAACATTAGGCAGGTGTACCAGTTTCTTCGCCTCTTCAGTTTATTATGTACTCACTCCACTCTACAAGTCCTAGATGTTTTCAACGGGAATTTCCGAGCACCCTGTACATAAAGAGTTACTGCACTTGCCATATCAGCATAAGGACACGAGTTGCCTACAGAAGCGTTGCGGGCTTGTTGTTTAGTGAAACTCCCGCCTCAGTCCACCTCCGCTGAAGGCTCTCCACAGGTTGGGTGGGAGGTCCGTGCTGCTCGGACAATGGGAGTGACCGCCCTGGCTCGATTTCGGGCCGTAACTCTGGGAGGAACACGCTGTTACGACACGGCGTGCCCTAATGAGCCCAGTGGCGACATCGGCGTTTTAAAGGCCGCCCTAATAAAGATACCGGCCCCGCCGGCGCGACACAGATACCGCCGCTGCCTCGTTAGTCCATCCCTTATCGGACGGCAGTAACTCACTCCGCGAGCTGAGCTGGCAGCCACACAGACGGGCAGATACGCCAGGAATGCACCCCTGTCTAGAAAAGACCGACTGCGGTAGCACGCGTGCACTTCAAATATTCGTGTAACCGTGTCATTGGCGGGACACAGCACTCGTCTGTACTTTTACTTGCTGTCACAGTTGATCGAGGTGTATTGAAGGCAATACAGGCAGCACCAGATACGCCCTTCACGACACAAACATTGGTACACATCTGATGATGCTGTAGATCACACGAGTTTTCTACTGTCTTGTCTGTAATCAGACAATGAACGCGGCAGTCACTACCGTAGTGATGATGAAAACGCCATGCACTAAACACACTTCCGGTAACATTACACACACTGCCGTAGTTTTATGGCACTGTCTTGCAAAATAGAGCCCACAGCTTCAGCCCTGGCCTGTCCTTCCCCAGAAACCTTTCCAGTGTGTGTGTGTGTGTGTGTGTGTGTGTGTGTGTGTGTGTCAACGTGACAGGAAGTGGCAGTATTAAACGACTGACACGACAACGCAAGTATGGAACACGTGATTTCAAACACTTTCTTCTTGTTTTTCGTTCGTGTACGATTCATATGTAGTCATACCAGACACAATCGACTGCCTACGTCTTAAGTGTCTAAGTCATATCTAAATGTATCAGGAGTCCATAACACTCCAATCGCTCACTCCCCACACCATTACATAGTCTCTACCAGCTTGATTGTTGCAAGATTATAGTGTTCATTTTCCTGTGTGTGCTGTTCCTCATTCAACACTTAAAGCCGATAAATCTAATAATAGTCATCACGAGACCGTAAAGCACTATTTCTGCAGGTATAACTTCAAAAAGAAGCAGATAATTGCAGTGGTAATATCATACCAAAAAGACGTACAAGAAAATCAGGTTAACTGGTAGGGAAAGGCTGTACGGAATGAATAGTAGCAACCGAGCATAGCATTCTTTAAATGTTAGTTTAATTTATTGGCGGTTTTCAAATGGCTCTGAGCACTATGGGACTTAACATCAGAAGTCATCAGTCCCCTAGAACTTAGAACTACTTAAACCTAAGAGGACGTCACACACATCCATGCCCGAGGCAGGATTCGAACCTGCGACCGTAGCGGTCGCGCGGTTCCAGACTCAAGCGCCTAGAACCGCTCGGCCACACCGGCCAGCTATTGGCGGTTTTCCTTATCTGCCCATACAGCCACGGTTACCTTCAGCACGTGATCTTTCGCCGAAGGTGATTGCCATGTACGGATGTTAGTAAAAGATTCACTCCATGCCATACATGAGGGGACTTGAAAAAGTAAGTTAAACGTTATGACGGCTGACCAAGTAACTTTTATTGAATGCTGCACTACATTTCAATGTGACAAAAATACTTTACACTATTTATCAACATATTTACCAAGTTTCTGTAAATAAGGATCGGAACTTTCTACCAATCGTTCATTCCCTCGACTGTAGAAATCCGCTCCTTGCCCATGAACCCATTCGTGAACCGCTATGTGAACGTCTTCATCTTTGGAAAATCTCTTCCCTCCTATTGTTCCTTCAGCTTGCCGAAACGATGGTAACAGTACGGTGCAAGATCTGGGCCTTCCAATCAGATCCTCTCGCGTCTGTGCACCATTCGTCAAATTGTGGGTACCATTTCACTAGGACTGGACGCGATATTGCATTTGATAGATACTCCGCCAACATTTCACGGTGCAATTGAAATGTTTTGCCCACATGAATAGCAGCGTCCTTCGTACTTCAGAACTGGAGTACTTATTGGTTGCTGCGCCATTTCACTCGCACACTGTGATTCACATGTTATCTCCACTGCGAGAGAAATGCCTCTGCAGCGAACCAAAAACATGTACAGGTGTATCAAAAAGAATCATTCGATTAAAAAAATCATAACCATTTTATTATTTGAGATGTGTGTTTGAACAACGTACTGTTGGAAAGAGCAAACTCTCGAGTTTTGCATGGTTCTCGCTAGGTAGCAGCAGTGTGCGCCAACTTCAGTTCTAGTTGAAATGGTGTCGGGGCAATAGTAAGTGTTTTGTATTCTACGTTTTGCGCAGTGCGGGTTAGTAATAACTGTTCAGCGTGACTTTCGTACTGGGTATGGCGTGGATCCTCCTACAGCACAGAGCATTAGATGATGACATGAACAATTCCGAGAGACAGGTTGTTCGGCCCCGAGTGTCTGAAGCAGACGTCGAATGAATCTGCCAGGTTTCAAAAGGAGTTCGCTGAAATCCGTTCGCTCAACATGCCCCCATGTCCGTCTGGCGTGTGTTGCGTCGACGTTTACACATGAAAACATACAAAATTCAGTTACTGAAAGCTCTTCGTGAAGGTGACAAACAACATCATGTGGAGTTCTGTCATTTCGTTCTTGGCAAGATGGAGAATGACACGCTCAGTGTTTAGTGACGAGGCAACATTCCATTTAAATGGAAAGGTGGCCCGTCATAATGTGAGAATACGGGGTACGCAACAACAGCATGAAGTAGTTCAACGTGAGAGGGACTGTCCAAAATTTAATGTCTTTTGTGAATTTTCACAGCAAACGGTATACGGTCCATTTTTCTTTGCCGAGATCTTTCTTTTCCCACAGTTGGAGACTGATTCGAACGACTTTATTTACCAAAAGGATGGACCACCGCCACACTGGTATCTGGAAGTGCGAGAATTTTCAAATCAAATGTTTACTAAATCGGTCGTACTGGACCAAATGATTCAGCCTTACATTACTGGCCTCCAAGGTCATCGGACTGGCTGTATGTGACTTCAAATCAAATGGTTCTGAGCACTGTGGGACTTAACATCTGCGGTCATCAGTCCCCTAGACTTAGAACTACTTAAACCTAACTAACCTAAGGACATCACACACATCCATGCCCGAGACAGGATTCGAACCTGCAACCGTAGCAGTCGCACGGTTCCGGACTGAAGAGCCTAGAACCGCTCGGCCACCGCGGCCGGCTGTATGTGACTATTTCTTGGGGGAGTGGGGAGGTTATAAAAGACTGTGCCAACTGTAGACTGTTAACGAAAGTAGGAGCGTACGGAACAGTTACACCCCAGACATCATTTTCTGTGAGAAAACAGGAAGTTCCCCAGGGAAGCGTCCTGGGACCTCTACTGTTCCTGATCTATATAAACGACCTGGGTGACAATCTGAGCAGTTCTCTTAGACTGTTCGCAGATGATGCTGTAATTTACCGTCTAGTAAGGTCATCCGAAGACCAGTATCAGTTGCAAAGCGATTTAGAAAAGATTGCTGTATGGTGTGTCAGGTGGCAGTTGACGCTAAATAACGAAAAGTGTGAGGTGATCCACATGAGTTCCAAAAGAAATCCGTTGGTATTCGATTACTCGATAAATAGTACAATTCTCAAGGCTGTCAATTCAACTAAGTACCTGGGTGTTAAAATTACGAACAACTTCAGTTGGAAAGAGCACATAGATAATATTGTGGGGAAGGCGAGCCAAAGGTTGCGTTTCATTGGCAGGATACATAGAAGATGCAACAAGTCCACTAAAGAGACAGCTTACACTACACTCGTTCGTCCTCTGTTAGAATATTGCTGCGCGGTGTGGGATCCTTACCAGGTGGGATTGACGGAGGACATCGAAAGGGTGCAAAAAAGGGCAGCTCGTTTTGTATTATCACGTTATAGGGGAGAGAGTGTGGCAGATTATGATACACGAGTTGGGATGGAAGTCATTACAGCATAGACGTTTTTCGTCGCGGCGAGATCTATTTACAAAATTTCCGTCACCAACTTTCTCTTGCGAATGCGAAAATATTTTGTTGAGCCCAACCTACATAGGTAGGAATGATCATCAAAATAAAATAAGAGAAATCAGAGCTCGAACAGAAAGGTTTAGGTGTTCGTTTTTCCCGCTCGCTGTTCGGGAGTGGAATAGTAGAGAGATAGTATGATTGTGGTTCGATGAACCCTCTGCCAAGCACTTAAATGTGAATTGCAGAGTAGTCATGTAGATGTAGATGTATGCGAGTGGCTCGAAGACTTCTTACACAATAGGACCCAGTACGTTGTCCTGTACGGCGAATGTTCATCAGAGAGAAGAGTTATCGCTAGGAATGCCGCGGGGGAGTGTGGCACGATCGCTATAGTTCTCTGTCTACATAAATGATCTGCTGGTCAAGTTGAACAGCTGTCTGCACGTGTTTGCTAGTGATGCTGTGGTGTAGGAGAAGGTGTTGTCGCTGAGAGATTGTAGGAGGATAGAAGATGAATGTTCGAATGTGTGTGAATTCCTAAGGGACCATCGGTCCCTAGACACTGTTTAAAGTGACTTATGCTAAGAACATCAAACACGCCCATGCCTGAGAGAGGACTGGGACCTCCGGCGGGTAGGGCCACGCAGTCTGTGACATGGCGCCTCAAACCGCACGACCACTCCGCGCGCCGACAGAAGATGACTTAGACAACATTTCTAGCTTGCTCTAAATGTATAAAAATGTAAGTTAATGCAGATGACTAGGAGAAACAAATCAGTAACGGTCGAGCACAGGAGTGGTGCGGCGCGTAGCAAAGTCATATCCATTACATCTAGGCGTAACGTTGCAAAGTAATGTGAAACAGAAAGGGCACATAAAGACGGTAGAAGGGACGGCTGATCTGCAAAGGACACCAGGTATGGAACATTAGTGCGACCCATTGTTCAGTAATGCTCCAGTGTTTGGGATCCCCATCATTTAGCAGGTCGGATGAAAGGAAGACAATAAATTCAAGGCGCGCTGATATGTTTGTTACCGGTAGACCCGATCAACACGCAAATAGTACGGAGATGAAAAAAATTGTAGAAAGCAGTCTGTAATTGGAGGACAGCGATAGGTATTAAATACCAAAAATCAAATAAAAACATTTTCAGATTTTTTCATTCGTTAGGAACCGGTTTCGGCTCTTTTCTCAGACCATCTTCAGGCCTTTGACCATCTTTATAGCTGCTGGTAGTGGCACACAGAGTGAGATCCTTAGACGTAAGGGGCAGTGACAACCTTGCTTTTAAAGATCTCGCTCCGTCTACAGCCACCAGTAGCCACAATGACGGTCAAAAGCCTGAAGATGGTGTGCGGAGAGGACCGAAACCGATTGCTAACAAATAAAAAAATCTGAAAACGCGATTGAGACTGCTTTTATTTGACTTTTAACTACGGAGATGCTTCGGGAAATCAAACGGGATTTCATGGAGGAAAGGGGTCGTTCATTTCGACGAGCACTACTGAGAAAATTTAGATAGCCGGCGTTTGAGGCTGACTGCAGTGCGATTCTACTGCCACTAACGTACATTAGCGTCAGGACCACGTTGATAAGAGAAATTAGGGCTTGGTTCAAATGGCTCTGGGCACTATGGGACTTAACATCTGAGGTCATCAGTCCCCTAGACTTAGAACTACTTAAACCTAACTAACCTAACGACATCACACACATCCATGCCCGAGGCAGGATTCGAACCTGCGACTGTAGCGGTCTCACGGTTCCAGACTGAAGCGCCTAGAACCGCACGGCCACATCGGCTGGCAAATTAGAGCTTGTTGGGAGATCTATACAGAGGTTTTTTGCTCGCTTTGTATGCGAGCAGAACGGGAAATCATCATGCAGTGGCTTGCGGCAGGCTGAATTGAGAAGGCGATGGGGAACATAATCATTGACAGCAAACGTTTGAGAAGTCAGCACGCTTGTCTATCTATGGTGTGCGTACTGTAAGACCTTCAGTACACACACCATCAGGTTATTTGACTTGTCACTCTAACGAAGTAGGCGAGTGTGAGCAATATGTCTCCTGGTCTTACTGTGGCGTGTTTATCTTTTGCCGTTAGGTCAGACGATAGAAATGCCACTTGCACGCTTAGAGTAGCAGATTGACGGTGACCAACTTTAAACAGAACTTGATTAATTTTCCCACACATTTATTAAAATAATAACAAGCATAAAAATTACTTAACTTGATTCTGGATGCTATTTACAATTGACAATCTGAAGTTCCTTTGGTATTGGTACGTCAATCTTATTCTCACATATATCTCTGATACTTGACAAAAGTGTCTATACATTTATCTTCAGAGCTATGTACAGGAATAAGGTAATCTTAATAGGCGCAGACTGAAACTTGACTACAAACTGGTACAGACAAATGTAGAACTCGTAAAGAGTGGTGCAGACAAATGCAGACTGACTAATCGGAGGTCTGTACACTCGTTATAATACCTCGCGCGTTCATGTATCACTGCGCGAGTGTGATCCGCGAGGAGAAAAGGTTCTACGTAAGCAGCAATCTCATTGGCTGCGTTACATATTACTATGCGGATCGGCGGAAGCAGAATTTGGGTCCGTCTCTATGGCAGCGCCATCTGGCAGTGTGGAGACGGACGAGCGCTGCGCCTGCGCTGTTGTGCTTAGCGGGGGGGCGCTCTAGTGGGAAATTTGTGTACACGCTGACTACACGGAACCACGTACACAACACTATCTTTCACCGAAAAGCTGTTTTTCAGTCACGATGTCAGCATTAGGTTTGGGGCTGAGATTTCAAACCACTGACTTTGCAAGCAAAAGGAAAACTGCGGTTTATTGTCCCGCGTCGGCAACGAGGATTACTAGAGGCGGAGCACTCGGACTGGGAATGTGTAGGGGAGGGAAACGGCCGCGTGCTTTCGAAAGGAACCGCCCCACCTTTTATCTTCAGCTGTTTTGAGAAACGACGGAAAACCGTACGTCGGACGGCCGTCCTTGCGACTGAGAGTCCCGTTCGCAACCTCGCACGGTTTTCAGACGGAGGTTTACCGGCTGACCTCGACGTAGATCTCCCGCTAGCGACCGGATGGATGTAATGAGCGCAGTGCTAGAGGCAGCCGTCAGTGGGGTTTTACAGCGCAGCGCCTCGGCTGGAACGAGCGAATTTCTCAGTCGGCTGCGGCCGAGTCCAGCCTGGGGAGATGGCTTAGCCACGGAGCGGTGGTTTCTGAGATTCACGGCGTGACGCTGGCTAGCTGGGCCAAAGCCCCGTCGCCTTGGACAGGAAAGGACGACATTGCTGTGGGTACGAAGTTCTCAGGGCCGTTGACCAGCGCCGCAAAGATGGGTCTCGGATTTGCAGTCTTGGTCCTTTGCAGCTGTTGAACTTTAGTGGAAGCGGTGAGATTGAAAAAAGAAGTTAATGAACTGCCTGTCGCTCGTACACTGTTAGCTGGCACATTAACCTTGAAACATTCCTCCCTTGTATACTGCTATATCTCAACGAATGATATCTGAGTGAGGCCGGCCGGAGTGGCCGAGCGGTTCTAGGCGCTACAGTCAGCGCTACGGTCGCTGGTTCGAATCCTGCCTCGGGCATGGATGTGTGTGATGTCCTTAGGTTAGTTAGGTTTAACTAGTTCTATGTTCTAGGGTACTGATGACCACAGCAGTTGAGTTCCATAGTGCTCAGAGCCGTTTGAACCATTTTTTTTTATCTGACTGAGCGACTTTACAAAACGTTGCGAATAATATGAGACTTAAAATGAATTCATTATCGCAACAAGAATCCAGGATCCGCTGATGATGGCATAAATCTCTTTGCTGACGTGGCATATGGTTCAGTTAAGTTGCCGATATGAAAATTAAAATTCATTAAATTTCAGGTTCAAATGGTTCAAATGGCTCTGAGCACTATGGGACTTATCTGCTGAGGTCATCAGTCCCCTAGAACTTAGAACTACTTAAATCTAACTAACCCAAGGACACCACAAACATCCATGCCCGAGGCAGGATTCTAACCTGCGCCCGTAGCGGTCGCGCGGTTCCAGACTGTAGTGCCTAGAACCGCTCGGCCACGACGGCCCGCAAATTTCAGGTGTGACATCATCAATGAGATTAATAAATGAGACTATCAGGCCAGTGAACATGTCGGATGACGTCACTTTTCAGTGATATGTGACCGATCAGTCGAGAGCAATGCTTACACAGAAAAATACATAAGAAAACTCTTGGCAAAATAATCTCGCTTCGGGAGGGGAAGGGGACGATTTTGTCTCTGATTGAGAAAGAATTAACGAAAAAACACAAACATCGTTCGGTCGTTTCATCATTGAACAATCCGCTTCCAACTTCTCGTTTTCGTCTGCTGCAAAACATCACAATATTATACGAATTATCGACATTAGAAGGCGCTAAGGTAGGTATCCGATTTTTTAAATAATTAAATACGATTAAATACAATGAACGGCTCAATTATTGCTAGAAAACAGTAGTGCACTGAAACTTACATCCCCTAACTCCGAGCTGGAGCAGACAAAAAAACGTACAAACGAAACGATATCGTAATTGAAGATCAATCTATTCATTTGTTATCAGCGATATAACGGAAAATTTCTATATCATTCCAGAGACTTCCCTTTTAGCATATGTTTACTCTGATTATGAAAAAAAGTGAGTTGTTTTTTGCTCTCGTCATTTCATAAAAAATATATTCACATAAATACACTTAGGAATACAGCATCCTAGTCTCACAAGCAGATTTGTTTCGAGGTCAACAGTTGGCCATAGCCAATAAAAAAAAAAAAATAATTCATTTATTTAAGGAAACAAAGGTATACTGCAGACAAGCAGACAGACAGGTATTGTACGTAATTAGACATATAGACAAAAAAACACACTTAGAATGAGAATCAGTATGGTACATGATATAGAAGATAGAGCTTTCCACAACTACTGAAATAACCTGGCAGATCAAAACAAAACAATAAAATATCACTGAACACAGGAATGAAACACTAATCAGTTCAGCCCGTTTGAGAGGGTACGCTGGCAGAAATTCGCGAAGAAAGATGAATTTTGAATCACAAGGGAAATAATCAATAGCCGCGAGATCTGCGTTTGAAAAAAAGCCCGATAGTATTAGTCGAAATAGGATCTTGAGCATCTGTCTTATCTGCGGTTAGTATTATGTGGCCGTTCAACTTTAAATCGTTCCATACGCATACTCCTAGGAATTTTATGGATGTGAATGCTTCCAACGGTTGTGCTGCAATATTGTGAACTTACAATAAAAGGTCTTTCTGTCTATTTACGCGCAATATGTCACATTTGTGTATGTTGAGGGACAATTGCCAATCCCTATACCAAGAATTGATAGTCTGCTGGTCTTCTTGTATATCGCTACAAATTTCTTGCCTAGCTAGTCGGGCTGCCACGATTACCCTACAGCAGCAGCAAGTAAAAAGTCGCTATGCCCGCAGATGCAAAGGGGAGCATCGTTTGTAAAATCGTGACGAGAAATACCGAGATCGCGTTGTTAGAAACTGCGGCGCTAAACCGAACTGTTGGCTCCATGGCTTCTATCGAGTAACGGAAGCAAACTCGCAGATACCGGAAAGGACGACAATCCGCGCTCTACTGCTATCACGAAATCATTCCAATGTAGACCTGCGAGAAGACGGGTCGATGACAGCAGCTCTCCGCACTTCCGTCATTGCAGACATCTCGACCGTAGGCGTCCGCCAGCAGAAAGAATTTCCTGCAGGCAACCTAACGGGCGTTGTTGTTGTTGTGGTCTTCAGTCCTGAGACTGGTTTGATGCAGCTCTCCATGCTACTATATCCCGTGCAAGCTTCTTCATCTACCAGTACCTACTGCAACCTACATCCTTCTGAATCTGCTTACTTCATCTCTTGGTCTCCCTCTACGATTTTTACCCTCCACACTGCCCTCCAATACTAAATTGGTGATCCCTTGATGCCTCAGAACATGTCCTACCAACCGATCCCTTCTTCTGGTCAAGTTGTGCCACAAACTTCTCTTCTCCCCAATCCTATTCAATACTTCCTCATTAGTTACGTGATCTACCCATCTAATCTTCTGCATTCTTCTGTAGCACCACATTTCGAAAGCTTCTATTCTCTTCTTGTCCAAAATATTTATCGTCCGTGATTCACTTCCATACATGGCTACACTCCATACAAATACTTTCAGAAACGACTTCCTGGCACTTAAATCAATACTTGATGTTAACAAATTTCTCTTCTTCAGAAATGCTTTCCTTGCCATTGCCAGTCTACATTTTATATCCTCTCTACTTCGACCATCATCAGTTATTTAGCTTCCCAAATAGCAAAACTCCGTTACTACTTTAAATGTCTCATTTCCTAATCTAATTCCCTCAGCAGCACCCGACTTAATTCGACTACATTCCATTATCCTCGTTTTGCTTTTGTTGATGTTCATCTTATATCCTCCTTTCAAGACACTGTTCACTCCATTCAACTGCTCTAACAGGCGTGTCGGTTACAATTTGTACTCGGTAGCGAGTCGGGGTAGCCGTGGATTGAAATTTTAAAAAACTGCTCGGAACCTATGCAGGATTTCGTCATATTGCTCGTAATTAACAGTCTATCTATATCTGGATCCCTCTCCAGCTACTGCCGGTCTGGGTGCTGACGAATCCTCTCCATTTGGCTCGATCCTCCCACCACTTTTCTTCCTCCACCTCCGCCAGGTCACACCTCTTCTTTCCACAGATATTCTCACTCCAATTTTCCACCGTGTTCTTGGGCGCCCTCTAGGTCTTTTCCCATCCATCTTTAGTTCTTCCATTATTTTGGGGAGTCTCTGCCCATGCACCCTCTTAGCATGCCCATACCATCTTAATCTCTTTTTTTTTCAATTTCTTCTCTCATACTTCCTTGTTTAAGGTCCTCTCTAATCTCTAAATTCCTTACTCTGTCCATTCTTGTTTTTCCCTTAACTACTCTGAGAAATTTCATTTCCCTTGCTTGCAGTCTGCTCCAATCCCTTTCTGTGATTGTCCCTCTTTCTCCACCATAGGTGACAATAGAGAAGTAATAATTCTTATACATAAGAAGTTTTGCTTTTTCTGAAACTTCCTTATTCCAAATCAGGTGTTTTATTGTTTGGTAGAAATTGCCTCCCTATTTCTATTAATTTTGTTGGTTATTCTTCCATCCTTAGATATTTCACTCCCTAAATAAGTGAAGCTTTCTACCACTCTGAGGGGTTCTCCATTCAAGGTAATATTTCCATTGATTCCTTTCTCTCTTCCAAATACCATTCCTTCACTCTTATCTTTATTTATTTTTAATCCATACCTTTTCATTATTTCCTTCCACGCATCAAGCTGTAACTGTACATCTACCTCTTTATCACCCAATATTACCATATCATCTGCAAAAATCATCTTTTTGTATTTTTCTTTTACTATATCTTTAACTGCTCTGTTCATTCCCTCCATCATAACATTAAAAAGTGCAGGAGATACAATACTTCCTTGCTTAAGTCCGTGTCTTATTTCGAAGTATTCAGAGTTCCCTAATGGTGTTCTAATTCTACAGTTGTGTCCTCTGTACACTGTGACATTAATGCACCCATCTTCTATATCTATCTTCTTTATTTCTTCCCATAGTCTTTCCCTGCTAACTGAGTCATATGCCTTTTCTATGTCTATAAAAACCATTATCACCCTTTTGTATTACTCCCAGCGTTTTTCCAACAGTTGACGGATAGAAAACAATACTGGTAAGAATTAACCTGTGGTCCTGAAAGCTTCTCCATCCTCCATCCCTGTAGGTAGTTCCCTTTTCAGTCTGGCGGGAAAATTAATTTTATATCATTTAATAATTAATTAACTTTATTGACTTTCCAATTAATAAGTCGAACAACACGTAATTGTTGACATGTAATTTCACAAGCCGTCCGAACCCGTTTTCGGAAATGTACCTTTAATTTAATTTAATTATAAACTCTCTCCTTGTCAGGAGACTGGACAAGACTGCACGAGTATATTTGCAGTTGCGAATATCGACAATCATCAGCTGTATAATGGAATGAAGGCAATGAGAATCTGTATTGAACCGGTAAGCGGGAAATCCGGGTTCGAGTCTCAGCCCGGCACAAATTTTCATTGCAATCATTCCATAACACAGCTGATGGTTGCCCATGTTCGTAACTGCGAATACATTTCATGTACTTCATAACGGCTCTAGTCGCCGCACTGCCTGCTGCTTTAGACACGCGCGGACGAAGACTGCAAGATTGCATTGTGTATCTGATCAACGCAAGCCCTGCAGTATCGTGTCGGACAACTTCTACAGGGCTTATGAGTCTCAGATAATAGTCTCTTAAGTTACACCGTTAGGACGATAACCACAGAGCAGCGTCCCTTCGTTTCATCGCCGACTTCAAGGAACGCCTTTTGCTCATAAATGATCCCTTTTTCTGTCACGATGCTCCACATCTCAGTCTTTGCCCTACCATGGAATAAATGCCCTCTATTATCGAGTCACGTAATCCTTGTCGTCATAAAAAAAAGATTGCCTATAGCGCTATCTTTTTACCTTATGGCATTTTCAAATATTCTCCCTTACCTTTTCTGATTGTTTTGTGTTGTGTCTGTCTGTCAGCTTTATTTATGGAGTCACAATTGCACTTCCCACGTTTTTCGGTGATTGTAGTCTTCTCCTTAATATTTTTGGGCCTCCTCCCTCAATTCTTCTTCCACCCCAAATTCCATGTCCGCCCCCTTCCTTTTCCCTCTCTTCTTTCTTTCGGTGAAGTATGTTTCTTTTTTCCGCAAACACGAAACACTGGCAGAAGTGAACGTCACGATGTCCACAAGAAAAACAGATCGCCCATCTGAAGACAGAGCCTCATATCTCTGAAAATTTTCTGTAATACTTATTCACCTAGACACCAAACTGCAGTAAAAAAAAAATCGTTAATCTCTTCGATCACTACATTTTGAAAATAAGTTTTATTTACTAAACGTTGTTTTTGTTTCGATATGCAGACATTTTTTGAGCCAGTACTAACTTAGCAATGCAAGACAGTAGTACAGGAACAGACTGTACTCGCATGTAATAATAATGTGCGACTGGATGCAGAATACGCTGTGCTTTTATACAGTTCGTATGCAGTGTCCTAATATTGAACATGGAACTAAATTGACATTTACATAGCCAACACACACTGCCACGCAGATGTGTGTTATTTTAACTCCATATTGTTTATTCAGGACACATTGCAGCCATGTGTGTCGCAGTTCTAAAGAATTCGCATTTTGTATTTATATGGCGTCGCTCGTTATAAAGCGGATCAAGATAGTACTCACATAACGTAACGCAACGAATACGGAACTGAAATGTCTGATTATCAGATTAAAATGATTAAAGAGTTCCTAACGTAATAAGCAGACATACCCCAGAAACAACTACTTACTTTCTTAAAAAAATAATCTCACCACCCTCCACCCCCCCCCCTCTCTCTCTCTCTCTCTCTCTCTCTCTCTCTCTCTCTCTCTCTCTCTCTCTCTCTCTCTCTCTCTCTCTCTCTCTCTGTCTCACTCTCTCTTTTCCTTCTGTCATTCTGCGGATTACACACTGGGTGACATGTCTGCTTGCGCCACTGAAGGATGGGAGTTTAGCATGTAACGTTTCCGCGACTTGGAAGCCAGTAAACACGAAACGCAAGTTCAAATCGGTGATCTACATCTACATAATCACTCCGTTAGCCGCCGTACGGTGCAAGGCGGAGAGTACATCGTACCAATACTATCGATTGGCTTTCCTTTTCTATCCGTGTACTGAGCGACGGAAAAATGAGCGTCTATATGCCTTTGTACCTGTCCTAATCTTTCTCACGTCCTTCTCGTGATTCCTAAGCGAGGTATACGGTGGTAGCATAGTGTTCTATGAATACAGGTTATCTAAATCTATCCAACAAGATTTCGCGAGAAGTGCATCATTTTGCTCCATGGATTTCCATTTACGTTCCGTGATCATATGTGCTACACTTTCATATCGTCTATACCGAAAGTTTAAGGCCCTGACAGTGCCACATGACAGCAATTTCTAAAATGGTCACGAAGTCTCTGTAAACAACGGTCGCAACTATCTACACTCCTGGAAATGGAAAAAAGAACACATTGACACCGGTGTGTCAGACCCACCATACTTGCTCCGGACACTGCGAGAGGGCTGTACAAGCAATGATCACACGCACGGCACAGCGGACACACCAGGAACCGCGGTGTTGGCCGTCGAATGGCGCTAGCTGCGCAGCATTTGTGCACCGCCGCCGTCAGTGTCAGCCAGTTTACCGTGGCATACGGAGCTCCATCGCAGTCTTTAACACTGGTAGCATGCCGCGACAGCGTGGACGTGAACCGTATGTGCAGTTGACGGACTTTGAGCGAGGGCGTATAGTGGGCATGCGGGAGGCCGGGTGGACGTACCGCCGAATTGCTCAACACGTGGGGCGTGAGGTCTCCACGGTACATCGATGTTGTCACCAGTGGTCGGCGGAAGGTGCACGTGCCCGTCGACCTGGGACCGGACCGCAGCGACGCACGGATGCACGCCAAGACCGTAGGATCCTACGCAGTGCCGTAGGGGACCGCACCGCCACTTCCCAGCAAATTAGGGACACTGTTGCTCCTGGGGTATCGGCGAGGACCATTCGCAACCGTCTCCATGAAGCTGGGCTACGGTCCCGCACACCGTTAGGCCGTCTTCCGCTCACGCCCCAACATCGTGCAGCCCGCCTCCAGTGGTGTCGCGACAGTCGAATGGAGGGACGAATGGAGACGTGTCGTCTTCAGCGATGAGAGTCACTTCTGCCTTGGTGCCAATGATGGTCGTATGAGTGTTTGGCGCCGTGCAGGTGAGCGCCACAATCAGGACTGCATACGACCGAGGCACACAGGGCCAACACCCGGCATCATGGTGTGGGCAGCGATCTCCTACACTGGCCGTACACCTCTGGTGATTGTCGAGGGGACACTGAATAGTGCACGGTACATCCAAACCGTCATCGAACCCATCGTTCTACCATTCCTAGACTGGCAAGGGAACTTGCTGTTCCAACAGGACAATGCACGTCCGCATGTATCCCGATCCACCCAACGTGCTCTAGAAGGTGTAAGTCAACTACCCTGGCCAGCAAGATCTCCGGATCTGTTCTCCATTGAGCATGTTTGGGACTGGATGAAGCGTCGTCTCACGCGGTCTGCACGTCCAGCACGAACGCTGGTCCAACTGAGGCGCCAGGTGGAAATGGCATGGCAAGCCGTTCCACAGGACTACATCCAGCAGCTCTACGATCGTCTCCATGGGAGAATAGCAGCCTGCACTGCTGCGAAAGGTGGATATACACTGTACTAGTGCCGACATTGTGCATGCTCTGTTGCCTGTGTCGATGTGCCTGTGGTTCTGTCAGTGTGATCATGTGATGTATCTGACCCCAGGAATGTGTCAATAAAGTTTCCCCTTCCTGGGACAATGAATTCACGGTGTTCTTATTTCAATTTCCAGGAGTGTATCAATCGCCGGCAGCTGTGGCCGAACGGTTCTAGGCGCTACAGTCTGGAACCGCGAGACCGCTACGGTCGCAGGTTCGAATCCTGCCTCGGGCATGGATGTGTGTGATGTCCTTAGGTAAGGATGGGGAAGGATGACGGCCATGCCCTTTCAAAGGAGCTATCCCGGGATTTCTCTGAACCGATTTAGGGAAATTGCGGAAGGCCGGACGTGCGTTTGAACCGTTGTCCTCCCGAATGCGAGTCCAGCGTCCTAACCACTGCGTTACCTCGCTCGGTCAAGAACGTCCGCTGAGAGATTCTCTGGTGATCCAGCATAGTTCCTGGTGATGACGGAGCAGTAAGTAGACTATATTCGCGTCCTCAAAAAACGGCTCTGAGCACTATGGGACTTAACATCTGAGGTCATCAGTCCCCTAGACTTAGAACTACTTAAACCCAACCAACTTAAGGACATCACACACATCAACGCCCGAAGCAGGAGTCGAATCTTCGACCGTAGCAGCAGTGTGGAACCGGACTGAAGCGCCCTGAAACGCTCGGCCACAGCGGCCGGAGCTATTCGCTGCCTGAGTATTAGTTTGTAGTTTGAGATTTGTGACGTAGCCAGACGCTAAATAAACTGACAATAAACCACTCTTGTTGTACAAAGGGCTTAGCGTGGGGTAGTACGAGGGCTATCCACAAAGTACATTACGTTTAGGAAATTTTTTTAATTATATACAGAGGAAAGCCATACTTAAATACTACTTTTCTACATAGTTGCCATTTAAATTAAGACACTTATCGTAGCCATGGACGAGCTTGGAAATTCCTTCGTCGTAAAATTCGGCCGCATGCGCCTTCAACCACGTGGTTACCTCTTCTTGAAGCTGTGCGTCGTCATCAAAACGCTTCATAGGCAACCACTTCCTCATTGCTGGGAATAAGTGGAAGTCGCTCTGTGCAAGGTCGGGACTGTACGGCGGATGAGGAAACAACTCCCACTTAAAAGATTCGAGAACTTCACGAGTGGCATTTGCCGTGTGGGCCAGGGCGTTGTCGTGAATCAGCAAGATCTTTGAGCCCAACTTTTCCCTGCGCTTGTTTTGTATTGCTCTTCTGAGGTTGTGCAGAGTTTGGCAATACCTTTGAGAGTTTATTGTAGTGCCTCTTTCAAGGAAATCCACAAAAATCACACCTTTTCTGTAACAAAAGACAGTCGCCATCACCTTCCTTGCCGACATTGTCTGCATGCATTTCTTGGGTTTTTGGGGGGAATTTGTGTGCCCCCACTGCATTGACTGCAATTTTGTCTCGCAGTTCACATGCTTAACCCATGTTTCGTCACCAGTAACGATGCGATCGAGTATTGAGTCGCCATCTTTTTCGTAAGCGTCCAAAAACGTTAACGCTGCAGCCATTCTCTGATTTTTGTGAATCTCTGTCAAGATTTTTGGTATCCATCTTGCATAAAACTTGTGGTAACCAAGCTTTTCGGAAATGATTTCGTGCAACAAACTTCGTGAAAATTGTGGAAAACTCAGAGAGTTCCGTTATTGTGAAATTACGGTTTTCACGGACCGCGGCATCGACTTTTTCGACAAGTTCGGCAGTCACTATGCTGGGTCTTCCACTTCGCTCTTCGTCATGAACGTTAGTTCGGCCATCTTTAAATTTTATGACCCATTGACGCACTCCACCTTCAGTGATTATGTTGTCCCCATACACTTCACAAAGCTGCCGATAGGTTTCTATCGGTGTACAGTTTTTTGCAGTCAGAAACCTTATTACAGCACTCACTTCACACTTCGCGGCATTTTCAATTAACGCTGACATTTCAAACTCACAGTAACTCAACGGAGTACAACACGAACCTCTCACTAGCACGGCAGGATGCCGACTGAGCGGCGGAATGCCATGACACCAAGATGGCCGCGCTAGCCCCGCCCCTAACGGACACAAACGAAAACGTAATGTACTTTGTGGATAGCCCTCGTATGTTTAACTTACCATCTGAATTCCCTATGAAAATCTTTCACTCGCCTTCCCAAATACCAATTTTACGTGATCGTGCCATACTGTGAGGGAAACTACTGTCACCTTGTTAGGGAATGATCCCAATTTCGCCTCAAGAGCTTCAGGGTAAAAATGCGGAGCTTAAAGCTTTCTCTAAGTCTACAAATGCTAGAAACGTAGGTTTGCCCTTCCTTAATCTAGCTTCTAAGATAAGTCGTAGGGTCAGTGTTGCCTCACGTGTACCAACATTTCTACGGAATCCAAACTGATCTTCCCCGAGGTCGGCTTCTACTAGTTTTTCCATTCGTCTGTAAAGAACTCGCGTTAGTATTTTGCAGCTGTGACTTATTAAACTGATAGTTCGGTAATTTTCACATCTGTCAACACCTGCTTTCTTTGGGATTGGAATTATTATATTCTTCTTGAAGTCTGAGGGTATTTCGCCTGTCTCATACATCTTGCTCACCAGATGGTAGAGTTTTGTCAGGACTGG
The DNA here is from genome assembly GCF_023897955.1 of Schistocerca gregaria. NCBI lineage: Eukaryota > Metazoa > Arthropoda > Insecta > Orthoptera > Acrididae > Schistocerca > Schistocerca gregaria. The sequence goes on from NC_064927.1 coordinate 275,234,497, forward strand.
CTCTCCCAAGGCCGTCAGTAGTTCCAATGGAATGTTGTCTACTCCAGGGGCCTTGTTTCGACTCAGGTCTTTCAGTGCTCCGTCAAACTCTTCACGCAGTATCGTATCTCCCATCTCATCTTCATCTACATCCTCTTCCATTTCCATAATACATCGCCCTTGTATAGACCCTCTATATACTCCTTCCACCTTTCTGCTTTCCCTTCTTTGGTTAGAACTGGGTTTGACTGGAACACTCTCTTTCAAATTCTGAAGGTGGCAGGGGTAAAATACATGGAGCGAAAGGCTATTTACAATTTGTACAGAAACCAGATGGCAGTTATAAGAGTCGAGGGACATGAAAGGGAAGCAGTGGTGGGGAAGGGAGTGAGACAGGACTGTAGTCTATCCCCGATGTTATTCAATCTGTATATTGAGCAAGCAATGAAGGAAACAAAAGAAAAATTCGGAGTAGCTATTAAAGTCCATAGAGAAGAAATAACAACTTTGAGGTTCGCCGATGACATCGTAATTCTGTCAGAGACAGCAAAGGACTTGGAAGAGCAGTTGAACGGAATGGATAGTGTCTTGAAAGGAGGATATAAGATGACCATCAAAAAAAGCAAAACGAGGATAATGGAATGTAGTCGAATTAAGTCGGGTGATGCTGAGGGAATTAGATTAGGAAGTGAGACACTTGAAATAGTAAAGGAGTTTTGCTATTTGAGGAGCAAAATAACTGATGATGGTCAAAGTAGAGAGGATATAAAATGTAGACTGGCAATGGCAAGGAAAGCGTTTCTGAAGAAGAGAAGTTTGTTAACATCGAGTATAGATTTAAGTGTCAGGAAGTCATTTCTGAAAGTATTTGTATGGAGTGTAGCCATGTATGGAAGTGAATCATGGACGATAAATAGTTTGGACAAGAAGAGATTAGAAGCTTTCGAAATGTGGTGCTACAGAAGAATGCTGAAGATTAGATGGGTAGATCACATAACTAATGAGAAAGTATTGAATCGGATTGGGGAGAAGAGAAGTTTGTGGCACAACTTGACCAGAAGAAGGGATCGGTTGGTAGGACATGTTCTGAGGCATCAAGGGATCACCAATTTAGTATTGGAGGGCAGCGTGGAGGGTAAAAATCGTAGAGGGAGACCAAGAAATGACTACACTAAGCAGATTCAGAAGGATATAGGTTGCAGTAGGTACTGGGAGATGAAGAAGCTTGCACAGGATAGAGTAGCATGGAGAGCTGCATCAAACCAGTTTCAGGACTGAAGATCACAACAACAACAACATCCGAAAGAGGAACTGAACTCTGATTCTCCCGAACACACATACAGTGTCTTAACAACCGGGCCACGTCACATCGGCGATATTTTTTAACTTTACACGGCAAAATGAAACGGATCAATGAGATAGGCTCAAGCAGTCAGCTTGTTGGGAATGCTCGCTGACAGTGGCGAAGTGCCTCTCTCACTTTTCGCCCCGTAACTGTGGCAGCCGTGCTGTCATCCCCTTGTTAGCGCGCGCGTCTCCGCGCTGCCAACATACCGAATAGCAGAGAGGAGGCCCGGCGCTTAGAACGGGACTGAAAAGAAAAAGGAGCACAGGGAAAAACGATGTCTCCGTCGGCAAACGTGGCAGCCCTGTCAGCAGCCTGTTAACGCAGCCACTGGCGTTAAAGGCGGCCCTCCTTCCCCCCTTAGGGCGTAGGGGAACCACTAATTTGTTGCACGTGCGGCCTTCCGGCATCAACAAGTTCCTCTGGAAAATCTGTCGCCTCACGGAAGGGCACTGCCTGTCGTAATGACAGCCTGCTCGAGAGTAAGTGAAAACAGATGGCTTGTTAAGTGGCCGGCGCTCTTAAGCAACGCATTTAGAGCTATTTTCAGTCTTAATTATTTGAGTAGGTTCTCCTAAATATGTCAAACGCGAGGTAAAAAGAATGAAACAGCACAAGAGAGATGAAGGTAACAGGAGACGCGAAGCAGAAAAGTAAAAAGCAGTATCGCACTAGAAAGAAAGAAGCGCAGGTTTACTACATGTTAAGAAAGAACGTTATGGAATCTGATAGGAATAAAGGAAGAGACAACTCTTGGTTTTCTATGCACTGTCACAATACTGCTTTGTACGTGACACACAGAAGTTTTACGAGTACGTCCACAGTTTTTAAATTGGTTTGCGTTCTATGCTTGGGTATTCAACACAACCTGAGAACTTTAACAAGTACTTGTGACCTCTTGAACCACATCCTGCAAAATGGACCCTCACGCAGTGCAGAGCGCACGAGCTCCTGTGTAGGTAGAAAAAACTGTATGTCAGTTGTGTGACTGGATACGTGATTATCTGACAGAATGGTTAGAGCTCGTAGTAATTTGCTCTTTCGAAGTATGATGCCACGGAGTGGTAGGTTCACAACTGTTCAGTATTGAGGAAATTGGTTTTTTTTTCGTCCGCCGCAGTTGCATTAATATACAATTTTTGCTGAACTGGTTACTGGTTCTCAAAACACACACACACACACACCTTGCCATTAATCATAACTATGGTGCCAAAAAGCAAGAATAGATTCTGTGCAGAAACTGTGGGCAACCAGTACTCTCACTGATGTTAGCCTATGTGCCTACTGTTGCACCTGACTGACTCAATCAAACTGGTTCGGCACCATAACGTAAGACTAGTTAAGAATAATAACACGAACTGTGTGGTATCAGAATGACGTGTCAGTCCGAAACGGGTAACCACTGCAGCAAAACTGGTATATCAATGCAACTGATACGGACAGAATAAAAAATTATCCAATTTCCTCGTAGTAATTGAGAGAAAGTCATCGAGTAAAACAGAAGTTATATCTGGCGTTCCCCAAGAAAGTGTTATAGGCCCTCTGATGTTATTAATCCATATTAACGATTTAGAGGACAATCTGAGAAGCAAAATGGTTTGAACAAGATATCTTATGATGCGAAAAGTGGCAACTGACTCTAAGTGATGAAATATGTGAAGTCACAGACATGAGTACTAAAAGGAATATGCGAAATTTCGGTTACACAACAAACCACACAAATCTAAAAGCTGTCAATTCAACTAAATATCTAGGGATTACGAATAAGTTAAATTGAAACGATCGAATAGATAATAGAGAGGAGAAAGCGACCCAGGACAGCGTTTCAGTGGCAGAACTCTTAGAAGAAGCAACAGGTCTACTAATGGGACTACTTTCACTAGTGTTATCTAACCCCTTCTGGAGTACTGCTGCGCGGTGTGGCATCCTTACGAAATAGGACAGAGGACATCGAAAAAGTTCAGAGAACGACAGCTCGTTTTGTACCATCGCGAAATAGGGAAGAGTGTGTCACGGATATGATGTGCGAGATGGTGAGGCACTCACTAAAACAAATACATGAAATGTATTCCCAGTTGTGAATATGGACACAAACAGCTATATAATGAAACGACGGCACAGAAAATCTGTGCCGGACCGGGAATCGAACCCGTATTTCTCGCTATTCGTCTTACCATTTGGCCATCCGAGCACGACCCACGGCCAGACTCAAATTTCCATATGTCGCCAAGTGGGAAATTCGGGTTCGAGCCCCGGTCCGGCGCAAATTTCCAATGTCTTTCCATTCTACAGCTGATAGATGTCCGTATTTCTCAACTGCGAATACATTTCACGTATTTCATAACAGATGCAGTCCGTATCGTCATTCGGAGTAACACAGGTATTGCAATATAGCATGAAAACAAAGGCGATTTCTGATACGGCGAGACCTTTTCACGAAATTTTAGTACAGGAAAATACAATGTTGACGCCCACATAGGGAGAGATGATCATCGTAACAAAGTAATAGAAATCGGAACTAGCACGCAATGATTGATGTGTCCTTTTTCTCCGACGCGCTGTTCGAGAGTAGAACGGTAGAGAACGTGTACAAGTAATTCTATAAATTCCCTGACAGGTACTAAAGTGCGAATTGCAAAATAGTGACGTAGATGTACGTGAAATATGTATGGTACATTTACTGCCAAAAAGCACGTAATAACTTTTTTCTCCCAAGAAAGACACACTTTTGGAAACAAACGTCCTGGATTTTATGAACAGCCTGACAACTCAACAAAGCAGCAACATTCTGATTAACAGTCAATGGCATAGACTTTTGTATGCCTGAAGATGAGCATATATGACAAGAAATAAACGGCAATTAAATTATTTTCAGTGACTTTATTTTCAAATTAATGTTATAAGAGTAACTGAGACTTTTGCGTTACATATGTTTGTTATAATTGTCATGTAAAATCAGTTACTGCCAGTTGGTGCTTTACTGAATTCCTGATATTCATGGTACACTCATGAAATGCGAAATGGTCGTACGGCAAAATCCCCACTTCATCGCAGGTCGGCTGGGGTAGCCGAGTGGTTCTAGGCGCTACAGTCTGGAACCGCACGACCGCTACGGTCGCAGGTTAGAATCCTGCCTCGGGCATGGATGTGTGTGATGTCCTTAGATTAGTTAGGTTTAAGTAGTTCTAAGTTCTAGGGGACTGATGACCACAGAAGTTAAGTCCCATAGTGCTCAGAGCCACACTTCATCGCTACCTCGGAGATCCTGTGTCCCATCGCTCGTGCGCCGGCTATGGCATCACGTTCAAAATCATTTAAATCTCGCTAACCTGCCTATTGTAGCAGCAGTAACCGATCCAACAACTGCGCCAGACACTTGTCTTATGTAGGCGTCGCCGATCGAAGCGCCGTATTCTGCTTGTTTACATATCTCTGTACTTGAATACGCAGCCTATACTACTTTCTTTGGCGCTTCAGTGTAATTAACGCAAGCCTTCAGGCCAGCACGCACAAATTTCAGTGGCGAAGTTGAATGTCCAGTTATGGTGCAAAACTACGTAGCTATTTACACGAAAATATCAGTTTTCACTCAGCACAGTCACTATTAAAGATGTATACACTCCGGTGTTTCATTTAAGGGAGTCCGTCACATGTATCACCGAGTCTAACAATGGTTCACTCCGATGATATTTGTAGTTTACAATCTTGGTAATTATAATACAATTCATTTCAAACACTCATAAATTCAAGCTACAAAGATCACTTGTAAGTAATTAAACATTTAAACGTCTTGAGTTTCGCGGTGATAGGAGCGCGTACTCTAGCGTACAGAAGATAAATAAAAGTGGTGTAAGACAATAAAGAGAGTACCTCCGACATAGACCTTACTCGTTTACTTTCGGACAGCAGATTGATTAATTCATGACCAGGTTGGTTTTACGAACAGTAGCGTAGGAACGAACCATTATTAATGAAAATTACACAATGCTTTAAGCCGGCCGTCGTGGCCCAGCGATTCTAGGCGCTACAGTCTGGTACAGCGCGACCGCTACGGTCGCATGTTCGAATCCTGCCTCGGGCATGGATGTGTGTGATGTCCTTAGGTTAGTCAGATATAAGTTTGTGCTCAGAGCCATTTGAACAATGCTTTAAAATTCGCTTAAGTTATAATTTATTGTTTATGGTGAATTACAAGAACCTATACAATTTTGCATTACAGATGTTAATATTTACAAATTTAGAAAAATATATAGACACAATTTTTGTTCTGCAATGTGAATCCCCTTGTTTACATATATGGGTACTACGCTGCAAAATTGCATGAAATTATTTATTTGTAAGGAATCAATCAATTCTATATGTAGTTTCACACTGAAACATTAATATAGCGATGGATGCAGAGAATGCAGCTCAGTTCAGTGTTCCCACAACAAACGCTATAGATGCACGACCACTTAAGATGGCCACCATAAGTCTTTCCTGGCGCTTGCTGCTTAACATTTCTGTGTGATGCACTCCGGTATAGTGTGTTTGTAAACTAAGAGCGACCAGCGCTTATGAAGAGAGACATGGCCTTCCCTGGAAAACGTCGTAATTGACTTACAGGGCCGGCCGGTGTGGCCGAGTGGTTCTAGGCGCTACAGTTTGGAACCGTGCGACCGCTACTGTTGCAGGTTCGCTCCTGCCTCGGGCATGGATTTGTGTGATATCCTTAGGCTAGTCAGGTTTAAGTAGATCTACGTTCTAGGGGACTGATGGCCTCAAAAGTTAAGTCTCATGGTGCTCAGAGTCATCTTTGACGTACAGGAGGGTTAATAATAATTTCTCTCTAGCAGCGTGCAGTGATTTATGTAGATTCAAATGGCTCTGAGCACTATGGGACTTAACATCTGTGGTCATCAGTCCCCTATAACTTAGAACTACTTGAACCTAACTAACTTAAGAACATCACACACATCCATGCCCGAGGCAGGATTCGAACCTGCAACCGTAGCGGTCACGCGGTTCCAGACTGAAGCGCCTAGAACCGCACGGCCACACCGGCCGGCATTTGTGTAGACTCAGCTCGTGTGCACTCCTTCCGTCGCTTATAGACTGATCAGCCAAACGTTATGACCACGTATCTAATGGTGTAACGTCCCTCTTTGTCACGGATAACAGCGACAACGCGTCGTGGCCTGGAAGCAATGACGATTTGATAGGTCTTTGGACGGCGTTAGCACCACAACTGCACACTCAAGTCATCTAATCCACGTAAATTTCGGCGAGGGTGGGAGGGGGCGATGAGTTCTGACACCACGTTTAATTACACCCCAGATGTGTTCTGGTTCAGATATGGCGAGTTGGGGCCCAGCACATAAATGGAACTCGCCACTGTGTTCCTCGAACCACTCCATCACTGCCCTCGCCTTGTGACATGGGGCGTTATCTTGGTGAAAAACGCCGTCGGGAAACATGATCGTCATGAAGGGGTGTACTTGGTCTACAAACTGCGTACGATACTCCTTGGCCGCCACGGTGCCTTGCACGATCTCCATTGGACCCACTGATGCCCACGTGAATGTTCACCAGAGTCCAATGAATCCGCCACCAGCTTGTGTCTGTCCCGCAGTACAAGTGTCAATGTGCTGTTCACCTGGAAGACGATGGATTCGCGCCCTCCCGTTGGCATGATGAAGGAGGTGTCGGATACATTAGACCATGAAACGCTTTACCACTGCGCCAGCGTGGTCAGGTGGCCCTTTCAATCGTAGTTGCCGATGTTGTGGTTTTAACATTGCCACGTGCATAGGTCTTCTGCTGCGGAGGCCTGTCGTTAGAAGTGTTCGGCGCACTCTTTGTTCAGACAGTTGTACACTGCCCAGCATCAAAGTTCCGGCCACAGTTCGCCCTCTGTCCTGTTTTACCAGTCTGCCCAGCCTACGGCGTCCGACATCTGTATTGAGAGGTTGTCACCCAACCCCACGACGTCTAGACGAGGTTTCGCTTTGGTTTCGCCACTTGTTAAAGACACTCACCGCAGAACTTCTCTACCGCCCAAGTCGCGCAGTTCCCCTAAATGCTCGTGCCAATCCTCCGGGCCATCACAACTGATCCTCGGTCAAACTCGAATAGATCGCGCGCCTTCCCCATTATTCACACGGACAGCGCGCTCACTAATGCTACATGCACAGTGCGTGTGACTAGAATGCATTCCTCGACACGCAACGCTGATCAGTGCCGGTTCTGTATTACGTACATTGTCTGCGGAAAACAAGCCCTGCTTGAGCGTGTCTACGCACGTCATCGCCACTGATGCAAAAGGTGCGCAACTGAAGGGCAGTGTATCCCTGTGAAGCACTGTTTGTGCATAGCAGCATAGAGACGGCGAGGACTCGCCTGTTTCACTACACGTCCTTCACTTTGCAGACAGAATGCAGTTGCCGCTCTCCTGGCTGGTGCACCGCTCACAAGTGAACATTACCGACTCCAAGGCTGTAACCTCCCAGCCGCATACATCGAGAGGAACTTGGCGGTACTGCGGCGGTGCTTCAGAGCGGCTTATATGCGTGGCGACGGCACGCAAGCTGTCAGACAAGCCGACTATACGGAGCGCTGACTCAGCCAGCGGTGGACAAAAAGCCGTCTCCCGCCGCGACAAAGCAACCAAAACAACAGCAGTTCCCAAGGTCACCCGGGCGCTCACGCTTCTCGGTTGTCGACGGCGCCGTGACACGGCTATGTTCAGCAGACAGTACGCTGCTTAACTGGCTGCAGGGTTTCTCCTCGCTTTACGCTCTTCGTAAAAAAACTCAAGTTTCTCCACGTTACAAGAGGGAAGAGTGAGGTATAAATCCCCGTCGAGGACGTGGTGAAGCACAAGCTTTCATTAGGAAAGGTCAACCCAAACCTGGGTGGCCGGACGGTAATTTAAAACTTAGTCCCCCAGAATCCGATTCCAGGTTGTGAGGGGACAACAGTCGATTCAGCCAATTGCTGAAAAACAATCGACTCATCCGGTTGTAGTTTTACGTTGACTAAGGTATTAATTCATTCTTTCAAGTGAAACCAATCTGTGGAAATAATCGAATGAAAATAGCTAATTCAGTAACTTGTAGTTTTATGCATCCACAAGATTATATTACCGGCCGAGGTGGCCGAGCGGCTCTAGGCGGTACAGTCCGGAAACGCGCGACCGCTCCCGTCGCAGGTTCGAATCCTGCCTCGGGCATGGATGTGTGTGAAGTTCTTAGGTTACTTAGACTAAAGTAGTTCTAAGTTCTAGGGGACTGATGACCTCAGAAGTTAAGTCCCATAGTGCTCAGAGCCATTTGAACCATGAGATTATTAATCATTAATTTCTTGCGAGTGAAACCACTCTATAGGAGCGACCGCATAATAACAGTGGACGCATTCAGTTCTGAGCGATGAACAGGCGTTTTCTTAATAGTGAACTTTGTTGTCTGGATCAGAACGCCGAAACGCTTAGTGATATGGGAATGGAAAAAATGATCTGGCTGGTTCCTCAAGATAAATTCAATGCAATGTACAGTACAGTATAAGCAAGCGTTTTTCATGTTACGACACTATACTAACTAAAGAAATTCAGAGAAAAGTAGCGACTGACAACAAATACTTCTTGCAGAAAAATACTTCCCTCAAGTGACAGCATGTGTTTAAAAACCCGGTGATTAAGCCACCAAACAATTAAAATAATTGTTTGTTATATGCTTTCAGTTCATGTAACCACAGCATTTACCGAAACAGAATTATTGCTGATGGGTGTAAACTAGCAGGAAGAATGAAACAGAGCTTCTCTAAGTTTAAATAAAAAGTAATTGTTCATTTATTTAAATAAATGTATAACGCATCACCAGTTATTAAACTTTTAAAACCAATCCATATTTAATGACAGAAGTACGACGAAACCTATTAAAATACATAGACACTTAAATTTCGACAATGAATTTTCACCTCACCTTGAAATACGACATGCTATTTGTCTCTAAAAAAATTGGCATGTATAATCGAATTCACTGAGAATGTAAATGAAACGACTCAAACTTGGAAAGTCATTGAAAACATTCACATAGCTGAACACGGCGCTGAGATTCTTGCTTTAATTAAATGTACATGAAAGTAAAATTGTGCACTTTACAAAACGAAAAATAAATGTTGCATCCTGTGACTACAACACCAACGAATCACAACTGAATGAGTAAACTGATACAAATACATAGATCTAACAAATCTTTGAGATATGAAATGAAAAAGCAAATAGGAGACTTTAGTGACTTGGTTGGTTGATAGGATACTAGCGAAGTACAATGTGTCTACGAAAGAGATTCCTTACAAAAAAAAAAAAAAAAAAACTTGCGCGACCCATTCTACAATAATGCTCAAGGGTCCTTACCAAACAGGAGTAACAAAAGATACCCAAGTATGCGTAGAAGGGCAGTACGAATGGTCGACTGTCTGCTTGACCCACGGGAGGGCATCACAGAGATGCTGGACAAACTGAAATGGTAAGCCAACTATGGGTGGTTTCATGAACATATTTAAGTTAGGAACCGAAGAATATACATTTACCCACTACGTATCGCTCCCATAGGAATCGCGAAGAAAAAGGTAGACTAAATACTGTGCGCAAGGAAGTGTTTCAGGCAGTCATTACTCCCACGCTCCGTACAGGATTACAAGAGGAGAAACCGCAGTAACACTACAGTGGGATGTACCCTCTGCCATTCGCTTCGCAATGGTGTGCAGCGTACAGATGTAGATGTAAAAACTCTAAGGCGAACCTAGTTTCCACGTGCGACCAACCAGGACCCTCACACATTGGGAGAGGATACATAAAATACATCCCCTCATCGCACGGGGTGAAGATTAAGAGCTGAACGCTCCGTCGACATCAAGGTCATGTAGATGGAGCTCTACTCGTCTGAAGAAGGATGGAGTAGGAAATTAGAGTGCTGCTGAGAGAAACCTATCAGTATTTATGTAAGCTAAATTAGAGAAACCAGGAAAAATGAAAATTTTGCATTGTCGAGCGGGATTTGACCCCATCTCTTCCCGAAAGAGTGTCCAGCGACTTTTCTTCCAGTAGGATCACGTATGATAGAGTAGTGTAGTATTCAAAGCAAACCTGAGACTCGTGGCTGATTTACTTTATTAATGCCTGTAGCTTTTCGCCTATGTCTGCACGAATAAAGTAAACGAACTCGATACAGTTTGAAACTGCAGCCCGTTCTGCTTCTACCGTAATACTTCGATCACTGTAACAACGTGAGCCGTTATCTCGCGAAGTAATATTTACCATCGCATAATCTGCCTTTTTGAAGCTATCAGAGAGAAATATGAACGCAGGGGTCGGTGACCGCGACCACATACCCACTGTGTCGTTAACCAGAGCCGGTCAATAAGCGACCGATTCACTCCCACTGGCAAAAAACGTGAATGCGAAATGACATCAAATCAAGAGCATTTACAGCTGCAGACACCTATCATTACGGCTACAGTAGGCGCTAATTATCTGCCGCTTCCACGCAAACACTTTCAGTTCATTTTTTGCGTGTATTATCAGTTTTTGACTTGTGACAGACAGTGATTTTCAATGCGAAAATCACTGAGGGCTGCTCGGCGTGAAGAGGGGAGCTTGATGTGAATTAGTAGGGGTGGCAGGAACACAATGGAATAAATCACGTAATAACGACTGTAATAATAACGAAAACGGAATCAGGAAACACTGAGCCTGGATGGACTTAGCACGATTTCAAAAAATGAAGAGACAGAGATGACGATCTGATGGCTGATGATTAGATGACATTAAAAACATATAGAAGAAGTATGTACGTGTATTGTGACGTGCCTTAATTTTCGTAAACGCCTAAAAGGAGGTCTGTATTTAGCGACAGATTTAGAATGTACGGAATGTATTCACAGTTGCGAATAAGAACAACCATCAGCTGCACAAGGTGACACAGAATAACGGGAATGTTTGAAATGAGTAGTGGCAGCCACTGCGGGTTCGTGACAGTTAGCGAGTAAACAGTCCGCCATTTCAATAATCATGAACCACTGGAACAGACAACAGCGTCCAGCAGCCACAAAAATGTTTTATAAAAAACAATGACAGTTTAGTAGCGGCGCAGAGCTAGTTTTATTCGTAGAAAGCAACTCTCCGACTGAAATCGTGAGGACGTACTCCTCGGCCAGAGATAGGTTGCTACGGGTGAACTTGTGACCCTGTACTATTCGCCACAGAGACGCAAGACTGATAACCTGATTAAAGAAATTCGTCGTAAGCTGA